>NC_136485.1:48077354-48342354 GCF_053919585.1 Euprymna scolopes
TAATGGGTTTTATAGATTTTAATTCGTTTAAATAAAAAAAAAACTTAGTTTTTGTTACATATTTTCGCTGAGTCCAGTTCTAATCTCTGAAAATATGACTGTTTTTATATACGATTCGAATGATTCGGACACATTAGGAAACTATTTAATGACTTGTCCAGTGCGAACGCAAATGGGAATTTACTGCAAGCTAATTAGGTAAAAATGGGGATTGCAACTTGAACATGAAGTGGAAGTTCAATTGACAACCCAATTTTAATGTTTGTGTTTTGTTTTAAAAATGGAATTTTGCTTAAAATCGTTAGATTCTTACAAAGTTAATTTCGCTAAACGAAATTAAATAAAAAAATAAACTTATAAGAAATTAATTAAAAAATAAATTTATAGGAAATTAATTATATCCGCTTGGTTTGTTCTTACAGCTTTTCCAGTGCTACACAGACGTCGCAACGTTTATATCTAACTGTGTTTTATCGAGGAAACGGGCCGTAAATTTTTCAAAAGACGTATATTAAAAAAAAAGAAGATTCGTTGACTTTTAAGGGCAGTAACCAAAAGCAGTACAAACACACACGCGCGTGCGCGAGTTGGTTTCCTCTGGACTCGACAACGGCTGGGTCGTTTGTGTTTTTATAAATTCACAGGAAAATACCCGATACATCTGGGAGTGTTCTTACGCGAGTTTAATACCTAAATCCGCCTAAAAAGAATCGAAAATCATTAATCAAAATAATCCTATTAAAGAAGTCCAGTTTTTGGCAAAGTAAGCACTTTTATATCACGTAACATCACAGGTGCATTTGACAAGTTTTATCATCGATTAAGCAGAATCGCTCATCCTATAAAATCAACCGGAAGTTCTTTTATAAGAATGGGGCACGTTTGGAATGATTGACCCCATGATATTTTACTTTGGCATTTTTAACTTTAAGTGCGGAAATTATTTACAAATAAATTTATAAAAGCAACAGTAAATCTATACAGTGACATATGATAACTGGAAAACTGGCACAATTATCCAACCACAAAGCATCTGGCATCGACAATATCCAAAACTTTTGGCTGAAGCAATTGACTGCACTCCACCCCCACTACAGTGATTGCTTCAGCAGGATGCTAAGAGATGAAGAAGCAACACCACCCTGGCTGACAGAGGGGGACACCAGCCTCATACCCAAGGCCAAGGAGACACAACGGCCAAATAAATACAGGCCAATATGCTGCCTTACAACTACCTACAAGCTTTTCACTGGTCTGATAGCCGATGGTATATATGACCATCTATCTTCTGGGACCTACCTTGAAAAAGAGCAGACAGGGTGCAGAAGACCAGCTATTAATCAACAAGACGTCCTAGAAGACTGTAGGAAGAGACACAAAAACCTGAACATGGCATGGATTGATTACCAGAAGGCATTTGACAGTGTGCTACACTCATGGCTACTTCGGTGCCTTGAGTTAAACAAAGTCCACCCGGTAATTAGAAAAACAATGGCTGCTCACCTTCAGATGTGGAAAATTACAATATCATTAAATCACAATGGAGGAAAAACCATCATCCCTGAAGTAAAAATCAAAAGGGGGATATTCCAAGGTGATAGCTTATCTCCCTTACTCTTCTGTATGGCAATAGACCCACTAAGCAAGCTCCTGAATAAAAATCAGAGCGCCTACAATTTGAGTCAGGGATGCCATCAAGATCCAAGCAAGAGAATAAACCATCTGCTCTTCATGTATGATCTTAAGCCGTATGCTAGCTCTGACACCGATCTGCACCACCTTCTGCAGGTAGTAAACCCATTCTCCAGTGACATCGGAATGAAGTTTGGCCTGGATAAATGTGCAAAATGTACACTCAGAGCTGGGAAGAAGACCCACACAGAAAATATGCAGCTTAATGAAAACATCGACATCAGGGATCTAGAAGAGCATGAGCCTTACAAGTACCTTGGCATTGAGGAAAACGAGAACATACAACATGCCAAGATGAGGGAGAAGATTAGTAAAGAATATGTACGCCGGGTGAGGAAAATATGCAAAACCCAGCTCACCAATAAAAAGAAAATTACTCCTATAAACCAGTTTGCTATGCCAGTAATAACATACAGCTTTGGTATCATTGACTGGCCACAAAAATACATCAATCGGCTAGATGTAAAGACACGGAAGCTACTAACGCTTCATAAAATAATATATAGAAATCAGTGTCTACCAAGGCTGTATGTGCCCAGGGGAGAAGGAGGTCTGGGACTCTCAGAGATTAATCATCAACATAGGGCAACTATTGTGAGCACCGGCCAGTATCTGAGAAGCTCCCAGAATGACACCCTCTCAATAGTATATGAACATCAAGAGACAAGAGCCAGCAGAACAACATCAGTCACCCAGCTGGCCAAACATTTTGGTCAGAGTTGTCTCTCAGATGAGGACGAAACACCAAACAAGTGTGCCACAGAAATAGCAAGAAAGAGCCGGCAGAAATATACCGAGACCTTTCAACAGATGAACCTTAAAGAATGGGAACAACATCAGCGTGCAAAGTATTTTCTGGAGGAACTTTCTCGGGAATACATAGATTAAGAAGGTTCTTTGGACTGGCTCAAAAGAGGATCCCTCTTCCACGATCAGGAAAGGGTCATAATGGCTGCCCAAGACCAGGGATTGATGACCAATGCATTCAAGAAGATGGCAGGGATCAGTAATGACAATAAATGCAGATTCTGCCACACAGAATTGGAAAGTGTTGGTCATCTGATATCAAGTTGCAAAGTTCTTCTAGGGGACGGCTACTATACAGCGAGACATGATGGAGTATGCAAGTACCTCCACTGGATCATCTGTAAAAAATTAAACATCCAGTGTAGCAGCAAGTCCTGGGAACATCAACCTGAAAAAACAGTTGGAAATGATTTATATATCATACATTACGACCATGTAATCCCTACAGCCACCTACCTTGAAAATGCTGCTGTGAAACCTGACATAGTTATATGGAATAAGTCAGAGAGAGTTGCAAACTTCATTAAAGTGAGTGTTCCTAATGATGGCGGTCTTAACAGAGCTGAAAGAGAGAAACAGACCAAATACCAAGGTCTCATGTATGATATGAAAAGAAACTGGAACCTAAAGGGGATATCGATCATAGCAGTTATCATAGGTGCCACAGGACTTATGAAGAAGAACATGAAGTCCTACCTAACTAATATTCCTAGTGAACCAAGTGCAAAAGAGATTCAGACAATTGCACTTAAGGGAACAGCGAGGATACTAAAAAAAGCACTCGGTTGGTTTCAATAAAAAAGCGGGGCAATGTTGGCAGCTGGTTTGGCTGCCCCATACCCAGCATTACAATCTTCAAAAGAAGAAAAATAAAAAATAAAAAAAATGAAATTTAGACCAATATTTATTGTGAACAAATCACTGCGGATAGGCATTAGAAGCTTTTCTCAGATATACTGCAGTGTGCCCCCAACTAGATCAGGCAATCAATCGATTTAATAATAAAAAAATGGGCGATTCCCGATTTCGATGATAATGAAAATATAAGAGCTTCGAATGTTCGTTGATCCTCATTCAATCCAGGACAACGTCGGATTGCCCGGTTAGTATATAATGTGGCGAATTTTCCTTGAAACAGAGAGAAATTTGAAACAGGTTACCCTGTTGCTACCTCTAAGGTCTGGAAGCACTAACTCTCACTGCCCGAATGCCAATGCCTAAAAAAAACACGCCCCCTATGTGGTATTCAGCCGCTTTAAATACGAAGCAGGGGGGACATAACGTGAAATTACGTTCACACGTGAATCACGCATGCCTAAGAATTAGAATATGGCACCGCAGACGCTCAGGGAGGCAGACGCTTAATATAGTTTCTCACACATTCCCGTCTCAAGACACAAAAAAGAAAAAGGAGTCTTGGAATATATTTCCTTTTTCTTTTTTCCAGAATAAGCCCCTAGGAAAATGCCTTAAAGATCACCTCACATTTAAACCCCCGCTAGTTTCGCTTACCAGCCGACGCAAGATATCCCCCCCCCCGCTAGTCTCGCTTACCAGTCGACGCAAGATGTTGCAAAATGTGGCGAATTTTCCTTGTTCTGGGGCTTGAAACAGGGAGGAAGTTGAAACAGGTTGCTCTGTTGCGACCTCTAATGTGCGTCCAACACGCCCCATCTATGCGGTATTCAGCCGCTTTAAATACAAAGCAGGGAGGCATAACGTGAAAGTACGTTCTCACGTGAATCACGCATGCCTAAGAATTAGAAGATGGCGCCCCAGACACCCAGAGAGGCAGACGATTAATATACTTTCTCACATAAACTATCTTTTTTCTTTTCGATTTTTCTTTTCGGTAATTTTTTTTTGTTTCTTACTCGTTACCACATAATTTTCGTCTAAGGGATTTATCTATATGAGCAAAAGTAATAAAATTAAACATAGACAAAACAGTTAACCACCGGGAAATGTTTTAAATAAAATTAAAAAAAAAAAAGAAATAATATTAAAACGTACGAAAAATGATTGTTCATTAGTAATTAGCATAAGAAACCATTTTTCTCCGTTATAAAATTTTACCTACAAGTCTACGGCAGTGTTAATTAGACGTGTTTGTTCGAACACGACAGTTTTGTTTTTATGGAAATGATTCTTCTAATAACGTATAAAATACAAAAAATAATCGAGAAAATTATTTCTATTTTGTCTAAGTAAACAAATACTTGGACGCAGAAGCCGCGTTCAGTTTAGTAAAAGTTAATGTTTGACTGTTCGCTTGAACGTACATGGTAAATGATTTATATAGAACTTATTGTTTTAAAAACGCATACAATGCATAAGTTCAATCACAGAATTAATACTATTTTGCCTCCGGAAAGTAAAACAATATTACAAATGGATTTTTAGAAAAGGAGGAGAATAAATTAATTTACTTACAGTGGATCGAGAAACGCGTGAATATAACGTATCAGACGTCATTTTGAATGACTGTTCGTTAATCTATTTCATAATACAAGAATGTGCATGCATGTACTATGAATAGTCAGACTGACCGGCAGACAATACTTATTGTAGAAAATCTATATATTAATACGAGAGCGAATGTATTATTTTCTGTGTCACGGTTATATTCGTGTCGTTAAATTGTTATGTACTTCCATTTCTTGTCATAAATAATTTTACCGAAAATTCTTCATAAGTTTCGGTTTCGGTTTACATTATAGCTGACGGCACTAAAGTCATCTATTTTTTTTTTTTATAAAAAATTTTACCAAGAATTTTCCATACGTTTTAATTTCGGTTTAGATTATAACTGATGACAGTCCAGTAATCTATTTTTTTATAAATAATTTTATCAACAATTCTTCAAAAGTTTGGGTTTCGGCTTCGATATTTGCTAAAGAACCCCTAGTTATATATATATATATATATATATATATATATATATATATATATATATACATATATATACATATATATATTATTTTAATAAGTTTTTATTTCGCTTTCGATTCAAGCTGATGTAGGCAAGTCTTATATATATATATATATATATATATATATATATATATATATATATATATATATATATATATATATTGAAATCGCAACTTAATAACAAATAAAGACCGATAGAACATTAACTCTACAATAATATATACGAAATCTGCAAGAAGTAAAATATCATATTTAAACGTACTTTACGACCGGGCTTGGCCGGGCGTTCGCGCTAGCTTGAATAAATACTTTTGCAGTTAAAAAAAAAACTACAATATCAGAGCGTCTCCATTTACACTGAACATCTTCAGAATGCCAGAATGTTATCAATATATTACATATGAATTGTTACGGAGTGTTATCATTACAATGATAAACGTTCTATTTGTATTTGTATCGTTCTTTGTGCGAGTCTTAGTGGTAGAGTCTTAAGAGAGATGAGAGTCTTAGGAGTGTGCATGTTGTGAGAAGAGACGGGATGGACACATTAACAAGTATATATAATGAGAGAGAGTTTATAATTGAGAGAGAGAGTACATAAAATTACACTTTGAGAGGGGATTTCATATCTAGATAAATAGACCGATAGATTGAGAGGTTGGCATTTATGCTTTGACAGTTCGTATGAACGGGAATGTTTATATAACACAAATAGAATGACACATATACTTTCTAAACATATATTTTTTAGATGATTAATTTCAGATAGTTCTTATATATAAATTGACAACACCTTTTTCATGTAATTATGGGCACGGGAGACGGCAGTTATAAAAACATGATGAGCATTTATTCTTCCACTTGACCGGTCAATGGCTTGTATCAAGGAATTCAAAGTTTCTTCTTACATTTTCTTTTTTCTGTTTAAAACCCTCTCGCTTCAAGACGGGCCAAGATTCGAGCAGGTCGGACTCTCATCTGACTCTCTGACTCTCTTCCTCTCTTCTGACTTCTCTCTAACTAACTAACTCTCACTTCTTATATTTAGAAATCCATGCATGTCCGGCCAACGCGACCACAACTCACGTGCCATCAACACGTGCGACCTGCACGCTTTGAAACATTCTGATTTCCCATTTTCCTTTGTTGTTCTCACACAGGAATTCAACCTACATATCTAACTCATTTAACCCATTTTTTATTATTCAACATTCTTTCTACAATGAATAGATTCCAGCCAAAATTATATTTATTATTTATTTTATCAGAATCAACAATGGACTGGGCATTCCATTTAAAACCTATTGTTCTTTAAAACTTATCTCCAGGGTTCGATTCCCGTTTTCTCTAATTTTATTTTCATTTACTAATTCTCTTTATTTTTACTTACATGAAAAAGGGGACACGCATTTTTCATGTAACAGAATGAGTCCCCTGTGGATTTTCACAGGTTCGGTTAGTCTGAAATACTACTTAATACTTTCGTTCGTCGGTAATAATTGAAGATGAAAAAAATTAGACGGTAATTAGAAAATAAGAATAGAGTATTTGGAAAAGCTATGTAAAGGTCAGTGTATTTGATATTTAATCTGATATTCTTCGAATGCAGTCAGAACGGACGGTAGAATATAAGTGAAAATGAGAAGGCGTTTGTTGTTTATATGTAAATTTTTATGTAGTATGTATGCTATACTAAACATATGAAAATTAAGTAATTGCTTAATATGTATGCATCATATTACGACAATTCGCTCGTACATTTAAGTGATAAGTGAATTGATATTTCTAAGAAAGTCAATGTGTTTGACACACTTTTTGTGGAAGACATTTTGTCTGAAACATATATATATATATATATATATATATATATATATATATATATATATATATATATAAGAATAAATGTAAGGTTTATAAAAGGATGAAATATATCCATATTCTCTGAAACGTGCATTAAGAAGTTCTGTAAGTAGTTAGTTGAAAAATATAGAAAATGAAGCTTGTTCGCAGTCTATAAAAGACGAATTTGCAGAAAAATACGAAATTACTTCATTTAAAGTAAATGTGCATTTCTTTAAAAAATCTACTCTAAACAATAAATTATTCCATATATATTCAGTTGAGTCTAATGCATTTAAAAATGTATCTGGAATTTTCTATATCTTGCAAAAAAGCGCTCCTATACTAGCAGAACGAAATTTCGAAAATTATAATGCTGAATTACACATGAAAACAATGGTCTACGTATACCCCTTATTTTTCGATAATTGTATCCCGAAATTACGAAAATTAATGAGGTAGAAAATCATCTATTAAAGAAAATAGAAAATAGAATTTGAAGAAAACGATCATATTTGCGTATGAAGACACAGAAGAGTCCAAGAGGGAGGTTATTTTCCGTTTCGATTTCAACAAAATATCCGATATTTTTCACTTGCTAACACGATAAATGTTGTTTTATTTTTTTAATAATTCAATACTATCCAGGTAATTTCGACTGCATAATTTTGGAAGCTAACGTTGTAATATATTAGAATTGACAAAAATCAGTAACAATAATGGTTTATTTTTATCTGGAAACTCCATTTATCAATTACAGGATTTCGATCTGATAGTGTAGAAGCGCCTGCAAAAAATAATACAGTTTGATACTCGCGAACTTCATTGAAAACATTAAGCAATTCCAATTTACTCTGTTGCAGCAACATTTAATTCTTTACAGTGTCAAAATGTTTACCCGTCGAACAGACCTCTTCAGCAAACAGTCTGATAGACTGGGCATATGTGATACCAGCTATTTTACTCAGTCGTTCAGTTGTCATGAGAAATCTATCCTCCTTAGCTTTGCATTCTTGCTTTACGAAGGGATTAGTTTATACCAATATGCCCAAGGTGAATTCACTAAGAATTCTAAAGTATGCTCGGTATTTTGTAGGTACTTACATGTTTCAACTGTCGTGTGACAATCCATTAAGTAAGAGCTTCAGATTTTTATGACATTTTCTAGTGAGGAAAGAGGGGTAGATAACACCTTCCTCTCTTTTGTCTTGACGCAGAGAAAAATGTTACACGGGACAAAATCTGGAAGATTTTTCAACAAAGGTGATGTTAATTTGTTTAAATGATCAATGTATTTTCTTTAAGGCAGATTTGGAAATTACCTGTTATTATAAGTTTAGCTTCGTTTGGGAAATGATCATACATAGTCTGACACCGGAGCAGCGTTCGCAAATTTTATAACTATATATTTTTTACATTTGATGACAGAATAAATTAAATTTGAGGACCGAATAATTTCCCGAAATGTCTTTGTCAACTGAATACATCGTTTATGCGATTCAAACCCTTAGATTATGTAATTGCTAATTGGATCTGTAGATTACGCTATGTAATTGCGAGCCACGGAGGGATTTTATTCGAAACTAATTTTGAATTATAAATGCACAAAATTGCTTGATGTAGTAAACCCTATATTTATATATTCACACATATTTCTGTGATTAATTATAATTAAAAGTTCGCCGATTTTAACCTTACCCCAATTAACCCCCCCCCATATATATATATATATATATTAAGTGAGTGCCAAAATAATGTCGTTTATTGACGTTTATCTTCAAGTCAAAATTTTTTGCACCAACTTAATATATATATATATATATATATATATATATATATATATATATACAATACGTATGTGTATTTATGATACATATCTATATATCTATATATGCATATAAATAGTACATATGCATGTGTATAATACACACACACACATACACACACACACACATATATATATATATATATATATATGTATATATATTGGGTTTATGTACCTTGGGACTAAACGATGAATTTTCTCACATTTGACAAATGTCATGACAGAAAATATGTCTGCTAATTATGTTATTGCTTTGAATAATATTATTTTGAGGATCCCTTTTACAAAACCCTTATTTCCCTGCCTTAATGCGCACACATATCCACGGGAACCATTCTTCGAATAGCAAAGCGAACAACTATTTTTGTTAATATCAAGTAAGTGCGTTTATTTTGTAATTACCAAACAGCAGAAAAAAATCTACTAAGCTAAAAATCATCATCAACAAAACAGCAAAACGGTTTCGTCTAAATGACATTTCTTTTGCGGATTTAGACGTGATATTTTTTTTTTTACATTTCTTTACATGTCATTATTTAAAAGCTAGGGTTAATACTGAGTTGGAATTTTGTTTGTTGTGTCGGTTTTTAATGAATTTCGCTTTTAGAGGATCGCGAAATACGAGGTTATGATTTTTTTGTACGTTTCGAGTTGGATAATGTTTTCATATAATAATTTAATCTTCGCTTTTTTGTTTTGTTTTGGTGTTTAAACGAATTAAAGAGGTGCCAGTTTGGTTCGAGGTTTAATATTGTTTTTAGTATCTGATTAGGTCGTGGTCCGATAGGTTGTAGTGTTTTGTGTGGGATAGGAGTCTGATAATTCCTTTGCGTCAGAATTTTTTTTAATGAATTTTGATTCTTTGAGAGTGTTCGAAGTTGGAAAGTATATCATTTAATCTATGCTGGAGTTCTGTTTTTTGTCTTCAATTTCATGGGTCTTGAGTTTTGTTCAAGTTGATCAAGTTCGTTGATCTGTGCCCGAATATTTTTCATGATTAATAGTAATTTGTTTGTTGATAAAGTTGAATTGAAACTCCTGATGTGTGGTATCTTGTTCACTGCTGGATCATGTAGTATCAATTGGATACAGCATTTTTCATTTAAACAGGCAACATTAAAGACAGCATAAAGCTTATGTTTTGTAATACATTTTTTATTGTTTAATTTTTCTTATTGTTTCATTGTGTATATACGTCGAAGGTATGGATGTATTGCCCAAGAATTATTTTTCTCAAATTGTCCGCATTTTTAAAAACTTATTTCTTACATTAACTTTTTCGTGTACTCATTACCACATTTTTAGGAATGTGTGTGAAAGGTAAGGTGGAAATTATGGGTAGGCTTATTTAAATAGTAGTTGAGTTACGAGCGAAGGTGCGCGTGAGTATCAGAGGGTCTGCTGACGACAATGGGGGATTACGATCATTGGGAACTGGAGAGCGTGCTAGTAAAAAGGTCATCGGCAGGAATAGGTTGGGTTTGAGGGGTGGAGTTATCCAAGGCATTTAAGTGTATTGGTACTATTTCGGAATGTTAAAAAGTGTTTCGCGTTTTCATATAAAATTTTTTTTTAATATTTTTAAAAATTTTTGAATGTGTGTAAATGAGCATATGAAAAGATAAAATTAAAAAAGAAAGTTTAAAGAATCCAAGGAAACTCTGAGAACAAAAATGCTTGAACCATACGTCAATCGTCGGGGAGTTTCTGCCATAATTTTGCCATTGCTTATGACCTCACTCAGATTGTTCGCGAGCCCACCCGTGTTCCCGATGCTACAGGTCAATATGCAAGCCCCCTAGACCTTTTTCTCTCAACGTCCCCTGAGCTGTGTTCATGTTCCGTTCTTTCTCCTCTAGGATCCTCCGACCACTACGTCGTATCAGTTAAGATAAAAATGAAATGTAATAAGTCCCCAGGCGTACCCCTCCACAGTACTTTATACCGATACTCGATTGCTGACTGGGATAGCTTCCGTACATTTATATCTGATCTACATCTGCATTCCATGTTTAAAAAGGATGTGTCCTCTATAGTATCAGACCTGACCGAATGGTTAATTTTAGACATACACCGATTCATACCATCTAAAATATTGCAACAAAAACCTACCAGCCAGCCATGGTTCTCCCCATAATGTGCTGCTGCCATCGCGCACAGAAATCACTTTTTCCATAGCTACCAACGTAATAGATGCACTGAGACTAAAACTGCTTTCAGGAACGCCAACAACCACTGTAAGCGAGTAATAAAACAGGCAAGAGAGCTATATGGCCAGTCTGTTTAATCAAAAAGTAGCTGAGCAGCGGTTGGTTCCCACCGGTTCTGGAAGGTAACAAATAAGATACTGAACAGAAGTGTGCGTTCTATCCCAACCATTATCAACTGATAAGAGGTCATCTCGTCAGCGTCAGACAAGGCCAAAATATTTTCCAAGAACTTTGCAGCTAATTCTACCCTATTCGACGATGGCCATCAACTTCCCATATTTTCTCCTATAATACAGAAAAAACATGGTAACATACAAATATTTGTGCAGGAGGTCACCAAACTAAGCAAGAACGTTGATTCCAGTAAAGCTACCCAATTATAGTGTTAAAAAAGCTTCAACCAGAACTTGCTCCCATACTTACGAAACTGTTTAAACGTTGTCTTAAGGAGAAATGCTTTCCAACAGCCTGGAAACCCTCATCAGTATGCCCTATATTTAAGAACTCCGGTGATAAGTCATCTCCCTCTCAGTACAGACCAATAAGTCTCCTGTGTGTCATGAGTAAGTTGCTGGAATCAATATTAAATAGAGAAATAGTCAACCACCTTAGCAGATATAACCTTCTTAGTGATACGCAATATGGTTTCCGCTCTGCAAGATCTACCGCAGATGTGCTAACGGTTATATCTCATAGGATTAGTGAATCTCTTGACAAAGACATTCTTTCAAGGGCAATTGCCCTTGACATATAAAAAGCCTTCGACAAGCTATGGCATAAAGGCCTACGTCACAAGACCTCACGCTACGATGTAACTGGAAATACTCTCTCTATCATTAAATCATTTCTCTTTGACAGGCTCATAAGAGTAGTGGTTGATGGACAAAATTAAGTGGCCTGAAGTATTAATGCTGGAATCCCACAAGGGTCTATCCTGGGCCCAACTCTCTCCCTGATCTACATCACTGGTCTCCCTAAACACATACTTAAATCATTCGTTGACATCTATGCTGAAGACACGACCATCTACGGCAACACATCAAAGGCTGTAAATGACAAAGCTCTCTCTGATTCTCTCTCCTCTGATCTCGAACGAGTGGTTCAGTGGGAGAAGACGTGGTTGGTTACCTTTTATGCATCTAAAAGCAAACTCCTATCTTTACATCATCAACGCTCTGATCCCTATCTGGCATCAATTACAAAGGGATGGCTCTCGTCTAGGAGAAGTCCCATGTTTTTACAGCTTCTGGGCTTGAACTTCACTCCTGATCTGAAATGGAACACGTACATCAAGTCTGTTACCAAGATCGCTGGAAAGATGGTGGGATCCTTCTACCGCTCCAGAAGATATCTCACTACTGATGCAATTATCTATCTATATAAAAGCCAAGTATATCCAAGGATGGAATACTGCTGCCATATCTGGGCAGTACCTGCTAAAAGTAGCCTATCCTTCCTTGACAGAGTACAAAATAGACTTCGTGGCTTAGTGGGAGATGCCATTTTCTCTTCCCTGCAACCTCTCTCCCACAGAAGAGAGGTTGCAAGCCTATCTTTGTTTTATCGTTATTTCCATGGCAGGTGCTCGTCTGAACTCCAATCTCTGATCCCCCTTCGCCAATCTTTTACGAAAAACACCCGTCTAGCTGAATCCACTGTCAACAACTTTCCCCACTCTTATCTATACCTAAATCAAAACGTAAATTCTATGAACAAAGCTTCTTTTTGGAACTGCACACCTGTGGAACTCTGTTCCCTCTGCTTGCTGCCCTCCTGACTACAACTTGGATGTGTTCAAGTCCAACGTTAACAAATTCCTGATGAACCGCCCCCTTTAGTAGACACTTTAACTATCCACACTAACATACTGTACTTACAATAACCCTTATCCCCGAGTGGTTACCGGGCCTTGATAAGTGGTGCCCACCTTGTAACAAAAGAAAATACAAAAATGATAGCAGTAAAATTAAAAAATAAAAGCGGTATTACAAAACAGAAGATTTGCGTTGTCTTTAAAATGTATATATATATATATATATATATATATATATATATATATATATATATATATATATATATATCAGAAGTACCCGTCGTTGACTGGGTTCAAAAACAGAAAATGGGCTGTGATTGATGAAAGTATGAGAGGTTATGAAAAGGAGGGGTTGTAAAGAGATAGGTTTTAATACTCCAAAAGTTTACCCTAAGCAAAAGATGATGAAAGTAAAGGTAATTTTCGCGAAAATATATTTTTATATCAACTTTGTTTCCATTCATAGCCAAGAGTGACAAACAAAATAGTGTTTCCTTACAAATAGAAAATATTGTATATATAATAATATTAATATACAAGAAATAATTGTTACCATAGTCTATAAAAAGTTACTTTTATGGCAGAAAAGTTAATTGGTTTGTATTTTTAAGTAGCTTGTAATAATAAAAAAAAGTTTTAATCACGAACCGATTTAAACAAAAATCAAAATGGCAGCGACTTCGAAATGTAGTGCCCGTTTTCAATTTGAAGGAAAGGCACCTGAGCATTCTGCGTTAACAATTTAAGAGAGTTCCGCCAACATAAGAAATATTTATAAACATATTTTAATGTTTTCCGTTATTTTGGGCTTGAGGAATATTCGATTACGGCATGTGTAGTTTATATAAAAATTCATTTCAGTAGTTATCGCCTCGAATTTCGTTTTATTTTCGGTTCGCTGAAATTATTTCACATAAAGAGCATGAAAAACTATTTCCAAACAAAAAAAAATACATGAACTAAAATTTTATTGAATATGGTCACATTTATTTCTTGTATATTTATTTTATCGGATAGGCGTTTGTTGGCTTTTCTTGTAAACACTCTTACTAAATAATATCGACAAAATATCGGAAAACAGCGTTGAAAAATAACGAAGCTTTACTTACTTTAGTAAAATAATCCGAAACAGCAAAATGGGATATTAAAAAAGTAAACACGTACTGACTTTGGTTTTTTAAAGCGCAGAATCGATATTAATATGAATAAGAAGACAATGGAGCGCTTTTCAAGCAAAACAGCTTGGTTTCAGTTTTACAGTATTGAACGGTGTAGTATTGCGCGGTCGGATTCACGGTTATACTATTGTAATGTAAAGAACACGCAAATAGGGATTTAATCAACTTAATTCCTTCTAGTAAACTGACAAAAGAGCTTAAACAGCTATATAAATACAAATAAAAAGGTTATGCAAATATTTTTAAAAAGACATGTGATCACGTGAACATGATTTTTCCTTCTTTTGATAGGATAATAAGTAACTTCTTATTTTTTATTATTTATCTATTCATCTGTTTTCGAAAGAGTGGCACGTGCAAGTAAAAAAGGAAAAACAGAGTTATGCAAAATTTGTGTCGAGAATTATCTAAAGTTCCGACTTTTTGGGGGCTTTCACTTAAATAAGAACAAAAAAAAACCCTTACCTAGATTTAAAACAGGTCAAAAGGCTAGATATCCAGGCTAAATAGAGTACACACAAAGGAACAGGTCAACTAGAGGTCAAATAGACTTTTGTCCGGTAAGTGCATGTTCATTGGCTGATAGGAAGGGCCCGGTGGATACTAGAAAGCTGATTGGCTAACTAAAATCTCAATAGAAGGTGAATATATAAAAACGACAGACAACCACAAAATTCGTGCATAAGCCTGAAGAGTCCTAGAGTGGATTAAACGCGGAATATTCAGTGTAGCTTAATCGCCATAGATATTTTATAACTTAATATATATATATATATATATATATATATATATATAAATCTTAGTCATGTGCTTATAATGAACATTTACGCACTCTCACTCTTTTTTCTTTGATGGGCCAACAAAGTTTATATTAGTAAAAATAAAGTTAAAAAATACAAGTATTGTATATGACCTTAAACGATATCCGATGGTGAGGCCCAGCTTGCGTGCTTTTGGGAGTATGGAGCCAATCCTTAATTGCCATTGCTCTCAGGTCAACTCTGAACAGAAGTACTAGTACCTCTTAGGGTTCCAACTATTGGTCAATAGACATCGACTTGAAAAAAAGAAACAAATATATTCTATTAAAATATAGCTTCAAAATCACTGGATTCATCATTAAATAACATGAAAAGAGTTGATATGCCGTAAAACGATAACAACCAAAACAGCCAACTAAAAAAATATTCCTCCGGGTGTCCTGTCTTCTTGAAGGTTCCTTGGAAAGAGCGTTCAGTGTTTGGGTAGACGAATCATAAAATCCGTGTCAAATTGCTACCCGTCTGTTTGGTCTTTAGTGTAAAGTCTGTATTTCCCCTAGTTGTTAAGGATGGTTTACCTTACATCACAGAAATAATGTAATTTATGAATTTAATTGTTAGTGCGCTGCTGACTATGCAGGTTAAATCTCCTTAAATTTCCAGAAAAAATAAGATTCGGCAAGCCTTGTCGCACTTACCCCCTTTCTTCCACCTTGGGATCTGGCATCAGCCAACAACTCCATGAAAATCCAGCGTATGCCAATGTGTATAAAATGGAGTGTTTTAGGATTTTGCGCCGGGCTGACTCTCAAAATCACTTGCGGATTTTGGAATCGGTTTCTATTCTCGTACGGAGATCTTCTCTTTGTTGAGAGAAAGAATTCGTTAGGTAATTAGACTTATTTGGGGATATAGTTTAACTCTCCCCTTTGTCCTCACTTGTACATATATTTCATATAATTGCAAATATATTATTGTATTCGTATTCTCATCCATCATTACACGCCCACCCTATCATGTTCTTGCGAGATATTTGCCAAATTTCTCCATTGCTTATGCTCTCACTGAGATTGTTCACGTGTGCCCGACTCTGAGGGCTAATATGCAACTCTCCTAGACCTTTTCTCACAACTAGCCCTGATCTATGTTCAATTTCCGTTCTGTTTTCACTTGGATCTTCCGACCACTTTGTTATATCAGTTAAGATCAAAATGAAATGTAAAAAGTCCTCAGACGTATCTCTCCATCGTACAGTACATCGATACTCTATGGTTGACTGGGATAGCTTCCGTACATTTATATGAGATGTACCTCTACGTTCCATGTTTAAAAAGGAATGTGTCCTCTATAGTGTCAGACATGACAGAATTGTTAATTGTAGGTATTGGTCATTTCATACTCTCGAAAAAGTTCCAGTGAAAACCTAACAGTCAACCGCCGTTCTGTCCACAATGGGCTGCTGCCATTGCGCACAGAAATCACTTTTTTCCATTGCTTCCAACGTAATAAGTATACTGAGACTAAAGCTGCTTTCAGAACTGCCAGCAACCATTGTAAAAAAGTAATAAAGAACGCAAGAGAGTTGTATGATCAGTCCGTCAAGTCCGAAGTGACTGAGCAGCGGCTTGGTTTCCGCCAGTTTTGGCAAATAGCAAACAGAATCCTGAACAGAAACGTCTGCCCTATCCAAACTATAATCAATGGACCTGAGGTAATTTCGTCAGCATCAGCCAAAGCCAAACTCTTTGCCAAGAAATTTGCAGCTAATTCTACCCTTTGCGACCAAGGCCAGCAACCCCCAATATTTTCTCCTGAATCAGAAAACACGCTATGTGATATACAAATATCTGTACGCGATGTTCGCCAAGCTAATCAAAACCTTGATACCAGTAAAGCAACTGGGCCTGACGGTATTCCAATTATAGTACCCAAAGAACTTCAACCAGAACCAGCGCCCAATATTTACTAACTTCTTTAAACTGAAGGCGGTTACATTGAATAGATAACAGCTCTACTACATAATCAAGTTACTTGAATTTATTTCTTTTCAATAAAACTTTTAAAAAAAGCTGTTGCGGTGTTTACCTAGGACGACACATGTATTTTTCCACCCTGTATTAATATATTCAGATCAATATTTCTACATAGGAAATATCGCAATTAAAAGAATGGTATCAAAATTAAAAATTCTTGATATGAAGGCATATTTCTTAGGAGTATTTCGGCTACTCAGCGTAAAAGAAATAATACTGTAGACGATTTTTTCTTCTACACTCTATGGTCATCATCTAGCTTAGTATGGCATTGCGTATCATCTAATTTAGAAAAGCTTATGTCTCTCTGCCTGTCTCCATTTTTCAAACTGCATATCTTAAAATAAAAGTAATGGATGGACACTCTACGTTAAAAATTTAGTCTATTATTATCGCAAACTGTTTTATTGTTATTATATATATATATATATATATATATATATATATATATACATATATATATATATATATATATACATATATATATGTGTGTGTGTGTGTGTGTGTGTGTGTGTGTGTGTGTGTGCTATCAGGGTGGGCCCGGCTTTGTCTGGGTGAAAATATGCTTAAATATATTGTAATGTGTCTAAATTTCGTATATACTATTGAAAATCGTGGTTTCGAAAGTAAAAAAAAAAAAACTTGGATGCCATCATCTAGAATCGAAGCCGAAACTATAGCATTCAAAGCAGATGACGTTACCATTGCACAAGCGTGGCATGCACCTAAACCGACTAAAAATTAAAAAAAATTAAAAATAAACTAAAATGAATGTACAAAATATTTTATATTTCTTTTTAATTTGGAGCCATTTTTAACCCCTTATAACAATTTTAACCCACCATAGACCCATAAAGGAACGGCCCATAAAAATCTAACAATTTAAGGCTCATAGCGGCGTTTTGCGAATTTAATTTCGGAGGTAGTACAGTTTGAAAATATGGAGACAGACAGACCGACATACCGACATATAGTCTTATATATATATATATATATATATATATATATATATATATATATATATATATATATATATATATATATATATATATATTATTTTTAACCTAAGTTATTAACTAACTCTATTATAGTTGGACTAAGTTGATATATTGAGGTTGTAGAATAATACACTTATTCAGCTCTACTAACGTATTAATAACTTTTTATCCCACTTTATTCGACTTATCTCTCTCTCTCTCTCTCTCTCTCTATATATATATATATATAGAGAGAGAGAGAGAGAAAGAGAGAGAGGGGAGATATTATTTATAATTAATGAAAGGCACTCTCTTACCTACACTTAGAACAATGGACACGACTACACCAACAAACATTACAAACGCACAAGGACACAGTTATTAGATAATGAAAAAACTAACACTATTTTTGTCATTGAAATCTAAACAGTTATTCATTAAACTACAACTACTAATCAGCGTTACCATTCTTATAGACACGCCATTTACAAGTGTCCTTTTCTGTTTTCAATATAATTTTCTTATAATTTCATAATCCAAAACCAAATTGAAGGAGCATATTCTAAAATACCGTCATTTTTTAGAACTATTTTTCTCATAATTATGGATTTCTATTGTAAGGGCGAACACGAATATTTGACAATATTTATTCGGTTAAAGCACACACAAATATGAACCTTAATTCAATTGTATTTGAACTGAGGTCTGAGTTTACTATTTCTATGAGGTGGTTTCAACTTGGATTTATTTACAAATGATATGTCTTTGTATACTTTGTATGCATTCTGACTTTGTATCTGGGCAGCGCACCAAAGGGCATGCATTGCTAATTTTGAGTAAACAAACTTCTGCCCAAATCATTACCAAGTCAAATTAATAAGCAGCCGCTGCCAAGAATCCCGCTCTATTTTAGTCACTCATTTAGAGATTTGAAATAGAGAAAGGGAAAATTTACATCGCGCCGTGTCATTTTATGCTAATTATTACGTTGGCAATGCATCAATAATAAAAAAGAAACATCAGAAGATTGTTTCGCTTGAAGTTCACAATTCCATGGAAACTTTGCAGTGAATAAAATAAAACTAAAAACAAATAGGAAGCTATAAAATTCACGCGTAAAATAAATAGTAAAATTGTATATTTCGGAATATTTTAGAACGCCAATTCTCATTTGACATTTCTGATTTTCTAAATGAGGATTTGTTATTTGTATTTTTCTTTCCGATTACGCAATATATTGATTGTTTAATGGGTTAGTTTCTAGTTTTAATGAAATTCTGTGTTTGGTCCCTATTTGCGTTTTTCACCAGTTGCCATAAACATCGTTTGTATCCTTCTATTAAAGCTTACCCTTTCTTCTTCCTCTTCGCTGTTGAATGTGTGTTGTGCTGCACAATTATCTTTCTCTTTTTTTCTTTATCTTTTCTATTTGTTCCACAGTTTCTCTTATGCATCTTTATATTTCGACCGTGACCACTTTGCTAATCCGCGCTCTTCGTTGCGGCTATGTTTCTAATATCTTAATATATAACTAAATGAAGATTCAAATTACTGGACAGGTGCTTAGTTGAATAATTATTCAACAAATAGAATTTCCTCTAAATTACACAGTATTAATTAATTTACTATTCATACACAGGAAAATAAATAAGAGCAGTGCTTACATATACCAACAGATGTTCATATAAGCATTGCCTTCGCAAAGTTTTGGAGTTGTTACGGTATTATTTTAAAATGTCGTTGGCAATAAATTCTAAGCCAGATTAATTTTTAAATCTAATTATTTTCCCTTTCCTGTTCTCAGGTGATGTTACATCTGCGATGATCTAATTTCGTTTCGAATCTGATATTTTAACCTTCGGGTCAACTCAATCCATGATTCACTTTGAGAAATGTGTTTGTTTCGCGTACTAGCGGTCATCGTGGCATGCACTAATAAACACATGCTAATATTCTACGACATGGATCCATAATCCAACGTAATTTTGATCCATACTATAACAAATTCAATAAACCGATTTTAAATCCTAAATAAAAAATGTCCGATCCTCATAAGTAAAATAAATATTTTAAATAGTAATTAAATATTAGATATGATTCTATATCATAAGCCAATAAATTTACATATTTGTTTCAATATTCTTTTACTTAGATTACATCTTAAAAATATATGCATACAACTCCGTACATGCATATATATATATATATATATATATATATATATATATATATATATATATAATGTATGTATATATATATATAATGTATGTATGTATATATGTATAGTCACCCACATACATTACTGTTTCGTTGTATCACAATTTATCAATGCGGCAAACCTAGCACATCTTCCTAGCTAGGAGTTGAACCGAAACTATCACGTTCACAGCCGTCAGTTTTACTAATCGACCCACGGGATCGGCGCTTGAAAATGACTTCAACAAATGTCACTCACCGCTTTTACAGTTATCGAGATGATTGTTTATTTACAAACAAAGAACGGAGCTCGCTTTATAGCCATTACCGTAGCGGGTTAAATACATTTACAACAGTGCTCTACCCAAAGAGGGAAGCTTAATATATATATTCATCCTCACACCGTACTGTTTCGTTGTATTGCAACTCATCAGTAGGAATACGAGGCGCATTCTGGACTATTTTATACACGCATTAAAAATTGTCGGAGATTCTTAGAAAATTAGTTAGTTATTGCTATATATATTATGAGATGACTTACTAATTTTTATGGTTTCGGGTTCAAATAAAAAACGATAACACGTATTAGAATGCACTCTACTAAAACCTGATTATTACAGCTGATGGATTTAAAAAATTCAATCTGTACCTGAGGACAATTAAGAACAGAAATATACAGTAAGATTCTTTTAAACTTGGAAAAATAACACAGAAATGTATGAAATAATTTAGACTGCTTTGGTGTCATCTTGCGTGAATCGAATCAGTTATCCAGTGGCATAAAATAAACTGAAGATTCAGAAGGTTAGCGCGAAGTTCGTCCTAAGGGTGCTACATAATTGACGAAGACATCAAAGCAATTCCTCGCCCCCTCTGTATGGTTATTTTCTTGGTGGCTGCTGTAATGAGACAATTGAGGAGATTAAAGAGGATGTGACGATGGTCTTTGGTATGTTCCTACAGAAGGACTTCCATAGGACCTTTCAAAAGTTTTTTAGAACCGGACAACAAGTGCATTGCATCAGGAGGATGACTAGAGTGTAATGTGCTCATACTAACAAGTCGGCAAACTTATTTCAGCCGAATCGTATATTATTATTATTATTATTATTATTATTATTATTATTATTATTGTTAAATATTTTAACCATCATTTAATATATTAAGATACTAAAATACATCAACAATCGGCAACGTACATATACTAATAAACAAGTAAGCCAGATTAAATTCACTTAAATATTAATCTTCAGTATTAACAGTTTCTATAATCGAACAAATATATAAAATCTTCACAAAAATAAGACAACAAAATAATTGGAGCAGTATATTGTGTAATTTTTCTAGAAGAATACAATTGTTTCGACACAAATCGGACAATTACAGCCATTATGTGTTTTAATATTCCAGAGTAGCATCCCATAAGCCAGTAAAAACATTGATTAATACATATCTTATCAGATTTCGAATTGTTATTTTCCATACTGAGCTGTTTAACGTTCCTCCCTTCTTCCCGTGTTTTTGTTTAATCGTTTTCCAATTGACCTTGAATATATGAACCCTCCTTATTTTCGTATTCCTATCTTTAGATTTATATTTCAACTAAGTATCTATCTCTATATTACATTAATCCTGCGTGTGTTTCCAATCTAATTAAATTTTGTTCCAGCTAAAATATTTATTTTATTTATTTATTAGCAAAGTACTGGACGACACTTTCAAATCCTTCATTAAATGTACATGTGTCAACTATATTCTATTCAATGCCAGAAAAGTTCGTAACTTTTTGTTTTCTAATTGATTTTGCTTAATGTTTTATTTCGTGAGAGGAAATTGTTATTAAAGGGTAAATTTATTTTTTTAATAAATAAAACAATAAATCTACATTCCATACTTGTCAATTCAAGAATTTAAAAATTGAAGTTTTTTAAAAATAATTTTATAATTATATAATCATTAAAATTCTAATGTCCTTTACCGATTCTCGATTTACTATACAACAATGACGATAACTATGGTTATTTATTTTTATGTATTTACCTAATTCTCAAGTTTTAAGCGTTTATTTTTTACTCCGACTTTGGGTTATTTAATCATTCTCATTTTATTTCACAAAATATTTTTTCTTTTTACATGGGGGTCATGAAGGCCACTTAGGGATAAGGGTTATTGCGTGTACAGTAATCAATGAGATAGTATTGTAGTAATCATTAGTATTGGGGGTTTTGATAGAGTGTCTTACTTAAGGGGGCGGTTTGTCAGGAGTTTGTTTATGTTGGACTTGAACACGTCCAAGTTGTAGTCAGGTGGGAAACAGGCAAGCGGCAAAGAGTTCCACTGGAGTGCAGTTCTAAGAAAGAAGCTTTGCTCATGGAATCTACGTTTGGATTTAGGCACAGATAAAGAGTGGAGAAAATTATTGACAGTAGTTTCCGCCAGACGGGTGTTTCTCGTGAAAGATTGGCGAGGGGGGGACGAGGGATTGGAGCTCAGACGAGCACCTGACATGGAAATAGCGATAAAACAAAGACGGGCATGCAACGTCTCTTCTGTGGAAGAGAACTTGCAGGGAAGAGAAAAGGGCATCCCCCACTAAACCACGAAGTGTATTTTGTACTCTCTCAAGGCAGGATAGGCTGTTTTTAGCAGCTCGTGTCCAGATGTGGCAGCAGTACTCCATCCTTAGATGTACTTGGCTTTTGTAGAGATAGATAATTTCATCAGCAGTGAGATATCTTCTGGAGCGGTAGAAGGATCCCACCATTTTCCCAGCGCCCCTGGCAACAGACTTGATGTACGTGTTCCATTTTAGATCAAGAGTAAAGGTGAAACCCAGAAGCTTGTCAAAACATGGAGCCTCTCCAAGATGAGAGCCATCCATTTCAATTGATGCCAGATGGGGATCAGAGCGTTGATGATGTAAGGATAGAAGCTTGGTTTTGGATGCATTAAAAGTGACCAGCCACCACTTCCCCTATTGTGTTACATGATAAGGGATGTCCCCTTTTCATGCAAGTATAAAAATAGGGAATTAGTTAAATGTAAATATGAAATCGGATAGCCAATTATTCGAACTTGCAAACTATACTTGGAATTGAAAATTCCAATCATAAGTTAAAATAAACACAGAATGTTATAAATGGAATGTCCAGTTAAATTGGTGATTGTGTTAAAATATTTAATAATACAATTTGGATGGAAACTATTTACATTCTTAGAAAGAAAACATAATAGAAATTTGTGTTATAGAATTAACAAATAGGTTGAATTCCCTTATGAAACAAAGAGAATGAAAAATGTTATTGTAAAGTGAGTTATGTAAAATTAGGTTAGAGAAGGATTCATGCCATGGGTCTCATATACACGTGCTCGGTCGTGCAATGACGTCATGAGTTATGAATTTATGAGTTAGATGAGTGAGAATCGGAATCAGTCAGTGGAGAGAAGAAGAGAGGTTAAGATCGATTCTCCTTTAGAGTCAAGGCACCCTCTAGAAGTCAGAGGCTTTTAAAAATAACCATATAACAACTTTGAATCCCTGAGATGAATCATGTTCGACCGGTCGAAGAAGAAATAAACGTATCATCATGTGTTTTTGTATCTGCGTCGTCGTGTTGTTATTCAACAGAAAAGGTATTGCCCATTTATGTTATAAGAACCTTGATAAAATCATCATCTCAAATATGTGTTAGAAAGTATATGTGGCAATGTATAAATGTTATAGAGACACTCCCGTTCACAGAACTGCCAAAAGTATAAATGTCAAACTATCGGTCTATCTATCTAGATAGCAAACACCTTCTCAAAATGTATTTATATGTCTCTCTTTATATATACATGTTAATGTGCACATCTCTTCTCTAACAATGTTAATATCCATATATCTCATCTTACAACATGAACATCTCTTACTCAACACTAATCTCTCGTAAGACTCTCACAAAGAACAATACAAATACATAGTCATCTTTTAATAATAAGACAGCACATAACAATTGTACCACGTGCTCAAGATCAGAGGAGAGAGAATTAGAGAGAACTTTGTCATTTACGACATTTGATGTGTTGCCATAGATGGTCGTGTCATCAACATAGATGTCAACCAATGATTTAAGTATGTGTTTTGGGAGATCATTGATGTAGATCAGGAAGAGAGTTGGACCCAGGATGGACCCCTGGGAGACTACAGCATTAATACTGTGGGCCTCTGATTTCTGCCCATCAATCACTACTCTTATGAACCTATCGGAGAGAAATGATTTAATGATTGAGAAAACATTTACAGCAATACCGTAGCTGGAAATCTTGTGAAGTAGGCCATTATGCCATACCTTATCGAAGACCTTTGATATGTCAAGAGCAATTGCCCTAGAGAGGAAACCTTTGTCAAGAGATTCACTAATCCTGTGTGATATAACCGCTAGCACATCTGCTGTAGATCAAGCAGAGCGGAAACCATATTGCATATTCAAACAACTTACTCATGACACACAGGAGATTATTGGTCTGTACTGAGAGGGTGATGACTTTTCACCTGAATTCTTAAATACGGAGCATACTGATGAGGTTTTCCAGGGTGTTGGAAAGCACTTCTCCTTAAGACAACGCTTAAACAGTTTTGTAAGTATGGGGGTAAGTTCTGGTTGGAGCTTTTTCAGCATTATAACTGGAATGCCGTCAGGGCCATTTGCTTTACTGGAATCAACGTTCTTGATTAGCTTGGCGACCTCACGCACAGATATGTGTATGTTGTATATCGTGTTGTCTGTTATAGGAGGAAATACAGGGCGTTGATTGTCATTGTCGCAAAGGGTATAATTAGCTGCAAAGTTATTGGCAAATAGTCTGGCCTTCTCTGATGCTGACGAGTTGACCTCAGGTCCATGGATGATAGTTGGGATAGAACGCAAACTTCCGTTCAAGATCCTGTTTGCTATTTGCCAGAACTGGTGGGAACCAAGACGCTGCTAAGCTACTTTGGATTTAACAGACTGGGCATATAACTCTCTTGCATGTTTTATTACTCTTTTACAGTGGTTGCTGACAGTCCTGAAACAGCTTTAATCTCAGTACATCTATTACGTTGGTAGCTATGGAAAAAGCGATTTCTGTGCGCGATGGCAGCAGCACATTCTGGAGAGAACCATGGCTGGCTGTTAGGTTTTTATGGGAATTTTAGTCTCAGTACATCATTTTTAATCTTACTTTCACAGTGCCAATTCCTGTAATATTTCTCATTTATTTTTTATACTATATATTACTAAAACAAGGCCGATAGCAATTAGTCGCGTGGTCTCGTGTAATTAATGAATGCGTGAATGTAGGATTGACATGAAATTCTTAAAGATTAACTAAAATGACCAAAAATTGGCTGAAATGACTTAAAGAAATAAAACGTAAATGACTTAGAATGACTTTAATGACCTTATGGATGAATTAAATGCTTAAAAAATAACTGGAATCCTTCAAAAACAACATTAATGATCTGGAGAATAAATTGAATGGCTTTGAGACTGACTGGTTGTAAAGTGTCTGATCATTTTACATTAAATTTATATAGAAAAGTGATCCCCCACTCACAAAGTTACAAACATAAGTACAACGTATAGTAAGACAGATACTGCACTTAAATATTGGCCAAAAAGCCAAGAAAAGCTGTGTTTATTTGCTCCCCCACCGAGAAAATTAGGCAAAAGGCCGATTTTTAATGTGAGGATGAGAGGGGAAATGGGGACCAATTACTGTGAGGTAGGGGAGCTGGATAGTGACAGTTGGTATTAAGGCTTGTTCCTACATTGACCAAGGTCTTATATGTGTAGTTGCCCCCACATATGATCTTTGCTGCAGTATCTGCCGGAACAGATACTACATTTTTATCTTGGCCAAAAGGCCAAGAAAAGGGTATTTATTTGTTCTCCCACCGAGTAAATTAGGCACAAGGCCGATTTTTAATGTGAGGAGTGAAGGGGAAATGGGGACCCACTCCCCGGGTAGTGGGGGAGCTGAATAGTGACAATTGGTATGAAAGGTTGTCCCTACATTGAACAAGGTCTTATATATGGGTTCGCCCCGACATATGGTTTTTGCTTGCAGTATCTGCCGGAACAGATACTACACTTTGATCTTCATATATAATTTATTTCGTGAAAATGAAAATTACATTCAAAATAATGGTTTTAAAATTAAAAGAAATTAAATGGTCGTAAAATTAAAATAAATTAAAAGTAAAATTCCAATTCATAAAACAAATTTAGGCACAAGCCCCTATAAGATCCGGGAGGGAGAGTGTTGCAGTGTCTTTGTTACTAAAGTGAAAATGGAGTCTTGGGCGACTTTACTCTTGACTGGCAACATTTACCACAAAACCTCATTCACTCTGCGGACTCTAAACTAAAGAATGAAAACCCCAGGCTTTTTGCAAAAAGGATATATATATATATATATATATATATATATATATATATATATATATATATATATATATATATATATATATATATATATATATACACAATTTCTGTATGCGTGTGCATATTTTTTTCATTTTTTGATTATTAAAATGTGTGTGTGTGTGAAAAAAGTTCAATTCATTGGAAAATAAAAAAAGTTCTTGAAGTACTAATGAACCTCCCCCTTAAGTAAACACTTCATCAAATCTACACACTAACGTAATGTACTTGCAATAACACTTATGTCTGAGTGGCTTCCGGGCCTTGATAAGTGGTGATCACTGTGTAAAAAAAAAGACCCAGAGTCTGGGTAGTTGGGTGAAGCGCTCCGATAGATGCTTTCGAACTCTCTCGCAAATCTCCCGCGTCGACACGGGGGCGTGCCCTTCCAGGTTGTTTACCTTTCGAATGTACTCGTACGAGCCGTGCCTTAGAGAAGCCTTACGCTCAACAGCGTCTACATTAACAGCCTCGTTCGAGATTTTCATTAGCCTAGCCCTAACTATCTTGCCCTCGCACCGCTCGCTAGTCAAGCAGTTAAGGTCTTGTTTAGATAGTTCTATCTCTAGGGTGTCCCCATCCACCGCCCGGGTCAGCCTATTCTCTATACGCTCCTTGGCCTTAGCCTTATCTAGCGCGAGGCGTTGGCTGTACTAGATCGAGAAGCGTCTAATCTTAGCCCTGAGACATACCCACCACTTACTCCCGGTAACCGCCCCCACTAATGCCCGTTGGATTATCTTTGTAACCTTCAACCGTTAGTCCTCCACCTCGAAAAGGTGGTGTTGAACTTCCAGTATCCGGCCAGTTTAGGCATAGAGCTCAAGTTCAGACGGGCCATAACTAGTTTATTGTCCGACTGTCCTAAAAAGTGGAACGTGGGGCAAGATAGGAAATCTACATCGCCTCTTCTAACTAACATCCGATCCAAGTAAGTACTGTGATGGGAAGGCTCATTAGGATGCCACGTCCACATCTCCCGCCCCGGCTGATCCAGGTGAAATCTATCGACCAGGTTGCACGAGGCCATCAGGTCAGACAGACTGCTGTAACACCACACCGACCCACTAGTCCCCCCGACCGTATCTATCTTGGGATCAAGGATCGCATTCCAATCGCCCATTAAGACTACCCTTTCCGGATCATCTATAAAACCCTCCTTCTGCCGAAAGAAAGAAGCCCTCTCCACAGCGGAATTAGGCGTATAAACTGCGACTATCCGAAACACACTGCAATTAATGGCAACATCGAAGACAATCGCCCGCCAGTCCCCGTCTGCGTGAACAACATTCTTCGACGCTGATAGGGTGTGATTTACTAGCAAGGAGATTCCACGACTATAGGTATTGCCATATGCTGAATAAACATCGTAGTCGCTCAGCAGCACGTGACAATCCCCGTCACAAATAAAGTGGGTCTTCTGTATAGCGGCAATATCTACCTCGAGGTACACCAGATCTCTCAGCAGGCGCGCGGCCTTGCTTCGACATTTAAGGCCCCTCACATTATAAGTAGCCAAGTTTACAGCCATGGTCACCTACCCTGTTCAGTGTCACACACGGGCCTGAAATCCTCGAGGGTGAGAACGTGGCAGGCTTGTCCAAGGCTAAAGGTTAGTAAGTCTGGCGAAAGAACTGACCCATTAAATTATCGCCCTATTAGCCTCCTCCCACTTTTTGCCAAAATATTTGAGACCTTAATTACCATGCTCTAGTCCAGCACCTTACAGATGCAAAACTTCTGACCGACCATTAATATGGATTTAGACAAGCCCGTTCCACGGCAGACATCCTCACTGTAATCTCTGAACGCATATACCATTCACTGGACAAAGCGGGAGAGGGCAGAGCGGTAGTTCTAGATATATCTAAGGCTTTTGACAGGGTATGGCATGAGGGTTTCCTCAGGAAGATTAGATCTTACGGTATCACTGGTAGAATACTTAACATAATTAAATCCTTCTTAGATAAGAGAAAAATGCAGGTTGTCCTCGACGGTCGTACATCTAAACAATATGATATAAATGCGGGAGTGCCCCAGGAATCTATCCTTGGACCTCTGCTGTTCCTGATATTCATAAATGACCTCCCCGACAAAATTGCCTCTGAGATGGGTATATATGCTGATGACACCACACTCTATAGCAGGCACGACAGGAAAACAAATGAACATATATCTAAAGTAATGGCAGAAACACTAGAGGATGACCTCCAATCTGTAGTGGAATGGGGACAAAAATTGATGGTAACGTTCAATGCTGCTAAGACTAAACTGGTTTCATTCAATAATTACAAGAAACCTTCTCTACCACCTATAGCAATGGCCAACGACTCTTTATCTGAGAGTACGTCTCTCAAGCTCCTTGGCCTAACGTTCACAGGAAACATGAGTTGGAACAATTACATCGAGGGCATTGCCAGGGCCGCTGCAAGGAAGGTGGGCTCTCTCTACCGTGCTAGAAAACTTCTAACACCCGAAAGTATCCTGTACCTCTATAAGGCCACTATTCGCCCATGTATGGAGTATTGCTGTCATATTTGGGCCGGTGCATCGGCTACTAGTCTCTCGCTCCTTGACAGGGTTCAAAAGAGAGTCGCAAATCTGATAGGCCCTAAACTGGCATCTAAACTTCAGCCTCTGTCCCATCGTCGAAACGTTGCATCCCTCTGCCTGTTCTACAAGTATTATAATGGTGAATGCTCTGAAGAACTGCAAGCACTTGTGACCCCACGACGTGAACACCCGCAACAGACCCGACAAGCTGCAAAATCCCACCCCACACTGTAGAGATCCCTAGATGTAAAAGATCTTTCTACTCCAGTAGTTTCTTCCCCAGAACTGCTAGACTTTGGAATTCCATTCCAGGTCACTGCTTCCCCAACTGTACTGACATGCATAAGTTCAAGTGCAACGTGAACCAACATCTCGCTGCCCTAATCCCTACATAGTACCCCAGTAGATGTTTCCCCTGATAGTAGCCCCCTACACCAAAGTGGCAATGTGCCTTGTTTGGGGTGAAAATGTAATAAAAAAAAAGTCAGCTGATGGTAATCCATTCTTGCCCACGCCTCGCACGTCCAAGAGAAAGGTTAATTTGAGTTCCCTGTAAAAGGAGGGGTGGATGTAAACAGGTACTCTGCCCTCACAATTGAAAACTAAATTGTTCAGCGAAGGAGGCTCCGGTCCACCAGCTACTAGTATGGGATTGCATCCTTTGCGGCATCTATAATAGCCCAGAGAGCTCTGTCCTGGAATCCTTGTTGACCCTTACAAATGTTGTCAGCAAGGGAGCGTCTTGTAACTTGATTGGGTCGGTGAAATTATCGCCCTCGTCGTATGCAAGGTCCTTGAGTTGGCGGTACCGGAGCTTCTGCTGGCCTTTGAGCTCAGGTATGGTTGGCAGCCGGTCCGTTTCACACATCCTTCATCCTGGAAGGAAGGGGTGTCTTTTTCTCCCCTCCATGCGGGCTGTTGTGGTTGGGGTTGATTTCTCTTTAGCGGGGTAGAGGAGTAGGAAAGGAGGAAGTGGAGGTGGGCCTGTCGGGTGTAGGGGTGTTTGGTGCTGGGGGTGTTGATTTTTGGGGGGCGTTATTTGTACTCCGAACCACACGTCGAGGATCCGAACTGGACCATCCATCCAGCTGAAGGGCGCCAGGAGGTTGGCGTTGCCACTGCAGGCGCCCAACCGCAGTCCTACGACTTGCTGCGGTTTATTTTGGTCCCTGTAATTCTTTCGTACTGAGCGAGCGCCTCCGACACGATCTCGATGACTGAAGTTCGACACAAAGACCGTGACATCATCGGCGAACGCGGATACCTTGGCGGCTAAACCACCGGGTATTGCAATTCCGCGCAGGGCCGAATTTTCCTCCCCACATCTCAGCTTGCGGAGAGCAGGGGCGACAGCGGACAACCCTGACGAACCGACCGAGAGATAACAAAGGGTTTCGAGCGCTTTCCGTTGACTTGCACGACGGCTGTGGGTTGTCGATACATCACGGATATCCACTTGCAGAAGTCCTGTTTAAAACCCGCGGCCTCTAAGACGGATGCCATGAAACGATGGTCGACCCTATCGAAAGCTTTGGGCTGATCTAAGTTTATCAGCGCGGCTTCCATGTCGTCATCTATCCCTCCCTCTAGGACCGTGCGGGTCAGGTGCAAGTTGTTCTGAATCGATCTCCTTTTCACAGCGGAGTTCTGCTCAGAATCTTACTTGTAAATACTTTCTCCTTTTCAAAGGAGGTTAAGGATTACATTGGCTGAAACGTTACGCAAATAACACTTCAACAGTAGTCGGATTGATCAAAATGCAGTAGAACTAAGGGATACAGTGGCCCTAGGATATGTCTTTTTTTCATGTGTAGAATATGTTTTTACAAACCCTGGTTACGGAATTTGCCACATCTTACGGTTTTATTGAAAATGTTATTTGATTTATACATGTGTATTATTTACTGTAGTGTATTTTGTTTCTAATTTTAATGTCGCATCGCAGAGTTCTGCTGTAATACGAATAATCAAGACTCATCTTGAAAACCGTAAAAGGGTTGAATATGACTCTCTCCAACTGAAAGGAACAAACTCATCTCGCACCTCATGCCTACAACAGAATTTAAAAGATTCAATAAGCTCAGAAATTGAAGTTGTTTTTATTAAATTCGTCTCAACCTTCGAGGACTGATATTAAAGTTTAATTTAAAGCGATATTATTACATATATATTTCCAATATTCTTTCATGGTTACGAATAATAAATATCGCAACAGTCGTTAAAACAAGAGACACTATTATTAATTCACGTAATTAATTTACGTAATTAATTCACGTAATGGTTCTGATCGTTTACCGCAAATTCTGTCACAGTCACTTCACAATTGAAATAGCTTTAATGGTAAAGAGTTACTGAGAGAAATTCAGGGCGAAACAGAGAGAAAAAAACAAGTGAGTTTGGAAAGGTTATGATACAAACGAACATTGATCTTATGATTCAAAAACATTTCATCAATGCGGTATCAATTAACTACATTTCTCTAGTGGAAAACTCACATGTAACTATATTAAATTCATTGCTTTTCTTAATCATTATCATTTAAATATTTATTGTTAATTTTTACACATTCCATTTTTTTAGTTCACACATTTTAATTTCACTAAATCTTAAGAAAATATATTTGTATATATATATAATTTTTTATATATACATTATATATACATTTTTGGATAAATAGGTACAATATATATATATATACATATATATATATATATATATATATATATATATATATATATATATATATTATATGGAAAAATGCGCACATGAAAAGTAATATTCTTAAGATTTTATTAAACCTGGAAAAGTAAAGGACAAGAAATTCAACCTGGAAAAGTAAAGAACAATATATTCTAGTAAAGTAAAAAATAAGAATTTTTTAGACTTAAAATATTACAGCTAAAAATAAAATTTGAATATTGATAAATATTTTATTTATTATTTGCATATGTTGTTGTTTATTGTTGAGTTAGAAAGGGTGTCAGTCGCTGGATTGAACTTATTTCCCCCCTATTATTTGCATATATTTATGTATTGAAAAATATTTGAATAAAAGTAATTCATTAGTTAGTTAGTTAGTAGATGGAATTAATAATTTTATAATTTACATAAAAATTAATAATTTTATTATATCATAATTAGGATCCTTTAACTTTTCTAAGTCAACAATAAACAACAACATATGCAAATAATAAATAAAATATTTATCAATATTCAAATTTTATTTTTAGCTGCAATATTTTAAGTCTAAAAAATTCTTATTTTTTACTTTACTAGAATATCTTGTCCTTTACTTTTCCAGGTTTAATAAAATCTTAAGAATATTACTTTTCATGCGCGCATTTTTCCATATAATCCATGATTTTCCAGGCATTGCTATTGTATTAATATATAAATTTATAATATTAATTAATGATTGTCAAAAAAATTAGCTCTCAATCACACATTTATGCAATATTTATCATTCAATCGCAGTAGTTCCGAGCCAGGGTCTCTACCGAGACTGCGGTTCATGAATTCGTTATCTGTATAGAGCGTAAACTAACAAAAAAGAAGATGCCACTCGGTGTCTTTTTAGATATCGTTGGAGCTTTTGACAACATACCCTTCAGTATTATGTTCAAGTCGCTACGAGAACTTAATGTGCCACCAGTACTCATCCGATGGATTGAGTATATGGCGAGGCACAGAACAGTTCAAGTAGAACTACTGAGGACAACTGTTAAAAGGGAAGTAGTTAATGAAACCCCCAAAGTGGTATTTTATCACCTTTACTATGGAACTGTATGCTGAATCCTCTTTTAAAGGAGTTTAAAAATAGGAATATTTATGCCCAGGCTGCTGCTGATGACATCGCAGTGCTGGTCGCGGGTTCAAAAGCATCATTGGTCAGACGCATCGTCAAAATGGGACTACATTTTTCATCAAATGTGATAACGAAAAATTTGAGTTCATTCAAAGAATATGTATATCATAGAATTCACTAATATTTTTAATCGATAAATTCACCATTTTTTGCTATAAAATCATAAGGAGGGTTAAAAAAATTAGTTATTAAAAAAAAGTTCGGTTTTTTAATTAAAAAAAAAAACGATACACGGGATTGAACCTAAAATCTTTCCACCAACCCCCGGTACTCAAACCGTTACGCTAACATGTAATATTTGCAAACTCGCAGTAAAAATATTTATATACAAAAAAAGTTATGCAAAATAAAAAAAAAAGCGTTAGTCACTTATGTACTTACTCTCCTGTTTGTGAACCCACATATTTTTTTGTAACTTTTTTTCTACTGAACCAATTTTCGAATTTTTTTCAAAATGTATCTAATGAGGTGTTCTATCCAACTATATAACCTGTTTGAAATTTGGTTACGAACGGAATTAGTGGTGGGGGTTTGAATGTGTCTCAATTCATTCAATTTCGGACTTAAGCATATATTCAACTACTACCGTGTTTGAATGATATATATATATATATATATATATATATATATTGTACCTATTTAGAAAAAATAATATTCAGATTAGCCCTCATCAGTTGAGATTTAAAGGGATGTATCATAGTTTAAGTAATCCAATTCTTTATATGCTTGGCTGATGTTTTGCCCGATCTCTCACGCTTTGATATGAAAACTCATAGTTGTTATTATGTCACGTTTACTTTTAACTAGCATTTATGATGACAATGCATACCTACATATGATCATATATGTGTCCGTTGGTTGTCATTCTGAAGTCTAAGATATTATTAATTTCTCCTCGTTGCGGAAATAAATTTTCAAGTTCGTTATGTTGTTGAGACGTGTATTAAAAAGACGCTACAACATCTAAAATATCACACGCAGAAATGAATGGGCGTATCTTAAGGCTGTGTAGATCGTGAATATAATAAGAGCATCAAATTTAAATTCGGGAAACACGTGTCTCTTATCAGTTACTGGCATCAGAATGGCCCCAGTAGACACCAGGGACGCGTTTTATTACACTGCATCTTTAATTAAAATTTCCTTACGTTTTTCTAAGATCGACTAAATTTGTTCCTAGGATGTTTTACGTTTATCGCGTAGTTATATTTAAAAATTGATTACCCCAAAAAAAAGCGGGTCGATTATTTTGAATTATGTTCAAGTTTCCAGTAATTTTACCGTCGTTTTATTTTGCATCTTAATTTGAATGAAAGTAATATGTTGAATTTTCAAGTATTCATTTGTATTCGTGCCCCCCCCAATAGAAGACAAAAAGTAACACGCATCATTTGATTTAGTTTGATCGGTAAAAATAGATATAAGAATAAATATTAAGAAATAAGTCTAACGAATATTTTATTTATTATTGTAGAATGTTTGGAGAATCTCAAAAGCAACATTTGTTTTTGTCTTTTTTTTTTTTAATTACATTTTCACCCCAAACAAGGCGCATTGCCACTTTGGTGTAGGGGTCTATTATCAGGGGCAACAACTACTGGGGCACTATGTTGGAATTTGGGCAGCAAGATGTCAGTTCACGTTGCACTTGAACTTCTGCATGTCAGTACAGTTGGGGAAGCAGGAACTTAGAATGGAATTCCAGAGTCTAGCGGTTCCGGAGAAGAAACTACTGGATTAGAAAGATATTTTACATCTAGGGATCTCTACTTCGTGGGGGGTGGGACTTAGCTGCCGGGTTTGTCGAGGGTGTCTACGTCATGGGGGCACAAGTGCCTGCAGTTCGTCAGAGCATTCACAATTAAAATACTTGTAGAACAGGCAGAGAGATGTAACGTTTCATCGATGGGACAGAGGCTGAAGCTTACATGCCAGTTCAGGGCCTATCAGATTTGCGACTCTTTTTGAACCTTGTCTAGGAACGAGAGACTAGTAGCAGATGCACCAGCCCAAATGTGACAACAATACTCCATACATTATGTCTTTGCGCGTTCAAACTTCCCCTCGACCCTGTAATTAAAAAAAAACGTTTAGGTTCAAATATAATACTGACCAAAATTTAATTATGTGTTCCCAACTTGATGGGTAATTAGTATTTACATGTCCATAAAATTTGGTAAAAAGCCGATATAGGAAAACCATTTCCAGTAAGTAGCATTTTGATATGTAAACAAATAAATCACAGGGTATTCGTGGCATCCCACAGCAACATCATTTTTAGATCGGCAAATACAGTAGGGTGTAATCCCTGTAAGGGTGTACATCATAGAACTGACACCGTCCCTTACAGTGGTAGCGTTATCCGGTGACATGGCTATGGTGATCATCAACAGGTGAGTCAGCATCGTTTCTGCCTTTGCGCGTTGCAAGCAAAGATGTATCTAAAATGAAACCGCAAAATAAACTGACTTTATTTTTCTTAATAGTACGATGATGTGACAAAGGAATGGTGCAAATCTAGAATCAACCCCAGGTCCTAGCACAGATAGATTGCAAGAAGCCCTATTTTATAACTGGTTTACGTCAACTTGTGAAGCTGCTATGACAAAATGGCATCATGGATTACGCTAATTCTGTCATAAGTCAAATACGAATGTTAGTTGGGTGGTTGTTTTTGTTTTACAGCACATCAACCCTTTTCAGATTATTTAATGCCGAATCCAAAGATTTTGAAGAACAATTTTTAATAGAATATATTTGTTGTTTTCAAGTCGGTTTCTATTTAACCCATAGTTGGCACCCTAAGAGGTACTACCACTTCGGGTCAGAGTGGACCTGGGAGCAATGGCAATTAAAAGGTTGCTCCACACTCCACAAAGCCCGCAAGCTGAGGCCTCACAACTGGATATAGTTTAAGGTCATATACAGGATCAAGCACAAATGTAATATATATATATATATATATATATATATATATATAGACGCTTACAATGATTGAAAAATTATAATAGCTTCGGCTAAACTGTAAATTTCTAGTAATTTCATAATATTGTAGTAAATAAAGGAGAACCAGTACTTTCTCCACTATCCAAGAACTAGGAAATTACTTACTCACGAACCGGGAATGCTAAACTGCTTGTCTGGTTGTCTGCCTACAATTGCACTTCAGGGCCAACAAACCACACCCGCCCAAATTTATATGTGGAGACATATATCACATCGTTTGATCTAGAATTCATCCCTTCTCATGTCGCATATATCATTAAAAACATAGACACCTGCAGAGCGTGTTGGGCTGATCTCATATATGCTACATTAATAACGTAATGCTCAGCTGAGCTATCATCTCTTCCCTTAAAACTCTACAACAAACGCATTGCTGAATGTTGCTTCTCTGATAGCTGGAAATTACCTTAGTGCTTCTAGTGTACGAAAATTGTGGGGGAGAAAAGGATCAACTGAATTGTAACATTCTTGGCCACCTCCTTTGCGTCATTAATCAGTCAAACACCAGTCAACCACTTCTGAAAAGCTTATCGTTCGCCTGACTGGCACTATGAATTTAGACACGCTCGTTTTATTGCATATTCTATAAATGTTATGACCGAATATACATTTAATTGGATAAGGCAGCCTGTAATTTACAGAAAAATATCTAATAAAAATGTCTAACATGGAGAAATACTGACGATAATTAAATTATATTATTGGACGAATGCTGAATATAATAATTATATATATATAATAATTATATATATAATTTTAGACAAAGCAGCAATAAAGATGCACGGTCATCCAAATGCATTGTATTGGTGTGGATATTCCACAGGGATCGATCTTATAATTTTACTATTCCTGATATTCATAAAGGAGATCTTAATAAAATTGTATCTGGGATTAGGTATATTTACTGATGATACAACATTCTATTATAAGCACTAGGACAGCAAACGATTTACACATATAAAAAAGGTAATGGAAGAATCCTTGGAAACCGGTCGTAGTTAAAATGAACTGAAAAATGGTGCCCTTTAGTGGAATCTTAAGAAAAAATATTTTGATATTACGATTACAAAAATCTTCCACAAATTTTACTACTAACACTCTTACTGAGGGTTTCTCCTTGGAACTGCTTGACTTAGCATTCACAATATACATGAATTGGAACAAATACATTGTGGATATTGAAATGCAACCGAAAGGAAAGTGGGGTTCCTCTCCTGTAGTAGAAAATTACTCACACAAAAGAGTAAACTGTATCTTTATAAAACTTTTATTCGTTTATGCATGGAATATTGTTGCCAATTCTGCAATGGTACATACTTCTCTAATATCATACAAAAACAAAATCCAAAACGAACCCCAAATGAAATTAGTAACGCACTATTTACCAAGTTTAAACCTCTGCCCTCTCGCGGCAATTTGGCAGCCTTGTGACAGTCTTACAAGTATCGTAATTCATTCCTGTGCCAAACAAATTCCGACAATCATGCAACTGCATAAGCTTGCCGTTCGCCGTGTAGGGTATAAACACCTGCAATCCTGTAGGTTAAAAATTAGCTGCAGCTTAATTGGATAATTTCATGGGGATTAGACAATCCTGAGCCACATTCCTCGTGGGTAGAAGTCAATCTAACTAAGCAACACAACACTCAGCTAAATAAACCAATAGTAACAACAAAATATATATTTTATAAAATTCTTCATAATAAGAGGCTACTTAAATTGGGCTTCCACGAATCCAACGTGAAGAATAATGCACGAACACTCTATTCTGAAATCGCGATGATCTTACATTTATGAATAATTAGTTGGCTGATGTATTGTCCATATTATCCTCCCTGACGTATAAATTAAATAACCCTCTTAGATTATTATTGAATACCGAGAAGAATACACAATAATATATGACAGATACATTAATTTAGAAATTGAGACGATCATTTTCATCTTGTGATTTTTTAAAAGCTGTCGTAGGTGCTCAGATCATATACCATCTTTCCATGGCAATCATAACACTGACAAATATACCTTGCTATTATAATTGTTGGAGCTTTTTTCTCGTAGCAGTCACTGAGATCTCAAAACAAGCCCCCATATCGACTTATGCATTGGCAATTAATCTTTACATATCAAACATCGAACTATTTTTATTTTATTTATTGTATACAAACATTGATGTCTTTTTTCTATGATTTTAAGTCCTTTCTTTTTATAAGATAGGTATCAGGTACCACGTAACATTTGATACCACTCACCTTTCACGTTTGTCCTCGACTTGTGTATGTCAAAATAAATAATTGTTCATATAAGGAAGTTCATAAATCTTCTTCATTACTGACTGTCTATCTTCGGATCGTACGGTCCCTTACTCATTAAAAAAAATCAACACACAAAATAGCCACTACTTCGGAAATAATAAATTAAATACGTCCTTACACACAAAAGAAAAATATATCGTATAATCAATAACTATTTCCAAGCTTTACATAAGTATTATAATCATTAGCTTAATCTCTTGTGACGGAAGCATATTTTTGTGTATACTTTTCTCGATTACTCAATATGTGACACAAGAAGTTTATATGTCTTTTCATAAATACTTCATTGTTCCGGTATCAAACAGGGGTAACTGTCCATATTATATAATAATTTGGATTGTTACAATATACGCTATAACGATGTTTCCACAATGTATCTTCTTCTTAAATAAGGTGATCCTTAGAAACACTATTATGGTAAAACAAGGAAAAACATTATATATTGATTTTATGGTATTCTTACTGGTGACCTAGGATAAGGTTTGTTCAGGTTACGATGCGGAATACGATGTTTTTTTCCGGCCATGTGTTACAATGTTTTTTGCAATGTTATTCGATTATATACACGTGTATTATATTATATACATGCATGTGTATACCGTACTGTATCTTGTTACTAAGTTTTAATATATCCATGGCTTCTACTGTATTTGTATTTAATCTTTTTTTTTTAATTCTATTTTCTTTGGAATAATCTATATAAGCAATTAGCCTCACTATATCCCGCTAGGGTAAACCTTAAGAATACCTCCCTTCACATTCATTATAACATACGTAAATGTGTACAATAATTTTCAAAACGCCAATACTTTTTATTTGCTTCCATACGATGAAATAACTTTTCGATGATTTTATCTAAATTTGTAATGCGGTTTGGGTAACCGTAATCTTACTAAAGAAGATTAAATGACCAGATTTCTCAAACCTTCCAGATGTTCTGACTTCCTAAATGTGCTTTTCAGTTCCAGTACTGTAACGTCTCAAAATGTTCTACTAGTTGCTAACATCGTCTGCCAAGTGCAAAATAAAAATTCTAATTATTTATATTATTTTACTTTCCAGTCTATTTGCTACATATATTTCATTTTACTTTATCTGGTGTATGTGTGTTTCGTTATTTTGGTTTCAATATACTACATATGCAGTTAGCACACAGTATTCCTCAAGGAGACAAACCTACATATATATATGCTACATATATTCCAGTACTGTGACGTCTCAAAATTTTCTACTAGTGGCTAACATCATCTGACAAGTGCAAAATAAAATTCTAATTATTTATATTATTTCACTTTCCAGTCTATTTGCTACATATATTTCATTTTACTTTATCTAGTTTATGTGTGTTGCGTTATTTTGGTTTCAACATTCTACATATGCAGTTAGCACACAGTATTCCTCAAGGAGACACACCTAGAAACCCACAGAAACTCTCCCCATGTCATCATACTACACAGGTAAATGGATGTTGGACTTGAACAATTATGTATACTTTCTTTATTACGACTAAATTTCGATTCTATCAGCTTATCTGTACCGTAACCAGAAGGACTGCTGGCGCAAAAAATATGAGCTGGCCACCAGCTTTCTCAGAACCGCCCGATGTTCTGCATTTCTCTCGGATTTGTTCAGTGTCAGCCATGCTAACTTTAAAATGTTGTCCGCGTATATCTTTTTTGCCAACGTGCACAAAAAGATATTAACTTCTATGTAATGTCTATTTTCTTAGTTTACTATACGACATGTTTAAACACAGAACAAACTTGCACGTATAAAAATACACAACGTGTTCATACAAATAGTCCATACAAGCGCTAATTATACGTCGATAAAGATTTAATAAATACATTTATATCTTTAATCATTTCTAAAGCAGTAATCTCATCGCAGTTTATTAATAATGAAAATAACAAAAGTAGAAAATTAACACACTTTCCGTACGTTCAATCGTTTAAATTAATTCATTTCTATTATATTGTTTCTCTCTTATTCTCATCTCTAGTAAGCACGAAATAATTGAATCTAAATTTAGGCTTAAAATAAAACAAAACAACAAAACAGTTGATAAGTAAATCTCCTTCAGAACACAAAAGAATGTGTTTTTGTTTTGTTTTTCAATTTTACATTTACAATTCACTGCTATCCACGAATTAAACTTTTGGAAGCTCAGATTAGCAATAAATTCAATGGTTGAATACAATAGTCAAAGGTTTTTCCTTTTCAATCTGTAACGATTTTAATGAAACAAGACACTAACAAAGAGATTTAAAGAAGGACGAAGCGAACAGGTGTTAAATACAATCGCTTTCGTGAATAGAATCACTCATTTATGAAATGAATGCATTTTTTCCTACTATAGAAATCCGTTCTCGTAAATTATTCTGTTGGCGCGTACCTTTCATTCAATAGATTCGGCATGAAACGAGTCGATTCATTTGCGTGCAAAATACATTTGTTTTATTTAGCGAAAGATTTCCAGCAATAAAATAATTAAAACGTTACTTTTGTATTCGGCCTATTTAGGCACAAACATAAAATAAAATATAGTTAATACTAATGATCTAGATTAAGGGTATTGATTCTTTCGATCTGATAAAAATATTTTGTAAATAGTATTTTTCTTAAATTATACTTTCCAGTTTTGAATTAAATCTGATGCAGTGAGGGAGAAGGAGAACATAAAGTGTCGCAGTCGACAAGAGAAAATAAGTTTATCGGAAAAATATGATTGGTGGAAAAATATAATTGACACGGAAAAGGAAAGTGTTTACTCAGGAACACAAAAGAAAGCTAAAATACGATTGTTAATCGAGGTTTGGCGGTTATTGGGTGAAAAAAAACGTCAATATATTGATTAAAGAGTTAGTATTAGAAGTGGCATGTAGTTTTCCAACAATTCGCGCTAGTTGGATACAATTTGGGAACAGTCTTAGGTTTGAAACGGTTGACGACAGTTTGTGTCTAAATGAATGGCGAGTTAAACACAATTGAATGCAAATCGTCGTTCGAAGTATATGGAGATTATCTGACAGTAACTGACGAACAAAATCTCGACAGTAGATGTATATGGGGACATTTATGTTTAATGGACAACTGCTGTCAAACACAGTCAAAGTCGGATTTTGTGTTTTGTTTAATTTTATGATCATATGTTTCGTAACTCATGCGCGCCTGCCAACACCTGTCGATTTGAGAGACGATTGTTACGTTGGTTGTTAATCTTATTCCATGGTGTCCGTACATGTCAACACTCGGACTAAACACAATGGGACGGTTGCAATGAAACAAAGAAAATGATGAAATTCGACCTGACTTGTTATCTGTTTTTAACAAACGGCATTTATAACCGTTAATTTCTTAACAGTGCTTGCATCTTTGTTTTATAGTACCTCTCGCATTGACAGGTGCTTAAAATTTCCCATGTCGAACACGCGCTTTAGAAATATTTCACGCCGCCACAATACCATACATCCATCCCACGACTACACGCCTTTTAGGTTCATAGTGAGTTCCAGTTCCTTGCCGTCCAGATCTATCCTCCTTCTCTCCTGTTCTTTCCCTAAGTCATTTCACGCACTGGCTAAATCATTGGCATATGTGTCATGCGGCTGCTGCTGATGCTAAAACCGCAACCGGCTTTGTTCCACGACGACATGCCCATAAGTGAAGACGAAAGAGAAAAAGACAATGAAAACATGTCAAAGAAGGTAACACTTGAAATCGATATTTGGTTACCTGTCAAAAATGACGATAACATAAGCGACAGCTATAAAATTGATGCTATAATTTATCATGAATTACAGACAAAGAATAGACACGATAAAATATATTGAAAGAACTAATAAAACGTATAGTGTGTATGAAATATTTGTTATCCTCATCTTCATAGTTGGTGTTGTTTCATTACGTTTCAGCCAACTCATCTTCTACCCTTCCTACCCCAATGAAGATCAGAATATTAGTTGTCCAAAATAGAGTGAGACAACAACGAATTTGGAAGGCACTAATTACTGGAAATACAATTAAAAGATTTTCGAGAATAAAACACCAGATAAGAACACAAAATTGGATTTATAAGATCATTAAATCCAATTTTGATCGACTTTCGGGGCCGGTGGCGCAGTAAATAGTGACATGAGTCTCTACAGCTACAAGTGAATATTGTTTGAAGATAGCGGTTTCAACCCTTCCCAGCAATTCTGGGTCCAAGTTTACATCAATGATCTTCCAAATCACATCCTTAGATCATGCGTAGACATTTATGCTTACGACACATCTATCTATAGCAGAACATCGAAGGCAATAAACGGCCAAGTTCTCTCTGATTCTCTTCTGTGATCTTGAGTATGACGTCCAGTGGCGCGTTACTTTTGATGCATTTAAAACCAAGCTTGTCTTTACATCATCAACATTCTTATCCACATCTGGCATCAATTGAAATGAATGGCTCTCGTCTTCAGGAGGCCTCAAGTTTTGACAAGCTTCTGGGCTTGACCATTACTCCTGATCTTGAACAGAACACGTACATCAAATCTGTTGCCAAGGCCGCTGGAAAAATGGTGGGATCTTTCTATCGATCCGGTAGATATCTCACTGCTGGTGCTATTCTCTATCTATATAAGAGCCAGGTACGTCCAAGGATGGAATACTGTTGCCACATCTGGGCAGGAGCTGCTAGAAAGGACTTGTTCTGCCTTGATAGAGTTCAAAATAGACTTTGTAGCCTCGTAGGAGATGTCCTTTTCTCCTCCTTGCAACCTCTATCTCACAGAAGAGATGTTGCGAGTTTGTCTCTGATGTATCGTTATTTTCATGGACAGTGTTCGACTGAGCTTCAATCTACGGTCCCCCCTCGCCAAACTTTCACAAGAAACACTCGTCTAGCTGTAAATACTATCGATAATTCCCCCACTCTTTATCTGTGCCTAAACCTAAACGTAGATTCCATGAACAAAGCTTCTTTCTTAGAAATGCACGCCAGTGGAATTGTCTTCCGTTTTCCTGCTTTCCGGCTGGCTACAATATGGTTGTCTTCAAGTCTAAAGTAAATAAGTTCTTGATGAGTCGTTCTATATAAGTTATCAACTTTACCAAATTTTCATTACTAATGATTACTATATTGTCCAATTTCTACTGTACACTCTTTAACCCTTATCCTTGAGTGGCCTCTTGGCCTTGATAATGTGGTGATGCCTATGTAAAAAAAAAACATCAATCAATCTGTCATAAATTGAAGTGAATGAATCTCGTCGTAGGGAGGCTCCATGTTGTAACAAGCTTCTGAGCTTGCCCTTTAGTCCTGATCTAAAATAGAATACGTACATCAAATCCGTTGCCAACGTCGAAGGTAAAATAGTGGGATGCTTCTATTGATCCAGTAGATGTCGACCTGCTGATACAATTCTCTACCTATATAAGAGCCAGGTAGGCCCAAGGATGGGGTACTGTTGGCAAATCTGGGCAGAAGCTGCTAGAAAGATTCATCCTGCCTTGACATAGGTCAAAATAGATTTCGTAGCTTAATATGGAATGTCTTTATCTCTTCCCTGCAACCTCTTTCTCACAGAAGAGACGTTGCGAGCCTATCTGTGCGGTATCGTTATTTTCATGGCAAGTGCCCGTCTGAGGTCCAATCTATGGTTCCACCTCGCCAAACAACACGAGATACACTCATCTTAATGAAAACACTTTCAATACTTTCTCTTACTCTTTATTTGTGCCTAAACCTAAACGTTGATTCCATGAGTCAAGCTTGCTTTTTAGAACTGCACACCTGTGGAACTCTCTACTCGTTTCCCGCTGACTACAATATGGTCGTCTTCCTGCCCAAAATAAACAATGTCTTGATCAGCCGTTCCCATTAAGTAATCCAATTTACTAAATTTTTGTTACAGACGATTAATATATTGTTCCATTGACTACTGTACACTCTTTACCCCTTATCGTCCAGTGGACTATGGGCCTTGATAAGTGCTGACGTTTTTTGTGAAAAAAAGGATAAGTTGCCAAAATAATTAGGGAAGGCAGTAATTACTGGAGTAAAGTTACAAGTCACAGCATTCCTTTTCTGTCGTGGTTAACTGTCTAAAGAAGGGCAAAGGATAAGGTGTGCCGAAACATAATGAGAGTGGCGTACAGTCGGCCAAAAAACGAATACAGAAATTCTGAAGCTTCCTTTCAAAGGATTCTAAAAATAAAAATAATATAATATATAAAACGTAAATTGCTTACGATTAATATACACATATATATTCGTCCTAGAATTTGGATTATGACATTAGTACACCGATAGAGTACAAATAAAATGCATCATGCTTACAATTAAACGTCTAAGTCATAGGAAGTGTGATAAACCAATTATACAGGCGACAATCTTAAAATGAGTACTGGCGAAAATAATATGCAGGCAAATTGATGACGATATGAAGAAAATATGTAGGTACTCACAAATGAGGAAAAGAAAAATTGCAAAAAAAAATTAGAAAAACGCAAAAGCGAGAGAAAAGAAGACAGAACATGTTTACACCGCCTGCAAGCATAATACAAATTCTGTATAAAAATCAATTATTCTGTCTACGTCTTCACATAAATAAATAAAGAAAACATTGCATTGCAATCGAAAGTTAATAATACCTGTTTACGCATTATAGTTACTTTCATATACTAACCACAGTAGAAAAAGAAGCTGCTGAGAGATACCCAAAATTAAAGCAACAATAACAACAACAACAACAACAACAACAAACTACTGCACGAGAGTACAGAATGCACAAAGTGCAATTGTTTAAGAAACTACAATAATCTTTATATCTAAAAAGCCAAATTGTCTGCGTGTGTGTCTGTGTGTGCACCATTCCCTACTTTACTACACTCTCAATTTTCAGCCTACAGACTAGAGATTTGACACTAGGGCTACTAAGATTTGGGAATATCTTTTTAATCGGTGTTCGGACAAAAATTTGGCTATCAAGAGGTCTAAATTTGACAATATGGCCTTTAGAAACTGTACCAAACCCCTTCGCAAATTTTGGGTCTAAACACATGAAATTTATATTTAGGTTCCGTGGACATAAATTAAACGTCTTAATTCGATTTAAGCTCAATACAATAAATGTTAAGGGGTCAAAATTGACCTATGTGATCTCTTCCAAATTACTTAGGCAAATTTTGGTCTAAACAAGGGAGCAAACTATTCAGCCGATTTTGGGTCTAAATATTAAAAATTTACATCCAAGTGTATCCAAACATGCACCTCTCTCACCGGTATGCTAATCGGTGTAAATTCCTCTGTTCAAGAAAGGCCGGTATAACAATCCTCTTGGAAAATATCCCGTTTGGGATTAATAACATTTTTGTTTTGGGTTCACCCTAATCAATTCTCTTGATTTTTCGTTTTCGGTTTGATGTTCTGTTCTCCGGAGCTGTCTCTGATATGGGAACCTTAAAAGTATCAAACACTGTGTCCATGATGTTCTCCTCAGGCGATTTGCTCATCTCACTGTTCGCGTATCTTTTCCGAATTTGGTTAGTGTTACGTTTGTGCACGACATCTGATCCCTTCATCATGTAGACCAAGTTGCCTATTTGTTTCTCAACAATGCCGGACTCCCAGAAAATCTTATTACTTTTGTGAATCTTGTAGAAGACTCTTTCGCCGACTTCATACAATTTTTTTGTTATCATTCTTTTGAGGTTTGGGTTATCCTGGTTTGGTAACAACTTGTGATAAATCGATATAACCTTGCGTCCGAACATGACCTTAGCAGGTGTCTTCGACATTTCGATGTTTGCATTCGAAGTGACTCTGTAGACTTGTAAAAACTGTTGATTGACTTATCCGTCGGCGACCTACTAGCTTTTTTTCAGAGCTCTCTTGAATGTGTCAACGAATTTCTCTGCTTTTCCATTACTTCTTGGGTGGTATGGCGGAATGGTTATATGCTGGATTGGATGATCCTCGCAAAAATGTTTAAATTCGGTAGACGTAAATTGCGTTCCATTGTCTGTAACAATGCAGTCTATTACTCCAAACCTGGCGAATAGTTCATACAGGAAGTTGATAATTACCACGGATGTGGGATTCTTATATTTTGATACTTCCAGCCATTTAGATAGGCTGTCTACAACAATAAGATAGTAGAACCCATTTAGCGGTCTTGCAAAATTTAAATGAATCCTAGACCAAGGTCGGTCCGGTTTTGCCCACGATCCGAATTAAATCTAAGGAGCTTTTATAGCTAATGCGCATCCTCTACACTCCCTGATTTTTCCTTCTATATCCTTATCCATGTTTGGCCAATAAACGAAAGAGCGCATAAGGGTTTTCATTCTTGACATACCTTGATGTCCTACATTCAATTTCTTGAACAGTCTTTCCTGTAATGTCTTTTTTTATTTATTAATTTATTTTATTAAATTTTCACCCCAAACAAGCCACGTTGGTGTAGGGGGCTACTGTCAGGGACACCAACTACTGGGGAATTATGTAGGGATTTGGGCAGCAAGATGTCCGTTAACGTTACACTTGAACTTCTGCATGTAAGTACAGTTGGGGAAGCAGGGACCTGGAATGGAATTCCAGAGTTTAGCGGTTCTGGGGAAGAAATTACTGGAGTAAACGGCTCTCTTGCATCTAGGGATCTCTACTGTGAAGGGATGGGATTTAGCTGCTTGTCGGGTTTGTCGGGGGTATTTACGTCGTGGGGGACACAAGTGTCTGATTTGTCAGAGCATTCAGTATTAAAATGCTTGTAGAACAGGTAGAGGGATGCAACGTTACGTCGATGGGACAGAGACTGAAGCTTAGATGCCAGTTCAGGGCCTATCAGCTTGGCGACTCTCTTTTGAACCTTGTCTAGAAGCGAGAGACTAGCAGCAAATGTACCTGCCCAAATGTGACAACAATACTCCATACATGGGCGAATGGTGGCCTTATAGGGGTACAGGATACTTTCAGGTGTCAGTAGTTTTCTAGCACGGTAGATAGAACCTACCTTCTTCGCAGCGGCCCTGGCAATGGTTTCAATGCAATCGTCTCAACTCATGTTTCCTGTGAACGTTAGGCCAAGCTGTTTGAAAGATGTACTCTCAGATAGGGAGTCACTGCCCAATGGTATTGGTGGCAGAGAAGGTTTCTTGTAATTATTGAAGGAAACCAGTTTAGTCTTAGCAGCATTGAATGTGACTATCCACTTTTGTCCTTCTTCTACTACAGATCAAAGGTCATCCTCTAGTGTTTTTGCCATTTTTAAAGGTATGTGTTCATTTGTTTTCCTGTCGTGTCTGTTATAGAGTGTGGTGTCATCAGCATATATACCCATCTCAGAGGAAGTTTTGTCGGGGAGGTCATTCATAAATATTAGGAACAATAGAGGTCCAAGGATAGACCCCTGAGACACTCCCGCATTTATATTATTGTTTCGATGTACGACCGTCGAGGACAACCTGGATTTTTCTCTTATCTAAGAAGGATTAAATTATGTTAATTATTCTACCAGTGATACCGTATATTTTAATTTTCCCGAGGAGACCCTCATGCCATACCCTGTGAAAAGCTATCCCCCGCTTTGTCCAGTGAATAGTATATACGTTCAGAGATTACAGTGAGGATGTCTTCGGTGGAATGGGCTTGTCTTAATCCATATTGTTTGTCAGTTAGAAGTTTAGCATCTGTAAGGTGACGGACTAGAGCATGGTTTATTATGGTCTCAAATATTTTGGCAAAAAGTGGGAGGAGGCTAATGGGGCTGTACTTTGATGGATCAGTTCTTTCGCCAGAATCCTTAAATACTGGTACGACAGAAGCATTTTTCAACAGCCCGGAAAACATGATTCATTAAGGCATTTGTTGTAGAGTTTGGAGAGAACTGGAGCTACTTCAGCTGCACAATTTTTTAATAGCACAGCTGGGATGAGATCAGGTCCACATGCTTTTGAGGTGTCAAGGTTTTTTATGATAGCATGCACCTGAGCAGGACACATTTTAGGATCGTCTAGTATGGCGTCTGTCTGCAAAGGAAAGTCAGGCAGGGTGAGGTTGGAATGGTCCAGTGTGGAGTTGGAGATAAACCGGCTGGCAAGCATATTATCCTTGTCGGTTGCTGAGCAAAGAACTTTGTGATTGTTGGTTAGTGGAGGAATTGTTGACTGCCCATTATTTACTATACTGTTGTAGATTTTCCAGAAGTCACGTGTTCCTAATTTTTGTGCTTCGATGCGTTTTTTAGTGGTTTCAGTAAATTCTCTCTTAGCTGTCGCTATTTCCTTCTTAACGTTACTTCTAGCTTCTATATACTTATGTCTGTTTGAACTGGACTCATTTTGGTTAAATCTGCGGTATGCATGCTGCCTTTGAGCAATGGCAGTTTCGCAAGTAGAAGTAAACCATTTGGAAGAGTGGGGCTTGCTATAAAAATTCCGTATGGAAACATGTGCTTCAATTGCTGTTTTGAACCATTCAGTGGTCTCATTTGCGCACTGTTCAGCGGGAAGAGAAAATATTTCCTCATGGGGCATCTCTGATAAGATCTCTAATGGCTTCCCAGTCAGCCTTTTTGTAATATCTCGTTGTTTTGAGGACTGGCTCTTCTGTTTTGGGTCTAGAATTTAGGGCGATTTCGACAATTATCACTGCATGATCAGCGTACTCGAGTGGGCTCTCAGCATTTGTAATACAATCCTCGGGAACTGTAGTAGGAAACAGATCTAGAAGTGATGCGTGTTATTATTGCTGGTCAGAGAAACGGTTTGGAAACGTAACTATTTGTGATAGGGAGTGAGATATAGCGAAGCTCTGTGTTGTCCTGTCCGCTGCGTCTGTGTGAGTAGAGAATCGAAGCCAGTTTTTGTGGTGAACATTAAAGTCACCAAATACATGTACTTGTTCGCTAGTGTCGAGGGTCAGTGCTGTGTCTATGCTGTGAGAGACTTTGTTTATTATGTGGTAGTCCTAGGTCGAAGGAGAGCGGTACAGAAAATAAAAATAGCCAATGTTATGTTGTATGTCGAGTCTAAAGCACATAAAGGCTTAATCGTCCGTTTCTAGGTTTGTTTCTCTAGTCAGCGGGAGGATGTTACGAATGTAGACTCCAAGTCCGTGCATATGTCTGTCAGAGTCCTTACGGCAGATTGGCAGATAGCCAGGCATGTTAAAGTAGTTAGAGGGGGTGGAGGAGTGTAGGTAAGTCTCGCTTAGTGCTAAGATATCCGGGGTATTTGTTAGGAGAAATGCTTCAACACCAGCTAAATTAGTTCTAAGCCCACGGATGTTAGTGAATGCAAGCCTCAATTGAGGGGGCAAGTTGGATTTCTTTGTCTGTAGGCCTGGTTTAAGCTTATTTCTGGATTGTACTGTCATCATGTTTTTAAAGAGTTTCAGTGAGGTAAGGGGGAACTAGACAAGAAGTTATGCAGGATATCAGACATGCAACACAAGTAGACCATTAGCTGACCTTTCTTAAACTAGGACTGTGGCCTCAGGAAAGCGCATCGGGGATGAGTGCAAGGTTTTTTTCTATGCGCGACATAACACTACAAACATCCCGATATTATACAACTGTTGAAGGAGCAGCCGCTCTAAGCGCGACCAAAGAGTAAGGACAACTGTACTACCAGTCGGAAGCAGCAGCCAGGAACTATCATGCCGGTACCCTCAATCTATCAGAAGAAGGTCACCCTAATCTAATTGCGCAGACATGTGTGGTACTCAAGCACTCCCAAGTGCCCAGTTTTGAGGGGTGGGATGTGTCGTGAGTGGGGAAACGACATTCATTGCCTTAGACAAGAAACAAGATCTACCACTAAGTTTTTTGTCGATTCAGTGTGATAGTGTCTCTGCGCCGACTGATAGGCAAAGAAAGAGTATAAAAGCCGGGCGATTGAAAAAGCCTATCTACTCCTTAAGCAATTTAGGTTTGCAGATCGGTAATTTGTTTGAGTCACCAGCTCTAGGAAGGTTGTCATCCAAGACTGGAGAGGCCTCCTTCTCCTTTGGTTTAGTTTCAGAGTTTTCCTTCTCCTAGACGGGTGATCTGGGAAGATCTACTGGGTCCATCAGCACTGAGAGGGATTGCTCCGCGCCTGGGTCCTAATTCAGGTATTTTTGCGACCCTGCGTGGATAGTTAATGTTACAGAGTTAGTTTGTAGAGGTTATGTATCTAGTTACAATCCTCAAAGTGATTTACGGATATTCAGTGGAACCAGTTATGTGAGCAGGCTTGGTAGAAAAGCGTTAGTGTAGATTAAGATTTTTACCTTAGATTTTTCCATTTAATTTTATGTTAGTTTAGGTACAGGATAACGTTATAGTGTCAGTAGGTATTAGGATTTGAGCTAAGAATTTTGCTAAGAATATTGTCACTTGAATATATTTTAATACGTGCAGATTTTGTATTTATTATTACAGAGCCAATTCAACATTGAATAATATATCGCACCTAAAATATTGGTCGTTTTCTCAGCCATGACTGGTTAGAAGTCCTAAATAATGGCGATTGTATTTTTTTATTAGCGTCATTGGAATCAAGAATTGAACCACAAAACTTCAGAAGAGAAACTTACAACTAAATTTTCCCAAGTAGTTTTTCCACTATACCAGGGATCCTTATGAGAATCCCAGACAGCTTATGTAGGAGGGAATAAACATCTTGCAAATACTTAATCTTGTCATCTTCCTTGACAGGGATAGACAAACGATCGAGGATTGCTTGTTAATTTGATATTACCTTAAGACTTCTCCTTTCAGAGGAAGTCAGTTCCACCAGTCTATGATGAGTGCTACTTTGGTACAAGGTACTGAATAGTGCATAAATTTGATGTTCATAAAATTGTAAAAAATTGAATGTAAGCTTATTTATTGAATGACTGGTTAAAAAGATAAAAATAAATATAAAAAAAATTAATGTAATTATTTTATCTTTTTAATGTTTTTTGGCGCTTATGCAGTTTAATTCGACTTCAAATAAATACATGTTAGGAAAATGCGCCATTATGTACTTATGTGTAATGTCAAAAATTATTAAAAAGTTGTCGAGTAGACTAATAATTACAAATAAATTAAAATTTATCGAATTATAAAGTTTTTTTTATTTGTTAATGTGGAGTATTTAAAATCCAAAAGAGTATGCAGTATGAATTGGACAAAATATCGTAGTATATAGCTAATTTTTAAAATGTTATTTTTTATTTTTTGTAAAAATAGTTCTAGTGATCAGTTTTCATAATTAGGAATTACGACTCTGTCGCTATATAAGACGTTATCGCAAATTGAATAAATTTTTTCATCCAGTTCGATATTGTTGATCCTTTCTTTCGTGCATATAATAAATTCTTCCTCCTCTGCCTTACTCTTAATCTCATCAAGCGTTACTGGAAGTTAACAAACAAAATGCCGGCAACTAACGATAAAAGAAGAATGCCGGAAATTATTCTCCAGAGTAGATAAACTTAGGACTTTATTTAAGTAGTATACTTAATATATACTATTACTGCAAGCTTGCCTGTATTAAAAATACTTGCTTCTTGCTGGCAAATCAAACAATCTAATATAGTTAGCCTTATGTTCAAGTACATTCGAAATATAATACAGTGCAAAGAAACAGTTACTCATGAAAACGAACCTCCTAAAGTAAAACCTTGAATAATTATTTAAACTGGAACGTAAATTAATATTAAGCCGACTTTACAAATTGATAATAGTTAATTATTGTATTTTAATTAATTATAAGATGAAACTCTAATGATTTAAACTCGATAGATAACGACAAACTTCAACCCATTAATATGGGAAGGGAGATTATCTGTTACATGATAAGGGCTGTCTCCTTTTCATGTAAGTATAAAAATGGAGAATGTAGTTTAAAATGGAAATGAGATGGCAATAGAGAAATTCGAACCCCGTATTCTTGGTTTAGAAATAGATTACGTGTGAGAATTTTAAAATGTAAAACGAAACATTTGTTTAGAATATAGCTAAATATTCAAGAAAAGAATGTGAGCTGTCAAGTTTATTATGAAATAGCTTATAAGATAATGTTTTAACATATGGAATATAGGTTAAAATTCCTTTTGTAGAAATAGGAAAAGTTTTGGACACGTATGTCCAGGACACGTGAAAGAATGCACATGTTTTAACATGTGTATGACGTCAAGGAGAAAAGAAAGTTCGAGGGATAGAGAAAAACTTTAGTGAGAGTTAGAAAACAGTCAGTGAGAAAACTCAGAGGGAGGCATGGTCTGGGAGCGAGACGCGACTTCAAGGAAAAATGTGAGACTTTGAATTCTTGAGGATGGAACACGGCCGTGTGAAGAATAAACCATTATTTTTTTGTAAAGCTCGTCTTGTGTCTTATGATTCCTACAGAAAGGTAAAGTGCAATTGCATTATGTATTTGTGTTAATATATGTCTTTACATACACGTCTCAACATTATCATGTCTACACAATGTCCGAACTGTCTGCCCACTATATCCCTTCACTCTAAGAGTTTTCTCCTTCTTCCCTCAGCAAGATCTAAGAAAGAACATTTTAATATATAAGAATTATAACATAAACAATCTCTTTAAAACTCTTCCAACATCCCTTCTAAGCCTCTCTCTCTCTCGCTAAGAAAAAGCATCTCTCTCAAGACAAAGACTCTTACCCTCTCTCTCTCTAATACTCCCTTCTAACATAACCAATATATAACATATCATCGAAAGTGTCGTGAATTGTTAACTTCGCACCGGACTTACTACTTAGATATAAATGAGTCACTTGTACCCATTCCCCTCCTTCCCCCCTTTTATTTTTAAATGGAGAGTAGATAATTTAGTGGATCGGCAGCTCCAGTAAGTCTCGCTCCTCCTATTTTGTCATTCAGTCCTCATTCAATGAGTGATTTTTCTTACAAGGGTGAAGAAAAAGCTGCTTAAAGGTCGGTAGTACTTGGTGAACAGTAATCTGAGATGTCGGAAATCTTTCTGTCTCTGTCTTTCCTTGTGGCCATGTCACTAGTAAGGGTGCTGGAGGTAAAAGTTTTGGCTAGGCTGACGTTATCCGCCTGATAGTCAGGGACCCGAACCTTGGATTAACCACTAAGGAGGCTGTCCTATCAGCAGGCGCAAAGTACTGGGACTGCTGTATTGCCATTTGGTGAGTGGGTCTTGATTATGCAGTAGTCTCTGGTAGGGCCTCTCGATGCCATACTAGTGTGTAATTATTACGGCTTTAATTTTTCGTGTGCTACAAAAAAATCCTGTCTTTTTCTCTCTTACTTTCCCTTTCTGTACTGCTCTAACCAAGTATGCCACCTATTCCACAAATCCCAAAACCTCAACATGAAATATCTCCAGAATAAAAACTCGATACAACCTAGAAACCCATCTTCCAACGTAGACCCCTACTACCAGGTCTCCTTCTCCAACATCAGGGGTCTACGTTCCAACCTTCCAGAGGTTGAAATACAATTACAGGAGACGACACCGGACATATTATTTCTAAGTGAAACGGAAATAGGACCGACCACTTCCCTAGATGAGTTCATAATTAACGGATACTCCAATTTAACACCTAAATCAGACACCCACGATCGCCATGGGCATGGAATAAGTGCCTACATTAAGGATGGCTTCCCGTGTGGTTGGGATATCTCTAGAGAAGATCCTAATTTACCCTATATGTGCTTCAGGGTTGCACTTGCTAACACTACTGCATTTACATGTCATTCCACAACAGCGGAGTTACTATCTTTAAGAGCATATATGAGAAAATAGACCACATACTGTCTTCACATCCCTCGGCTAACATCCACATCTGTGGTGACTTCCACGTCCATAACGTGGAATGGCTGACCCATTCAAATAAGATAGATGATGAGGGGAGGTTTTGTCATGATTTTGCCATTGCTTATGACCTCACTCAGATGGTTCGCGAACCCACCCGTGTGCCCGATAAACCCGGTCAATATGCAAGCCTCCTAGACCTTTTTCTCTCAACTTCCCATGAGCTATGTTCATGTTCCGTTCATTATTCTCTAGGGGATCCTCCGACCACTCCGTCGTATCAGTTAAGATAAAAACGAAATGTAAGAAGCGCCCAGACGTACCCCTCCACCTTACTGTATACCGATACTCTATGGCTGACTGGGATAGCTTCCGTACATTCATATCTGATTTACCTCTGCACTCCATGTTTAAAAAGGATGTGTCCTCTATAGTATAAGATCTGAGCGAATGGTTAATTGTAGGCATAGACCAATTCATACCATCTAAAAAATCCCCCAAAAAACCTAGCCAGCCATGGTTCTCCCCAGAATGTGCTGCTGCTATCGCGCACAGAAATCACTTTTTCCATAGCTACCAACGTAAGAGATGTACTGAGACTAAAGCTGCTTTCACGTCTGCCAGGAAGCACTGTAAAATAGTAATAAAAAATGCTAGAGAGCTATATGCCAAGTCTGTTAAATCCAAGGTAGCTGATCAACGGCTTGGATCCCACCAGTTTTGGCAAATAACAAATAGGATCCTGAACAGAAGTGTGCGTTCTATCCCAACCATTATCAATGGACCAGAGGTCATCTCGTCAGCGTCAGACAAGGCCAAACTATTTGCAAAGAACTTTGAAGCTAAATCTACCCTATGCGATGAAGGCCATCAACTCCCCATACAAGCTAGGTAACATACAAATATCCGTGCATGAGGTCGCAAAGCTAATAAAAAACCTAGATTCCAGTAAAGCAACTGGCCCTGATGGCATCCCAATTATAGTGTTAAAAAAGCTTCAACCAGAACTTGCTCCCATACTTACGAAACTATTTAAGCGCTGCCTTAAGGAGAAGTGCTTTCCGACCCCCTGGAAGACCTTATCAGTTTGCCCTGTATTTAAGAATTCAGGTGATAAGTCATCTCCCTCTCAGTACAGACAATAATCTCCTGTGTGTTATGAGTAAGTTGCTGGAATCCATATTAAATAGAGAAATAGTCAACCACCTCAGAAGGAAGAACCTTCTTAGTGACACACACTATGGTTTCCGTTCTGCAAGATCTAGCACAGATGTGCTGACGGTTATATCCCACAGGATTAGTGAATCTCTTGACAAAGGCTTCCTTTCTAGGGCAATTGCTCTTAACATATCAAAGGCCTTCGAAAAAGTATGGCATAAGGGTCTACTTCACAAGATTTTCAGCTACGGTATAACTGGAAATGTTTTCTCAATAATTAAATCATTTCTCTCCGCTAGGTCCATAAGAGTAGTGGTAGATGGACAAAACGCGGAGGCCTGCAATATAAATGCTGGAGTCCCTCAGGGGTTAATCCTGGGCCCAACTCTCTTCCTGATCAACATCAATGACCTCATACTTCCTTAACCGAACCTTGACTTGACTGTTCTTATTTTAACTGTTGTTCCAGGACACAACAGATTGGCGACAAGGAATCAAAACGACCGTCACTGCAGAGAATCACCAAAAGTGATTGGAATAAAGATTCGTAAAATTTTACGGCAGAACACCTTCGTCATTTCTACAGATATTTAGATACGCAACGATTAACATCGAATTAATTACAACACTTGTAATTGGGCGACGGGAAAAAACTTGCTATCAAAATCTACAGCGAAAATCGCGAATGTTGTCAATTATTTAATAATTGAATACACTTACAATGTGTTTTAGAAAGGGAAAAAGGGTTCATATTTCCTTCACTAGAAGCCATTTTTCCTACGGTAAGAATTTTCTTCTGCCAAGTTAAATGTCCAAAACCAACTAGCAAATACCGTGTAAGCTTATCGTTATTTCGATAACGTCTGGGATTAAAAAAAAAAAAACACGCTTGACTTTGTCAAGAGAAAAAGAGACCAGACCGACCGTGAAAAATAATTATTCGGGTACGTCATTTCTGCTTAGCAAACACGTACAAACTCAAGTCATTTTTTGCAAAAGGCAAAGAGGGTAAAAAAAAACAAAGAAAACACTAAAAGTTTCCCGTACGAATTCGTCGGATGTTTAAAGCGACGGATTTAATTTTTGCTACGTAAAAACGCGTGCAAATAAAAAGAAATGTTAAACAAATGTTATATCGCTGGATTGTTTCTAGTAAGAGTAAAAATATAGCGCTCAACCAATTAAGTTACAAAAGGACTGCTAAAGAAAACTGGGTTGATTTTTTTTACTAAGGAATATTTATTCAATAGAAGCGTAAATTGTAAACTGAATTCGTATGATGGATAATAAATTCAAACATTCACTGTTTAAATTGTTCCAATTCCAGGCAGAGAAAAATCTCGCGTTGCAAAAGTAGCAAATTCAACAACAAGTAGAAAGAGAAGAAATTTAAACAAACATTTGAAGAAAAAATGCTCCAACAACAGAAACGTCTCGAGGACATATTGATGAAAACACAGGAGGAACAAAGAAATATTCTGGAGGCAATACAGTTAACTAAAGCGGACGATAATAATAAGCTGTGTGGGCCGCTATTGAAAATTTCAATTATAATCCAGAAGACGATGTTACTTTCGTCCAATACTATAGACGATATGAGGATATGTTTATATACCTGGTCAGACGCGAAAAAACTTAGGATTTTGCTAAGGAAATTAGGAACAGTCGAGCATACAAAGTTCGTGAATTTTATTCTTCCAAAAAACAAACAGTGAGTTGAGCTTTTAAGAAACAGTTACGCTACTTACAGAACAGTTTTCTTAAAAAACGTCTCTTTTCCATATGCAATATAAATGTATGAATGTTACTAGAAGAGAGGAAGACGACTACACTACTTGTGCAAGTATAGTGAACAAGCATTGCGACGATTTTAAACTGGAGAAATTATCATCAGATAATTTTAAATGTTTAATAATTGTTCAAGGTCTGGTCTTAAATTAAGACGCTGAAATCAGGCGCCGTGTTTTAAATAAACTCGAAAACGAACGGAATTAAAAACTACAAAACTTAACGGAAGACTGCGAACGGTTTATTCCGTTTAAACAAGAGAGTCGTTACATAGAGGAAAGCGGAGTGTCGCATATTAAAAAGATCCATCAAAAGAAAAATTCGACTTCAAAAATAACCAGAGAACGAAACAGGGGAATATCTACCTGCAGCATATTGGAGTTGGGGAAATAAACATTGGTGCAGTGTGTGTCCCTACAAATTCAAACAATGTGACAACTGCTGCTACCAGAAAGGACATAAAACACTGCACTGTAGGGAAAAAACCTGGTAGAAAGACATCCATTAAACTTACGAAAATTGAACCTGAGGAAAAATATCCGGAAATATGTACAGGTCAAAATATTTAAAAAGAAAGTAAGGACACAGCTGATAGTAAGCCGGACATTTCCATTATTAATGTACAGACATGGAAAAGGTTTGGGAGACTCACCATGATTAAATCACATAACCGGCGAGAAGCGTCAGTGGCGAAAAAAATACCTTCGAAGGGAATAGTTGGCGAATATTTTTTCCAGAACAGGGCCGAAAAAAGCAAGAAGTTTTGTCTTGCGAAAATCAAACGACCTCTTTGGAACTGATCTGTTCGAAAAGTTTAGACTATGGGATCTGCCTTTTAGCTCAGTTTGCCAAAAGGTTGAGTATTCGAATGTGGAGGCAGAAAAACTCAAGAGGGACTTCAAAGAAAATTTCCCAGACGTATTGTCAGGCGGTTTGGAAGGTATACAAAAGCGGTAGCAAAAATTGACGTAAAAGTAAATGAACAGCCAGTGTTCCGGAAGAAAAAAATGTTCAATATCCCGCTATAGAACAGGTAGACGATGAAAGACTCGAAAACATGGGTGTCATCAGAAAAATTGATGACAGTGAGTGGTATGCGCCAACGGATTACATTAAAACGAAGAGTAAGGAGATTCCGGTTTGCGCCGACTTGGCGACAGGCTTGAACAGGGATCATCATTATCCTCTTCTCAGCCCTAAAGAGATATTTGCGAAACTGAGTGAAGAGAAATATTTTTCTAAAATCGACCTCAGTGACGCGTACTTACAAGTTTCAGTCGATAAGGGGGTGTTCAAAGCTGCTATGTATTAATACCCATAAGGGATTGTACAAACTTAACAGACTTCCTTTTGGGGGCAAAGTCGCCCCTGCGATTTTTCAGCAAATTATGGGCATTATGTTTAATAGGTTGGAAAGTGAAACCCGTTGCAAATTCATCCCGATCACTTTTTCCAGCCGAAAAGAAGTACTCACAAATTGAAAGAGAGGCGCTAAGCATTATATTCGCGGTAAAGAAATTTCATCGTTTCCTGCAGGGTAGGCAATTTCTGTCACAAACAGACCACAAAACATGATTAACGATTTTAGGATCAACAAATGGCCTACCACAACATGGCCTACCACAACAAATATGGGCGACCATACTTCTGAATTACAATTTTCAAATGAGGTATGTACAAACTAAAAAGTTTAATAATGCAGAAAGGTTATTGAGGGTAATACCTAAGCAGATAGAACAATTAGAGGATATGGTAATAGCAGCCATTCAAGAGGAAGTTTAAGTAAAAAAATACTTTATGTGACATTTATTTTAACACATTGTTCACCACTTATCAAGGCCCGAAATCCACTCAGGGATAAGGGTTATTGCAAGTACATTACGTTAGTGTGGAGATTTGATGAAGTGTTTAATTAAGGGGGCGGTTCATTAGGAATTTGTTAACATTGGACTTGAACACATCCAAGTTGTAGTCCGGAGGGAAGCAGGAAGACGGAACAGAGTTCCACAGGCGTGCAGTTATAAGAAAGAAGCTTTGTTCATGGAATCCGCGTTTTGATTTAGGCACAGATATAGAGTGGGGGAAATTTTTCACAGTGGGTTCAGCTAGACCGGTGTTTTTCGTGAAAGATTGGCGAGGGGAAACCAGAGATTGGAGTTCAGACGAGCACCGGCCATGGAAATAACGATAAAACAAGTAAAGGCTCGCAACGTCTCTTCTGTGGGAGAGAGGTTGCAGGGTAGAGAAAAGGGCCTCCCCCACTAAGCCACGAAGTCTATTTTGTACTCTGTCAAGGAATGATAGGCTGTTTTTAGGCCGATCCTGCCCAGATATTGCAACAGTATTCCATCCTTGGACGTACTTGGCTTTTATATAGATAGAGAATTGCATCAGTAGTGAGATATCTTCTGTAGCGGTAGAAGGATCCATCCATCTTTCCTGCGACCTTGGCAACATACTTGATGTACGTGTTCCATTTCAGATCAGGAGTAAAGGTCAAACCCAGAAGCTTGTCAAAACACGGGGCCTCACCCATACGAGAGCCATCAATCACAATTGATGCCCGCTGGAGATCAGAGCGTTGATGATGTAAGGATAGGAGTTTGGTTTTGGATGCATTAAAGGTAACCAGCCACATCTTCCCCCACTGAACCACGCGCTCGTGATCAGAGGAGATGGTCGTATCATCAGCATAGATGTCAACGAATGATTTAAGTATGTGTTTACAATTTCACACAAATCCCGTTTCTACCTTTTTTGCGTGAAATTGAATGCAGCCCACATTTATAACTTTTCGCCTTGCACTAGTGTCAAAAACTTTATAACGATTAGTTAATTATTTTAGGTGTTAATGTCGTGCATACAAATATATGAACAAGTACATACATCTTATTTTATAATGATTTCGTCCATTAATATATAATATAATATATGACGGTATACAAATATTTATATTAAATTTTGAAGTGCCGAAAATCTTTTATTTAGACATAAAAAGCTTATGCAGGCTTATTTTTAGAAAAGTGAAAAATTTGAAGCAGTAAAATTTATTTTTAAATTTGTATCTTTGTTAAATATTAATGCGCTTGATTTATTCACTTCGATTTTGATATCCACATTATAGACGAAGACAGCTAGGAAAAACGTCCAGACTTTCCAGAGCAGGTGATTATTATTTTTAAAAGTGAAAATCCGACTTTTAGACTGACAAAATGTCTGTTATAATTTATTTAAATGATACAAAGAATCTGATTGATAATGTTACAACTCGTAAACAAGAAAGTTTTGAAACATCTGCTATTCAGCAAAAAAGAAATGTCTTCAAAATAGCGAATATACTTTTATTTTATTTTAATAAATTACCGTTTAACGATTCCGCCGCTTTTCTATCAGCCGTATTTGGAATATTGGGAAGTGCATGTAGATATATATATATATATATATATATATATATATATATATATATATATATATATATATATATATATATATATATATATTGTTTTAACAAAAACCAAAGGCATCAGAGAATGTATTGGTAGCAACAAATTGTGTATTTCATTAATAAGACATATGTATATATATATATATATATATATATATATATATATATATAGTAAGTTATAAAATATATATGGCGATATATATATATATATATATATATATATATATATATATATATAGGGTGACACAAAAAAAAACAAAATATATAGATAGTATATCTAGAACATATGCTGTAGAACGGAGAAAAAAGGCCAAAGACCCTAGTGGTTTGAGGTGATGTTTTAGATAAAATAAACTAGTTATTATCAAGGTTTCATTTCATTCGGACAAATTAGGGGCCTAATTAGAGTTGGGGCCCGTTTTTTTTGGTCGCCCTATATATATATATATATATATATATATATGATGAAAATAATGGAAATAGTATTCCGACAAAATAGAGAAAAAAATAAAAAGGAACAAACCGTATTATGTGTTCATCAACGTTTCGTCTTTATTTCGAAATTCATCCAGAGGAAGTCTCGAAATAAAGACGAAACGTTGATGAACACATAATACGGTTTGTTCCTTTTTATTTTATATATATATATATATATATATATATATATATATATATATATATATATATATATATATATATATATATATGTACCGCACCGAGTCGTAGAAATTTAAGTTAAGGAACAAGTGTATTAACAATAATGTACAAAGATAGGAAAGCGTGTATATCTGCTAGGCACCCGGCTAGCAGCTGAAGAACAGCCGCATCTCTCTCACCCGTGTTGGAATTACTAACGCTATTTATAGTGCTAATTGGTGTAAATTCCTCTTTTCAAGGAAAGCTAGTATAAAACTTATCATAAAAGGTTTAGTAATGATATACATTTTGGGTTTGCAATTAGTATTATAAAAATATTGTTGAAACTATGAATAACAGATTTATAGATAAATAGATATAAAACAACGAATGCAATGGTACACATTTATGATAGAGTGGTAGAAAAAACAAACATTAAAAATCTACCACTATTAAACAAATTTTAGGCTATTTCTTGTCCCCTTTATCTTTTTCCTTTCTCCTTTTTTCTGATTTCTCTTTTTTCCTTCTTCGCCACCCCTTGCTTCCTCTTCGCTCATTCTTTGTCTCTTCTCCTGTCTCCTAATTTCTTACGTCTCTTACTTTTTCTTTATCTTCCCCCGCTTAACGGATTCTTATTAGTTCCACTGAGATGTAGCGAAAATGGAGTCACACCCACCCCTTTACTTAAATAATATAAACTAGTTCATTTAGATTTTAAGACGGACAGCGGGCATACACGAGCGCAGATAAAATCGCTCTCTGTTATTTCGCCGTCTACAGCCTGTCTCACACCTAACTTCTTGAACCCCAATCCTACATAACTTATGTTTTCACCTTGACACGGACAAAAATCCACGCCCGTTTAATCTTGTTTTACGCACAGCGGAACCTAACCTCCTTTTCCTTAACAGCTTTTTTTTACTGTAAGATGATTTTTGATTTTCATTACTGACTTAACTTTCACAAAAGCATGATTGCCTGAAGAGGTCTCTAGTTTGTTTTTGTTCTTTTTTTGCATAGAAATCATCACTTATCAAGGCCCAGAGGCCACTAGGGGATGATGGTTAAAGAGCGTTCAGTACTCAAATTGAAAATAGAGTAATCATTAGTAATGGAAATTAGGTAATTTTTTTAACTTAAGTGGAACAGCCCAAGAACTTGTTAACGTTGCACTTGAAGACAACAATATTGTAGTCAGCTGGAAAGCAGGAAAACGGAAGACAGTTCCACGGGCGTGCAGTTCTAAGAAAGAAGCTTTGTTCATGAAATCTACATTTAGGTTTAGGTAAAGATAAAGAGTGGGGGAATTATTGATAGTGTTTTCAGCTAGATGAGTGTTGTTTGTAAAGTTTTGGCGGAGGAGGAGACCCTTGCTCAGTCGATCATTTGCCATTAAAATAACGATAAAGCAAAGAAAAACTTGCAACATCTCTTCTGTGAAAAAAGAGCTTCAGAGAAGAGAAATGATATCTCCTTCAGAGCTACGAAATCTATTTTGAACTCTATCAAGGCAGGATAAGCTGCTACTAGGAGCTCCAGCCCAGATATAGTAACAGTACTCCGTCATAGGTAACGAATTACATCAGGAGTGAGATATCTACATGGACGGTAGAAGGATCCTACCATTCTTTTAGCCATCTTAGAAACGGATGTGATATATGTGTTCCATTTCAGATCGGTAGTAAAGGTCCAGCCCCGGAGCTTATCAAAACATGGAGCCTCTCCAAGACGAGAGCCATTTATTTCAATTGATGCCACATATAAATCAGAGCGTTGATGGTGTAAGGATAGAATCTGGGTTTTATATGCTATAAAAGTAACTAGACACTTCTTTCCCTATTGTGTTACCCGCTCAATATTAGAGGAGAGAATCAGAGAGGACTTGATCGTTTACGGTCTTTGATGTGCTACCATAGATGGTGGTGTCGTCAGCATAAATGCTTAGGAATGATGTAAAGATATGATTTGGAAGATCATTGATGTAGATCAGGAAGAGCGTTGGGTCACGGATGGACCCCTGAGCGACCCCAGCGTTAATACTGCCAGCTTCTAATTTCTGCCCATACGCAACTACTCTTATGAACCTATCAGAGAGAAATGATTTAATAATTGAGTAGACATTTCAGCTACGCCATAGCTGGATATCTTGTGAAGTAGACCCTTGTGCCATACCTTGTCAAAGGCTTTGTATATGTCAAGAGCAATTAGCATGGAGAGGAATCCTCCTTTGAGAGGTTCGCTAATCCTGTGAGATAAAACTGTAAGCCCGTCTGCTGTAGATTTAGTATAACGAAAAATATTGCATGTAACTAAGGAAGTTATTTTTGCTGATATGATTGACTACTTCTTTATTTAACACAGATTCCAGTAATTACTCATGATGCATAGGAGACTTATTGCCCTGCACTGAGAGGGGGATGAGCAATCACCTGAATTCTTAAATACAGGGCATACTGATGAGATTTTCTAGGATGATGGGAAGCTATTCACCTTAAAACAACACTTAGCTAACTTTGTAACTATGGGCGATTGATCTGATTGATGTTTTGGAGCACTATAATTGGAATACCGTCAGCGTCAGTTGCTTTATTGGAATCAAATTCTTTGATTAGTTTGGCAACATCACGTACAGATATTTGTATGTTGTATAGCGTGTTTTCAGTTACTCGAGGAAATGCTTTGGTTGACGGACTTGGTCGTTAAGGGTAGAATTCGCTGCAAAGTTTTGGCAAAGAGTTTGGCTTTAGCCGATGGTGACGAGATTACTCTAAATGCAGTGATGCTAGTTGGGATGGAGCGCACGCTTCTGTCCAGGATTCTGTTTTCTATTTGCGAAAACTGGTGGGACAGGCCGCTGCTAAGCTACTGTGGACTTGACGGACTGAGCCTATAACTCTCTTACGTTCTTTATAACGTTTTTACAGTGGTTGCTGGCAGTCCTGAAAACGGTTTCATTCTTAGTACATCTATTGCGTTGGAGGCAATGGAAAATGTGATTTCTGTGGGTAAGAGATTTTGGAGAGAACAATCTTACTAGTGACATGTTTGCGAAAAGTACTGGCAACCTTGAATAGAGCTTTTTCTTTTCGCTTTTTCAGAAAAATCGCTCATTAAAAATTAGCACTGAGGGACAAATAAAGAGAAGCGAGAGTAACGGGAGCTGCTGGTAACGCATCCACAATGCATTATCTACCTTCCTTTATCAAAAAATATTTTATTTAGTATTGTACTTAATAAAAGTCCAATTGGCGTGTTTAAGGGAAAGTATAGTGATAGATTCCCCTCTCACTAACTGAACATGAATACAACTGCCTAATCTATTCCTGCAATCAAATGTGTAGATATAATAATCAACATGTATGAACGAGAAAATGTATTATTAAATAAAACAATCCAAAAATAAAAATATAAATTAAATACTGAAATAAAATGTTGTTATTAACATTTTAATCTAAAAAGATAAAAATTTAAATTAATATCGCACAACTTATCTGGAAAGAGTTCTCATCTTCAAAATGCAAACTGGTGAAGGTATTTTAGCTTTAAAAACTGCAGCGTTCCAAAGATTTAAAAAACAATAATCGTTTAAATATATGATATTCTCCCGAACTTCGGCTAGTGAAGTTTTAAGGCATTGCAAGATAAAGGAACGCAGGACGGGAGAAGGGGACTGTAAGGAGAATATAATTGTTGAGTCTATGCTACCTTTAAGATCACCTTGGTAGATTAATCAAGAATTCTCATGACTGTGTAGGAACACATTTATGTTTATGTAAAACAAATTGAATATATATATGTATATATATATATATGTATATATATATATATATATATATATATATATATATATTCTGTATATGCATATTATTCTCAAACAATTTGGTTGCCGAATCCACTTTGTAGAACGCATCCAGGCAGCATATCGGCATGTCAGGATATCTATCACACCAGAGCAAGGAAACAAAACAGTTTCCAGTTATATGCGAACTAAAACAAGGCTGTATCCTTGCACCTACTTTTTTCCTTATATTTGGCTGCAATGTTGCACAAAATTCAGTCAAATAACCGAATTGGCATTGCCTATGGAGTTTTCGGTAAACTCACGAAGCGCGTCTTCAAAGACATCAATCAAATAAAACTAAACTCATGGTATACCACGCGATTGTTATCCCTACGCTTTTGTATGGGTGTAAGACCTGGACTTTGTACCAAAGTGATCTCATTAAACACGAAAAATTCCACCTACAAAATCTTCGAGCTATATTGAACACAAATGGTATGGCTATATAACCAACACAAGTATTCTTTAGAGAGTAAGAAACTGCAGTATTACGGCCACCACCATGATGCAGACACTTCGTTGGTTTAGGCACAACCTCAAAATGGATGAAAACAAGCTCCCTCGACAAACCCTGTATTCTGAGCTAGCCACAGGAAAAAGACTTATCGGCCGCCTTCTTAAACGATACAAGGACCAACTCACCCCCCCTCCCCAAGAAACACTGGATTTGATCCTCACATCTGGGGGAAAACAGCTAAGAATCGGTGCCATCACACACGGTACCAAAATATACGACGCATAAAGAAGAAGATTGGCAGAGATCAAGTTGCAAGCAAGAAAAATCGTGCTGAAAAACCCCGCCACCTGCTAAGCCTTGCTTGTTATCTCTGCTCACGCAAATTCCATGCTCAGATTTGTCTGAGAATCCATCTGCGATCAAAACACTGAGGGAAGATGTAACTGAAATTCTCGGATACGATAAATCGGCCGACTATATATATATATATATATATATATATATATATATAGAATATATAGATATATAGATATAGATAGATAGATATGTATGTGTATATATATATATGTATATATATGCATATATATATATGTATATATATATATATATATATATATCTTATATTATCTTTGTGATGGTGCGGTCCTGGATTTTCCTCAGAAAGATAAACGCAAAATGACTGACGAGAGCCTAACATTATTTACCATTAACAGGTCCTCCCTTATGTTGGGCTTGAAAGCGACGGTACCAATGTTTTTATTACCTTCTGTTCAGTTTTATATATATATATATATATATATATATATATATATATATATATATATATATATATATATATATATATATATATACTAGCTGTACGCTGCCACACGTTGATGTAGCTAAATCTGGTGTGATGGAAAAATTTAACAAAAAGAGAAAACGCATGTTTCTTATATTCTTAGTACAGCAATCCACTCCAAAAAGTTAAAAAGAAGGCGACAATGAAAATAAATTGTATTCTCGCAGAATTTTGATCCGGATACTCGGGCGTTTTCGTCAATCATGTCTTGGTCTCGACCAACAATCAGTGGATGAAGCCGAACGTAGCGAAGATGTTGAAACGCTAAATGTTTTTTTTTTGTTTTTGATTCAGCATACAAAAATGTGTTGTGAGTAATTAATATTTGGGTGATGGGGGGTACTTTACACGGATTCGAAAAATTTGTCCAAAAACAAATAAATGAAAGTAAAGGTAAGAGAAGTTACGTTTCTACCTAACTGGATAATGGTTTAGTGTTTTTATGTAATGTAAAATGTTTAATCGGCTCGAAAAACAGAAATGGTCGCGGATGCTGTTGAATACGTTAAGTTTGGGAAAGTAAGTTGAAAACTAGAAACAGTAAAAACAGTGTCAGAAACCCACCAAATATATGTTACCATGACATAGGCTTACATAATCGGTGGGTTTCTAACACTATTTTGTATAGTTTTTTTTTGTTTTAACTAACTTTCTCAAATTTAACGTAATCAACAGTGTCCGTCACCATTTGTATCTTTCAAATACACCGATAAACACTGTTTTTCGAGCCGACTAAACGTTATATTAGATGAAAAGGGTTTGTATTACTAAACAGAGGTGCAAAGAAGTTGTCAAATAAATGTTGTCAAAGGCAAATAAAGTAAATGTTCTACCTAAATGGATTAGATTTTAGTGTTTTTATGCAATGTATAATGTTTAATCGGGTCAAAAACATGCAGTGGTTATCTGTATATTTGAAAAATACAAATGTCGGCAAACTGTATCGGACACGTTAAGTTTGGGGAAATTTTGGGAAAATGAGTTTAAACTAGAAAACTATACAAACTACTGCTAGGAACTCTCTCAATATATGTTTCCGTGACGTAGGTTGACATATAATCGGTGATTTAAAACGTTTGCTCAATACAGGTAACGACTTTTAAGAGTCCGATTTAGATGTTACATGGTTTGAGGATATTTGTACAACTAAACGGCAACTCTGCCCCCAAAATCCGGTATTATTTTACTTTAAGGCTCGTCTCACGTTCGTATATAACAAAATATTTTATTGTAGATTTCGGTGTGCTGAAAACGAATCCGAAAACTGTTTCGGTCCAAAAAATGTTTTCATGATATGAAGAAATTACTTTTTCGAAAAGTGGGTGATCACTTTTCGATCTAAATTTAACTTAGAATGAGCACCTATTTCTGGTCACTTGAGAGCGAGGCATTGAACTGTGTGTTTCTTGTCTAAAAATGTTTTCTTTTATTTATTTTGAATAGTAATAACCCCTCAACTCTAGGACTATTTTCTATTTCACAGCCGTAGCCTTCGTTTACGCTATGCGCGAGCATAAACGAAGGATGTTTAGGCAATAAACACGGGAAAAAATCCCCCCTCTCTCAGGTGGCTAGAAATTGGGTGATCATGTCAAGTTAAATTTGCATGGAAAAGTGACCCCCCCCCCCTGTTCGAAAAAGTAATTTCTTCATATCATTTGAACTATATTTTTGCGACGGAGACGGTTTGCAGAATCGGGTTTAGCACACCGAAATCTACAAAAAAAAAAAAAGAAAGAAAAATGTTGTTGTATATGAACGTCAGACGCACTGGCCTTAATGGGCAATTTTATCAAAAATCCGGGGGAAAATAGTTTTCAATAAAAACAGCAAATGAATAAGATAGTACACAAGGCCGATATCAATTAGTCGCGTGGTCTCGTGTAATGAATGAATGCGGAATGTAGGATTGACATGAAATTCTTAAAGATCTACTAAAATGACCGAAAAATGGGCTGAATGACTTAAATAAATAACAAGTAAATGACTTAGAATAAATTTAATTAACTTAAGGATGAATTAAATGACCTTAAGAATGACTTGAATGCTTAAAACATAACTGGGATTCTTCAAAAACAACTTGAATCATCTGGAGAATAACCTGAATAGCTTTAAGCTTGACTGGTTGTGTAGCGGGTGATAATTGTACATTAAATTAATACAGAGTAGTGATTCCCCACTTTATATCACAAAGTTACAAACATAAGTACAGCATGTAGTAAGAAGAGATACTACACTTTGAGATATTAAATCTTTTATTCAGGCAAAAAATGATCATGAACAAAAATCTTAAGCACAAGGGCAACTGAAAAGGGGGGGCAGATGGAGGTCGTTGTTCATCCTTGTCACTGTAGAAGTAAACAAAAGTTTCTCTTAGCTGAATCTTCTTTCACCATATCGCATTCGCCCTTTCAAACTTGGTGATCCAATTGTTTAATTGTTTAAAACATTTATTTATTTCCGTGTAAAAACAAAAAAGATAACAACAATGATGATACGATAATTGATGTGCGTCGAGGGTGAGGGAATAAAAAACACAAAAGTTGTTTGTATGAATCTCCAACCCCCGTCTAGTTGATAGACCGTCGGTTCCACTTTGGTGTGTAAAGGAACCTGAGCTCTTGCTGGCCGGTCTCTAAGTGGGGATGGGACGAAATGGAGAAAAGAAAATTTTGTGGGTAAGGGATGGGGAGTTAGTGATTGATTTCTTTCTCTCCAAGATGGGTGAAATTTAGCGTGAGGGGTGAAAAGAAAACTCTGAGAAAGGATAGGATAGGGATCTTGTAGGCTTCCTAGTTGGGGAGGGATGAATCATTCACTCGGTTAGCTAAGATGCTTTAAATGGATTACGATTGACGGAACTGCGCGTTCCACACCTAGGCGGAGAACACGTATTCAAACTTGCTCCTTTTCGTACACACATACTTGCTATTTTTTTTATTCTTCTGTGTGTTCCTTGGCTAAAAAGTTTTTTGTTTGATTTCTCCTGAATGGTAATAACCCCTGAACTCGGGGACTTCGCGCGAGCATAAACGAAGGCTGTTAAATATGCACTCGCGTACAAAACTGCCTTGTCAAAAAATCTTTAAGCCAATATACACGACAATAAATGCCCCCCTTCCTCACGTGGCCAGAAACTGGGTGATCATTTTAAGTAAAATTCACATGGAAAGGTGATCATCCACTTTCCGAAAAAGACATTTCTTCCTATCACGAAAACTATTTTTGGTACTCCTTGGGTGTTAAGTTCGATGACGACCCGCAGAATTATTTAATCGTCGTTCCCTTAGCTCCCCCCTCAGTGAATGTTAACGGATGCGCACGTAACATTTTTTTTTATTTACTTACGTTGCCTTTCGCACTTTTGCAAACATTATTTATGTTGGCTTAACTCTTTTCATAAATAATTAAAACAAAGTAACTTAACCATTTATTGATAATTTGTCACGTGTACAAATATTTATTTATTTACGTTGGCTTAACTATTTTCATGAGTAAAAAAGGTTTACTCTTTACGAATAATAAATTAAGAAATTCTCACGTACTTACGTTGGCTTAACTCTTTTCATGAATTATAAAAAAAGTAACTAAACCGTTTATTGATAATTTCTCACTTACAAACATTTTTAATTTACATGAGCGGATAAGTCTGCTGGTTTCCATGGAACTCAACACCCACCCAAAAAATTATTTGTGAGACGGGCCTTAATGGAAAATGTTATCAAAATTCCGGATGCTAATTTATTTTCAATAACATAAGACATTAAGAAGTAGACACATTTATTTTAAGTAGGCTTCGACAGGAAAGCTTAAAACCAAAAAAAAAATGGATTCTGGGAAATCAGGATATAGTAAGATGTTGTGGAAAAAAACTAAACAATTAAAACGTACTGTTTTATGGGTGGAAAGCCTTAAGATAACTCGTGAATTTAAAAATAAAAAAAGATAAACAAATTAATTTAAATTTAAAAAAGTAAGGAATGTTTTTTTACTTATCTATTAAGTAGACAATGAAATGTTGTAATTCGAAAGTCATCAATTCCTGGTGCCATAAGTGAAAGGCTAATTTCTACCGGAAAACGCTAAGTATTTTTTTTAAAACTAATCCCAAATGTTTTTTATGTTACCTTGTTTTTAAACTAGTTTTTCCTGTTTTATTTATGTATTTTGTCTGTATTCTCCTGTCTTCTTGTCTGTATTATCTGTCTACAAAGTTAAATGATAAAAACAAATAAAATGCCGGCAACTAACGATAAAAGATAAAATGCCGGAAATTATTCTCTAATAGAGTAGATAAACTTAGGACTTTATTTAAGTAGTATACTTAATATATACTATTACTGCAAATACTTGCTTCTTGCTGGCAAATCAAACCATATAATATAGTTAGCCTTATGTTCAAGTGCATTCGAAATATAATACAGTGCAAAGAAACAGTTACTCATGAAAACGCACCTCCTGAAGTAAAACCTTGAATAATTATCTAAACTCGAATGTAAATTAATATTAAGCCGACTTTACAAATTGATAATAGTTAATTATTGGATTTTAATTAATTATAAGGTGAAAATCTAATGATTTAAACTCGATAGATAACGACAAACTTCCCCCTATTAATATGGGAAGGGAGATTATCATCAAAAATGTCCTGAATTGGTAACTTAACACCGGACTTACTACTTAGATATAAATAAGTCACTTGCCCCTATTCCCTTCCTCCCCCCCGTTTTTTTTAAATGGTGAGTAGATAATGCAGTGGATGTGTTATCGGCAGCTCTAGTAACTCTCGCTTCTCCTAGTTTGTCATTCAGTCCTCATTCAATGAGTGATTTTTCTGACAAAGGGTGAAGAAAAAGCTGCTTAAAGGTCGGTAGTACTTGGTGAACAGTAGTCTGAGATGTCGGAAATTTTTCTGTCTCTGTCTGTCCTTGTGGTCATATCACTAGTAAGGGTGCTGGAGGTAAACGTTTTGTCTGGGCTGACGTTATCCGCCTGATAGTCAGGGACCCGAACCTTGGATTGACCACTAAGGAGGCTGTCCTGTGAGCAAGCGCAAAGTACTGGGACTGCTGTATTTCCATTTGGTGAGTGGATCTGGACCATGCAGTAGTCTCTGGTGGGGCCTCTCGATGCCATACTAGTAGGTAATTGTTACGGCTTTACCTTTTCGTGTGCTACAAAAAAAATTCCTGTCTTTTTCTCTCTTACTTTCCCTCTCTGTACTGCTCTAACCAAGTATGCCGACCTATTCCTCAAATCCCAAAACCTTAACATGAAATATCTCCAGAATAAAAACTTGATTAAACCTAGAACCCCATCTTCCAACGTAGACCCCTACTACCAGGTCTCCTTCTCCAACATCAGGGGTCTCCGTTCCAACCTTCCAGAGGTTGAAACCCAATTACAGGAGACGAAACCGGACATATTATTTCTAATTGAAACTTGAATAGGGCCGACCACTTCCCTAGATGAGTTTATAATAAACGGATACTCTAATTTAACAGCTAAATCTGACACACAAGATCGCTATGGGCATGGAATATGTGCCTACATTAAAGATGACTTCCCGTGTGGCAGGGATATCTCTAGAGAAGATCCTAATTTACCCTATATGTGCTTCAGGGTTGAACTTGCTAAGGCCACTGTATTTATATTTGCCCCACCACTGCATTTATATAGGACCCACAACAGCGGAGTTACTATCTTTAAGAGCATATATGAGAAAATAGACAACATACTATCTTCACATCCTTTGGCTAACGTCCACATCTGTGGTGACTTCAACGTCCATAACGTGGAATGGCTGACCCATTCAAATAAGACAGATGATGAGGGGAGGTTTTGTCATGATTTTGCCATTGCTTATGGCCTCACTCAGATGGTTCGCGAACCCACCCGTGTGCCCGATACACCCGGTCACTATGCAAGCCTCCTAGACCTTTTTCTCTCAACTTCACCTGAGCTATGTTCATGTTCCGTTCATTCGCCTCTAGGATCCTCCGACCACTCCGTTGTATCAGTTAAGAAAAAACCGAAATGTAAGAAGCGCCCAGACGTACCCCTCCACCGTACTGTATACCGATACTCTATGGCTGACTGGGATTGCTTCCGTACATTCATATCTGATTTACCTCTGCATCCATGTTTAAATAGGAAGTGTCCTCTATAGTATCAGATCTGAGCGAATGGTTAATTGTAGGCATCGATAAATTTATACCATCTAAAAAATGCCAACAAAAACGTAACAGCCAGCCATGGTTCTCCCCAGAATGTGCTGCTGCTATCGCGCACAGAAATCACTTTTTCCATAGCTACCAACGTAATAGATGCACAGAGACTAAAGCTGCTTTCAGGTCTGCCAGCAACCACTGTAAAAGAGTAATTAAAAATGCAAGATATCTATATGCACAGTCTGTTAAATCCAAGGAAGCTGATCAACGGCTTGGATCCCACCAGTTTTGGAAAATAACAAATAGGATCCTGAACAGAAGTGTGCGTTCTATCCCAACGATTTTCAATGGACCAGAGGTCATCTCGTCAGCGTCAGACAAGGCAAAACTATTTGCAAAGAACTTTGCAGCTAATTCTACCCTATGCCACGAAGGCAATCAACTCCCCATATTTCCTCCTATAACACAGAACAAGCAAGGTAACATACAAATATCCGTGCATGAGGTCGCCAAGCTAATAAAGAATCTATATTCCCGTAAAGCAACTGGCCCTGATGGCATCCCAATTGTAGTGCTAAAAAAGCTTCAACCAGAACTTGCTCCCATACTTACGAAACTATTTAAGCGCTGCCTTAAGGAGAAGTGCTTTCTGACTCCCTGGAAGACCTCATCAGTTTGCCCTGTATTTAAGAATTCAGGTGATAACTCATCTCCCTCTCAGTACAGACCTATAAGTCTCCTGTGTGCTATGAGTAAGTTGCTGGAATCCATATTTAATAGAGAAATAGTCAACCACCTCAGCAGGAATAACCTTCTTAGTGACACCAAATATCGTTTCCGCTCTGCAAGATCTACCGCAGATGTACTGACTGTTATACCCCACAGGATTAGTGAATCTCTTGACAAAGGCTTCCTTTTAGGTCAATTGCTCTTGACATATCAAAGGCCTTCGACAAGGTATGGCATAAGGGTCTATTTCACAAGATTTCCAGCTACGGTATAACTGGATATGTTTTCTCAATCATTAAATCGTTTCTCTCCCATAGGCTCAGAAGAGTAGTGGTAGATGGACAAAACGCGGAGGCCTGCAATATAAATGCTGGAGTCCCTCAGGGGTCAATCCTGGGCCCAACTCTCTTCCTGATCTACATCAATGACCTCCCTAAACACATACTTCAATCATTCGTTGACATCTATGCTGATGACACGACAATCTACGGCAACACATCAAATGCTTATAATGACAAAGACCTCTCTCATTCTCTCTCCTCTGATCTCGAGCGCGTGGTTCAGTAGGGGAAGATGTGGCTGGTTACCTTTAATGCATCTATAACCAAACTCCTATCCTTACATCATCAACGCTCTGATCCTCAGCTGGCATCAATTGTGATGGATGGCTCTCGTCTGGGTGAGGTCCCGTGTTTTGACAAGCTTCTGGGTTTGACCTTTACTCCTGATCTGAAATGGAACACGTACATCAAGTCTGTTGTCAAGGTCGCTGGAAAGATGGTGGGATCCTTCTACCGCTCCAGAAGATATCTCACTACTGATGCAATTCTCTATCTATTTAAAAGCCAAGTACGTCCAAGGATGGAATACTACTGCCATATCTGGGTAGGAGCTGCTGAAAACAGCCTATCCTGCCTTGACAGAGTACAAAATAGACTTCGTGGCTTAGTGGGGGATGCCCTTTTTTCTACTCTGCAACCTTTCTCCCACAGAAGAGACGTTGCGAGTCTATCCTTGTTTTATCGTTATTTCCATGGCAGGTGCTCGTCTGAACTCCAATCTCGCCAATCTTTCACGAAAAACACCCGTCTAGCTGAATCCACTGTGAAAAATTCCCCCCACTCTATATCTGTGCCTAAATCAAAACGCGGATTCCATGAACAAAGCTTCTTTCTTAGAACTTCACGCCTGTGGAACTCTGTTCCGTCTGCCTGCTTCCCTCCGGATTACAACTTGGATGTCTTCAAGTCCAATATTAACAAATTCCTAATGAACCGCCCCCTTAATTAAACACTTCATCAAATCTCCACACTAACGTAATGTACTTGCAATAACTCTTATCCCTGAGTGGCTTCCGGGCCTTGATAAGTGATAACTGTGTAAGAAAAAAAAAATGAAATGGCGAACAGTCTTGCAGTTACGAAAAATATTTTTATCTTATTTAATATTGTTATAATTCGCAATGTTAAATAATTTTAATAACACAAAAACGTTCTTTGACTTTACATATAGATTTTCTGAAAATTTCAATTAAATTGGTAATGTAGAAACATGACTTTATCGATTTTGAACGAACCAAGAATTACATTTATATATAAATATATTTATATATATATATATATATATATATATATTCATATATATTTATATATATATATATATATATAAATAAAAGCTAAGAATTAACGAACTAATTAGCTCACTAAGGAACAAAAAATTAAGTTTACAAGAGGAAAGCTTCTTCAAACTTAAAGCGCATATAAATATACATTTTCTGTCGAAATCGCAACCAAATAGAAAAAAAAACGTTTCATATAACCAAGATCGGAAATACATCTTGTCATAGAAGAATATAATTTAAGAATGTAAATCGTACTAAAAAACAATTTATTATTTTTAATCAGCGGTGTTTCAAACAACAGTGTTTTCCTCAGAGAAAATATATCAGCAAATTAATAGCATAGCAAAAATTATAAATGCAAGTTCTTCGCCTGAGAACTAATGATAATTTTGCCTTGGAAGTACCTAACAACCTCATCATTTTTCATCTGAATTTTAATTTTTAATTTTTAATTGACTTTTCTCTTTTTTATTATTATTTTTTTCTTCGATTTCGTGAACTCTTTTAACTAAAACATTTTAACATTTATTATTAATTTTCATACAATGAAGTTGCTATTCATGCCAGTACCAGCAAATGTATTGCTTCGCTATTATATTCATTTGTTAATATATTTCCTGTGACGAGAAAAACGCATTTTTTAAACATTAATATGTCTTATTTGAGTATTCTGTCGAATAATTTATTATTAAATTATTATAAAGCATAATTTATAGTCCTGAATTGTGTTAATTATATTGAAAAATTTATATATATATATATATATATATATATATATATATATATATATATATGCAATAAGTAATGCCCTGACCCACTCCCCTTGAGTAGAATAACGAAACTTGGTACAGTGATTAGTCTTTCTCTACATAGGAACCACTCAGAATTATGCATTTCTCCCACCGTTTGATGCAGCTCTGGAGCTCGTTTTTGTAGAACACCCCAGGTTAGTTCTCCCACCACGATGTGACTTAATAAATCAAGGCTGCATCATCTGGGAAACACTTTCTTTTCAAAAATAACATCAGTGCCGGGAAGAGGTTAAAGTAGAGGGTTAAAGGTTAGCAGAGTAGGGAGGATAAGAGAGGATTTCATAACCACACGCCTGTGCTTCTGATCTGGCGACATGCGAGTTATGGACCGGATCGTCGTCCTGCAGGAGGAGGGTACCTTTGCTGATCTTGACCCGCCTCTTGATTTTGATAGCTTCCCTTAATTTCCTCAAAAGTGAAGCATAATGGGATCCTGTAATTGTGGTACCATTTGCCAATAAATCTGTCATCAGTACTCCGTCCTGGTCCCAGAAGACTGTGAGCATGACCTTGCCAGCCGAGGGCTGCACACTTGCCTTCTTTAGAGGTGGGGAGTCCAAGTGCTTCCACTGCATTGACTGGACTTTGGTCTCTGGATCATAATGATAAACCCAGTTTTCATCCTGTGTAATCAGTCTTTTGAAAAACTTTGATTCATCTTCTTGGCACATTTCCAAATGCACCATCGAGCACTCGACACGTTCTCGCTTATGGAATGGTGTGAGCAACCTGGGAATCCATCTGCCAGACACTTTATGCATATGTAAATGGTCGTGAATGATAATTTCAACAGACCCTGTACTAATCTTGATATTTTGGGATATTTGGCGAATAGTAATGCGCCGATCTTCCAAAATGGCAGCCTCAAATTGACGCACAGATGCCTGATCAATGACAGAAGGGGGCGAACAGGTCTGGGAGCTGTTTCCACAGACTTCCGGCCATGTTTGAATTCACGATGCCAGTGTTTTACAAGGTCATATGATGGGGAATTGTCACCATAAGTTTCTTTCATTTCATCAAAAGTCTCCTTTGGTGTGCGTCATTTCAAATACAAAAACCGGATCATTGCTCGACATTCAACAGGCTCCATTTCACACCTGACTAAGTTCAAACACTTGTAAAACAGAAAGCACAATAAGTTCTTAGCTGTCATTTGCCACATAACCCGAGGAGATATAAATCATTGCACATGCAAAATTTCAGCAAGATTAGACACCTGGAAATGAGTCAGGGGCATTACTTATTGCAGCCATATCGTATTTTATGGTGCAAAGATTCTTCAATAGTTAACATCTTTAAAAATGCAAAATTCTTTCATTCAAATATTATTGATTTCGACAATAGTGATTTCGTCACAGTTATATGCTAATGAATATTGCATTAACTAGGATGATGTAGGTAAATTATAGTGCTGCGTACGATATCAATAAGTCCTCTGGGATAAATAAGCATAAAGTCTTCGTAGGAAACGAAACTCATACAGCATTACTTTACGCATATTTGATTAATGTAAATTATTCGTTGTAAAAAGAGGAATCAAGGATATTTTTGCTGGTTTCATATCTCACCAGCTATACATAGATAGATGAATACTTCAGGAATCGGGGCCTGGAGAAATAATAGTCCTAATTGTCCAAGATGTGGCAACAGCACTTGATCCTTCAACGTACTTCGCTTTTATATAGATAGCGAATTGCATAGCATTGCGATATTTACTGGAGGGATAAAAGCATTCCACCATTTTTTTCAGCAAAATTGGCAACAACTTTGATGTACGTGTTCCATTTCAGATCAGGAGTAAAGGTTAAGCTCAGAAGCCTGTCAAAATATGGAGCCTTTCGAAACGAGTCATTCATTTCAACCAATTCCAGATGGGGATCAGAGAGAGCACTGATGATGTACATATAGAAGCTTGCTTTTAGATGTATTAAAAGTAACTATCCACTTTTCCCCTATTTTACCACGTGCTCAAGATCAGAGGAGAGAGAATCAGAGAGAATTTGGTCGTTTGTGGTCTTAGAGGCAAATGAAGGCCTCATTGTCTTGCTTCAAACCCATACACTGACTCAGAAGTTTTGGTTGTAATGGCAAATCTAATAACATAAATTTAATTCCATCAGTTAACGCCAAATTTATCTTCATAAAATGTTTTTGTAACGGCCGGTTCGCAAACTCCCCTCTGTGAAAAGTTTAACTCAGACCAATGGCAGTCATTTATGTTGATTTATGTTATTTTTTTAAAATACTTTTGGGCAGATCCTCACTCCTGAAAGAATATGAGGGCAACTTTATCGCGCTAAATAAAAAAAATATAAGCTCATCTATGTTAAAGTTTATGATGAAATTCAAATTTTAGATGCCACAATAAATCGACATAATCAATTTAATCAATATATAATGCATAAATTCTTACTAACCTCATAGGAAAATTTTTATTGTTACTAACTTGTAGCTCATCTGATTTTACCATACATACAATACATTTAGTGGCACAAACACAAAAGAATTATTCTGTAAGGTTTATAAAGTAATACGTTGTAATATGCTGTAATATGTTGTAATATGTTAAAATATGTTGTAATATGTTGTAATATGTTTAAATATGTTGTAATATGTTGTAGTATGTTGTAATATGTGAAAATATGTTGTAATATGTTAAAATATATTGTAATATGTTGTAATATGTTGTAATATGTTAAAATATGTTGTAATATGTTGTAATACGTTATAATATGTTGTAATATGTTAAAATATGTTGAAATATGATGAAATATTTTGTAATATGTTGTAATATGTTGTAATATTTTGAAATATGTTGTAACATTTTGTAATATGTTGAAATATGTTGTAATATGTTGTAATATGTTGCAATATGTAGAAATATGTTGAAATATGTCAAAATATGTTGTAATTAGTTTGTAATATGTTGTAATATGTAGAAATATGTCAAAATATGTTGAAATATTTAATAATATGTTAAAATATGTTGTAATATGTTGTAGTATGTTGAAATATATTTAAATATGTTGTAATATGTTGTAGCTTTTCCTTGATCGCCTTGAACATATTGAAAATATACTTTTGTTGGTTACTGAACTAATTATCCCTTTTTTATTCCTAACAAGCTAACTGCATATACTTCAGTTCTGAATCTAATGAAGTTTTGAAGTGTACCAGAGGTTACTTGTCAAGAGGCATTTTGTGCCCATAAATGCAGTAGTTTGATGGTCAAATAGTATGTTATTTGACGTTATTCCAAGTTTATGAATATTTCTAAATTTAAATTGGAAATAAAATAGGAAAAGAAGTAAGTAGCATACATTCTGACTATCTTATTAATTCTTATACTGGAGCGGCGTTTGGTGTTTTTTTTAAGTAGAGCTATATTAGTAACAAATATAGATGAAATTGCCATTATCTTTTTTTAATGAGAAATAATTCTTTAACAATAGAAAACTAGATTTTCTTGAAATCTACAGTAAAAAAACTATGTTAAATTATCAGAATGAAAAGCAACAACTTTTAAATTAAAGAATTACAACCTCGTAGTTAACCTTAGACAGGATCAGTTTTTCTATATCGGAAACAGCTGAGACACTGCATTGCAAAAATGGCTTTGTCTAGAACGATCTCTTTTTCATTGACCGAGTACAGAACTTACACATTAATAGAATGAAAAACAGTAACTTTTAAATAATTACCATCTTTTTTAAATCAATTAAATCACCGTTTACTTGCCTTAAGGTTAAGTGGAAGCCTCTTAGATATTAATATAATATATAAAATTTTCACGTCACGGATAATATATACACTGGCAAGTATTCCTAAATCTTCAGGATTCTCGTTGCTTGACTTCAATGAATTAACTAAAATCGTTATTATTTTTAACTTTTCTAAACAGTTTACGATAGGGATGGGACATCATTCCGGATGACAGACAATAACTCGCAATATATTATAACTTAGATGGCCAGCCTGTAATCTTCTTTTTCTAAATAGTTCTGAATGGGTTCACCTCATAAAAATATTTGCCACGGTGTCGGTTGGCCCATTCTGTCACTTTTTTCACAATAGAAGTATTTGGTGTATTTTTTGCGACTGTTCGTGACTATTTCTGTGAAAAGTATATTTTGTGTGTATGTCTTATTTTTAAGAAAAAGTTGTCCAAAATGTTTGACCAGGTTTATGTTGTTTATTAGTGTTATTGCTTGCAATGAGCCACAAAGGAAACAGAACAGCGGAATAGAGTTTATACAATGTATTACTGGAACAACAACATAAAAAGGTTACAACTGAAGAGAGTAGTAAACGTCATCGAGCAGGCGAAAGTTGATCTGGTGTTTAATCCACACCTGGGATCAAAAGGTCTATGGTTTATATAATGGATAGAACAGTCCATTTGGAGGGTGATTTCCCCACAACAACCGCCCCAAGCTTATTTTCGCGGTTGTGAAAATCAGTATTTCTTTCTGTTGGGGCAGACCCCCAAGGGGTCTGTGCGCTTCCTCTTTCTGCCGGAGCGTCTCGGTTCTGACATCCCTATGCCAAAACAATCATACACAGTTTCAATCGCCTCACTGGCGTCCTGCAGTGGTTATTCTTGATCCTCATAGAAGCGTTTCCTGATTTGCTTCAGGTTCCTCTTATGTTGGAACTTTGGGCCCTGAATGATGTATGTAACATGGCCGATTTTTCGTAAGATCGTGTCCTGTTCCCCCCAAAAAACGTTATTTCTAAAATGTCTAAAATACACGTTATCTCCGTTGTTAAACCGTTTCGTTGGCATTATACAGATTCTGTTGTGTACTATGCGTTTGGGTAGCAGTTTATCAAATACGGATTTTATTTTCCGTCCAAACATGATTTCTGCTGGTGATTCCGCATCTGGTTTGTTCGGATTTCTCGTGATTCTCTAAACCTGCAGAAATTACTCAAGGGCCTTTTCTGTTGGTGTAACCGACGCCTTTTTAATGCCCTTGTAAGCGTATCGACGAAGCGTTCGACATGGCCGTTGCTTCCTGCGTGGTACTGGGGTGTCGTAATATGCTTGACTTGATACGTCTCGCAAAATTCTCTGAACTGTGTCGAGGTGAACTGTGTGGCGTTGTCGCTAACCAAACAGTCTACAACCCCAAACCGAGCAAACAATTCCAATAAAAAATGTATCGTTGTTGCCGTGGTCGGTTTTTTTCATCTTAGTACCTCTGGCCATTTAGAGTAAGAGTCAACTAATATCAGATAGTAAAAATCCTCCACAGGTCCCGCATAATCGATGTGGATCCTTGACCATGATTGTTCAGCCTTAGGCCAAAGTTTATATGTTATCGGTGGTGCTTTTGCAGCCAAAGCACAGCCTTTGATTCTGTTCACCAGGTCGGTATTATCTTGGCCCATAGTTGACCAATAAACAAAACTTCTTATGCTTTTCAGTATTTTTATTCCTGGATGCCCTATGTAAAAATCCCTGAGAATTCTTTTTTGAAGGGTTTGGGGGTTGATGACCCTTTAACCGTATTACAGTATTTCGTCGCAACCAGAAAAAATGTCTGAACTGGTGTCACCCAGTGCAAATTTCTGCTTTGTGGTTTGAATGAAATTGCCATTAAAGGATTCTGACTTAATTTCCTGAAGTGTGACTGTCAGTTCACGGATAATATTGTTTATCGTGGTTTTACATTACTATTAATACGTACAACCGCGATTACTGAATCTCCACGTGGTTCAATTTTGGCAGGAATCAGTCTCGATAGACCGTCTGCATGGGCTAATTGTTTTGAGGGGAAAAATTGAAATGTAAAATTATAGTTCAGCAGAATAGTTCCCCATCATAATAGTCGGTTCGCAGTGAATGTTGGAAGCCCTTTTTTATCCAAAAATTGATATCAACGGCTTATGGTCGGTTTGTAGAAAAATATATTCCGTACAAGAACCGGTGGAATTTTAAAACTGCAAATATAATTCCTAGGGCCTCTTTCTCGATCTGAGAATATTTCTTTTCCGCTGGCAAGAGAGTCTGTTAAGCGAAGCAATAGGCTCTTTCGAGCCATCCGACATTCGATGTAGCATGCACGCCCCGACGCCATATTGACTAGAGCTGTTAGCTACTATTATGTCCAACTGCGGGTTGAAATGCGCTAGGACAGTTTTGAAGGAAGGATTCTTTTTATTTCTTGGAATGATATCTGGGAATTTTCTGTCCACTCCCAAGCCTTATCCTTTGTCAGCAATTCATTACGTGGTGCGCGCAATTTGTGTATATTTAGGATAAATCCCTGGTAATAATTTGCCAAACCTAAAAAAACTCTGCAATTGAGTTTGTTTACTGGTGCCGGTATTTCTTTAATAACGGTCATCATATCTGGGTCTTCGCATCTGCCGTCTTTATCGATTATTTGTCTCAGGTATTTAATTGTTTGTAAAAAGAACTCGCATTTATCTGCTTTGATCTAAAATCCATAATCTTGCATTCGACTGGATACTTTTCTGATATTTTCTTATGTTCCTCCCTGCTTTTGCTCGCTATGATAATGTCATCAAGATATGCGATTGCGGTGTCCAAGCCGGGACGCATAGTAGCCAACTTGAGTCTTTCGTATCTGTACAAATCCCGATGATTGTTAATACAGAAGAGGTTAGCGCTTTTGTCGTTTACCGGAATCTGTAGGTAAGCGTCGCTTAGGTAGATCTTAGAAAAACCTTGGCACCTTTTAATTTCGTGAGCACTTCTTCTGGACTAGGTAATGGATAGTGAAAATCTTCTAAGGATCCGTTGAGTCCGGTCGCAAAGTCGGCGCAAACGCGAATTTCCCTGGACCTTTTCTTTGCGTAAACTCTCAGAGCAGCCCACTCACTATATTCAATTTTAGCCAAAAATACCGATGCTTTCTAATCTGTCTAGTTCCTGATTTATTTTGGTCAGGGAAGCGAACGGAGCATTACGTTTCTTTTTAAACATCGGTTGTGTGCCAGGTTTCAACTTAAAATTTGCGGCCATTTTTGTACATATCCCCAGGTCAGGAGTATATATGAATGTGAATTCTTGTTTAAAACAAGTTATAAGTTTCTCCGTTTCTGCTGGGCGGGTATCTATTTTCTTGTAAAATGTGGATATAGGAAGATCCCAGCGACGAAACTCCTCCAAACCGTCAGAACCGAACAGGTTCTCACCATCTTTTAGCACATACAATCTTAGTTTTTTTGTTTTCCCCGGTAAAGTAACGTTTGTAATTAATTAACCTTCAAAATGAATTTTTATACTATTAACGGCCGTCGCCGTTCTGTTATTTTTAAACATAGTCGACTTGCGTAATATTTTCGTCGTTTTGAGATTTATCATTGAAAGATCCGATCCACTCTCTAATTGGAATTTAATAGCCTTGCCGAAAATCTTAAACGTTACATTCTTGCGTAGATTTTCATCTACGACGTCCTTAATTCTGATTTGACGTACACGGCTTCTATTCTGAGTTTTCCTACAGTGAGAACTTTTGTGACCGATTTTATTGCATAAATGGCATCTTTTTGTTAAAAATGGGCAATCCCTTACCAATGTATTCCACCACATCTGAAACAATCGCTCGGTGCTTTTAGTTTTTCTGTGTTTCGCTGGTTAGTGTCTGTGTGCCATTTCGACGGTTATTACTCAGTTACTTGTTTTCTATTCGCGATGCCTGCTTCGATATTTCTTGCATCTTTTTTCATAATTTCTACTTTTTGACAACCCTCAGTCAATTTTTGAAGTGTTAATTTCGGTTCATTTTCTAATTTTGTAAGGACTCTGCGCCTGATTTCCGCATCTTTTCTCGAGGTTATCCCTTGCGCAAACACAAGACAAAATTGTCTGCTGTCAGTTCAGACAACTTAAAGTCATCACAGATTTTGTTCACTACAGCTGCGTAGGTGACGAAATCGTCATTATCGTCTTTTACTGCATTCAAACATCTCCAACAATTATAGAAAAGAGACGTTTTTGGCGAGTAAAGGTCTGTTAATAAATTTACTGTCTCATTGAATTTTCCGAGACGAAATGTAATCCACGAATTTATCATGCTCAGCTGTTTCCGATTTTTGTAGTAGAAGTATGGGTTCTTTTGATAAGACCAGTTGCTGCAGTCAATATTAAAAAAAAAACTTCATAACGCTGAAAATACGCAACGAATGATTTTTCTTCCTCGTATTTAAAATTGTCTATCTCGGCCCATATTGTATTCTGAGAAAATGCGTAATTGCTTTCCGCGTTCGCATTATTCTTAATACGTTCTGTAAGCAATTCCTCTGTTCGTAATTGACGTTCGGCTAACTGTTTTTGAACTTCCTTTTGCTGTTCCTCGGTTCGTATTTGACATTCCGCTAATTGCTTTTGCAATTCCTTTTTCCTTTCCTCGAATCGTATTTGATGGTCAGTCCAGTGTTTTTCGGATTGTGACTGACGCTTTGATGCATCGATATGCAACTTGGTCAAATGTTTCAACGCTACTTTCAATTCGTCCATTTTGCTTTGTCAGCATTAGCAATTTCAAAACGTCCGCTGAATTTTATAAAACCATTTTATTCTCTCTTATTTCTTCCTCCAGACAACAGATGGAACAGAAACCACCACATAAACATATAAAAAGTTCATCAAGTGTATATTTTTCTCCAGAGAAAAAAATAACGCCCGATTTTAGCAGCGAAAAAACACAAGTGACGAATTCTTTTTTCCAAAAGTATAAAAATTAACCTTTCTAAGTCGGGACGAACCTTTTCCTTTTTGCAAAAGTACAGCACTATCTTTGAAAGTCGTGACGAACTTTTATCATTTCAACTCTTTTGTTCGTAATGATCTTCGGTTTTTTTAGTTACCATGAACCTTTCAGTTGCAAGTCTTATGTTAGACATTCTTTAGGCTTGATAACATTTGAGTCCGACGTCGTTAGTATTTTTAGAATACTATTTCAACGCGAGTATTTTTTCAATGTCGTTACTGGTTTGGATTTTAGTATGCTCCTTGAATCCAATGTCGTCAGTGTTTAGATTTTTTAGATCACTGTTTTTAAACGTAAGTACCTTTTCCGAATCCAATGCAGCCAGTGTTATTGCTTGCAATAAGCCACAAAGAAAACAGAACAACGGAATAGTGTTTAAACAATGTATAACTGGAACAATAACGTAAAAAGGTTACAACTGAAAACAGTATTATATGTCAGCGAGCAGGCGAGGGTCATTCTGGTGTTTAAACCATACCTGGTATCAAAAGTTTTATGGTTTATATAATGGAAAGAACAGTCCATTTGGAAGGTGATTCCCCCACAACAATTAGGTTCCTCGGTTTTCCCAATGAGTTTCAAGTCAGAATCTTATCTAGAAATATATCTAGTACTTACAGAATGGGTCAGTTACAGGTTGTCAACATCCTAAGTGAAAGTGATTCTTGTGGAACGAATTTGATTCGAACTTTATCGACTGTCCATGTCGTTAACTACTAGAACACCCTCGGCACCTTACCAATATATATATATATATATATATATATATATATATATATATATATATATACATACATACATATACATATATATATATACACTCATTAGACAAATTCCCTGTAGAAATACCTTTAAAACAAGCACAAGGACGCAATATTGCGGCAATTTGCCGAGATTTGGATCTGGATTGTGTGTTGCAAATCAGATCAGAGATTTGAAGTATTTTTTTAGCCTGGTCGAGGGAACCTATATTCTTTGCAGCAGACTTGGCCGTGGAAAGCACATGCATTTATTAAGTAAAATTCTAAGTAATAGTAAAAAGCCAAGCATTTAATCGTAAATACTATTTGGAGTTCTTGTCGTAAATCCAAACAGACTTAAGACAATAACGTCAATTTATGCTTTTGCCAAGAAGCTCCTGTCAGGGATATTTAACAGTTTTGTCTATTTATGTTGGTTAATTATAGTACAACTGTGTACGCCATAGAAAAAGATATTTTGGCGTTGATATTGCCTTATTGTTGTTTGTGATGAATTTATTTAGTTAAGTAATAGTCAGCTGACTAAAAACACTGACCGGCTTAGATCTGATAATTTTGAAGACTTTCCAGATGTGATGGCCATCATTGTCATTCTGTATACTATAAAAAGACAATAAACAAAATTCTGCTTGAACAAAATATTGTTTCATACATTAGACAAACTGAAGCTCATTTGCGACAAATATGGTTATGTTATAAAAAAGTGTTTTTTTAAAAGTTTTATTAACGATTCCATTAGGTCGTTGATTTAGTACAATTTAAATTACAGAAAAAAAGTTACAATTGCTTCAAATATATTTTTGAATTTATTTTGCTTTTAGATATCGATTATTGCGTTCTATTTAAACTCGAAAATTTTTAGAAAATAAATTCAATATTTTCATTTCTAATTTACTTTAGCAAATGCGGTCTTGACTTCTCCTAATCACATACTTATTTAATCTCTTTTAGAAAGTTATGTTAAGGAGTAAAAAATATTTAATCTAAAAAATAATGAGTAAACAAGTAAGTTCGTCTAAATGAGAGAGAAAAATTGTTTTGATAAGAAATCCGCTTGAGAACACAGAACGCTACGTTAATGTATTTCCTATATAATAAAATGACTGGAAATGCCTGTCTGGACCAAAGTATCGTAGGTTTGCAACAACAGATGCCACATACAAATTCAGTACGCTACTATCTTATGTACATTGCCAATTTCAAATACATAAGATCGTTATAATAAAATGCTACATTGCATCCTAGGATCAACACCATCACAATCGAAACATCTTCCTTTTTTCTCTGTAAGTATTTAGTCCTCCCACAACCATCGTCAACACCGGAGGGATACCTACATTTTCAACAGATATTGTGATTCAACTCATCGTAACTGGCCCATAGACACATAGACATAATATGATCTTTCCGATTTCTGATTCATAAATAAGTACGCTCACAATGGTTTCGCCCATTCAGATTGACTGAGACCTGACAATTATTATTTTCCAGAATGATTAGAAAAATCTCATTTAAATTTTGTAGAGAAAAGTACTTTTGGAAATAGTATGCCTGCATTATGCACTGTAATTCACTGACCCCAGGGTTTTAGGCACGAGCAATAAAAAAAACTACTCCTCTTTTACTGAAACTCCCTCCGCCTCTATTTTTTTATTTTTATAGCAGTTGAGCATGAATATGTTGACAGCTATTATCATAGTAAAATATGCTTCAAATATTTTTTCACCCTTCAAAAATTGCGGTGTCACACCGAAAGCCGTTGTTAACATGGGAAATCTGGAGGTGTCTATTTCGAAAGCCGTTCTACACATGGAGAGTTTGAGGGTGTTCATTTCAAAAGCCGTTTTTAACATGACCTTGCTAAGATATGAAAAATCTTAATTATTTCGTTTTCCTAATTATAAAAGAGAATGTAAAACTGGAATTTAATACTTTAGTGGAAGATTTTAATAGGAAAGGGAAGCCTTGAAAAACGAACGGAAACGGCTAAAATTGCTACCATTTATTTCGATCATTCCATGCAGAATATATAGAGTTAGAATCACTAACATCGAAAACTTCTGTTTTCACTTTTTATTATTATTCTTATGGCATATTTTTTCGTAAATTTATTAATTCACACTGATTTATGCATTCCATTTATTGCTTTTTTTTCAAGAATTAAACAGTAACAGCTAATTATTGCCGCGAACTAGCATTAATTAGCAGTCAGGGCCAGGTTATTTCATTTTGGTCACGGCCACCAGTGTCCGCAATTGTCCAATGACAGCAGTGAAAACCAATAACAACAACCGTAATTAAAATTTTTGCGAGGGGGCTGCTATGCTTCCACCGGACAACGCCAATTAACGGTTCCTACTAGTATTTAAATATATATTTAGATATTATATATATATATATATATATATATGTATATATATAAATGTGTGTGCGTGCGTGTGTGTGTGTATGTGTGTATTGTTAAGCATTAAACATTTAAAAGAAAAAAGTTTTGTGCAAAATAAATTCAAGTCGAAACGCATATATCAATAATTTACTTAGATGTTTTAACTCTTACGCCTGTGGATTATTCCGATATTTATCTAACCAGACTCTGTTGGACACGTGTGCAGTTCAGTCATCATATATTTATCATCGACATAAGAAAGAAAAAAGCAAATTGTGAAACTCTCAAGAATAAAACAAAATAAAAAAAATAAAATTATAAAACGAGAAAAGCAAACCCCGTAATCGTTAATCCGTATTAACTTACATATCCAATGGTGACGCTGTAACCGAAGCTTCCTTAGATTTCCTATGAAATGAAAAATGCATGTGGGTTTACAAACACATATACATTTTATTCTGTATATTTTGCAGTAGGGAAATTGATGGAGGCATGGTGCTCGGCGTTGCATGATACTATTATAAATTTTACGTACGTATTATGAACGCTATATGTAATAACGTGCTGTAAGATTATTTTTGTATTACCGGAATCGTAGCAATGCATGAAACGAATGATTATGCAACACATTCTAAAATACTCAAATAAATACATAATCATGTGGCTAAGAATGTTAAATAAGCAGCGGAAAAATATTTACTTAAATTATATAAATCCTGTGACATTAAATTTCCTTTATACTACTATATACAGTACCGACAATTTTTTTCAAAAACTGCAAATTTAAACTAAATTTAATGTAACTGTTTAAACAACCTATACATCATTGTATTCGCTTTTCATTCCTCTTTAATTTTACCTTTAATTCATTCCTCTTTAATTTTACCTGTTAATATTTGACTTTTTAAAATATTCTAGTTTCGTTCAATAAAAAAATAACGTCAAATTGAGGAGGCAAAAAGAAAGTCCACAGCAAAAAAAATCGCTTAAAACCAGCTTAAATTATTGCTTCTAAATTAGTTTACAATATCCACCAACAGGCAACAAGGCACCTCTAATCGTAATTGTAGTTGTTCCAGATTAGACAATATAACATTTAGTTAGCGTGTTTGAAATAAAAAAGGGAAAAATTCAATCTCTAACAACTTTATATTTTTAATATAATCAAGAGGATGAAAAAACAATCACCTTAAATTCAGCATATTACTTTTAAAAACTTGCAGTAATATACTTTGCTTTACTACCTGGAAAATTATTGTATACTATGGTAAAATTAGATAATATAGCAAAGAAGGAAGCCGCAGTAAAAGAAATCGTCCATAATGTTAGTAACAATGTGCGCATAAAGTATTGCTTGAATTGCTTATGCCAATATATCAAGTTATTTAACATTTCTGTTTGAATTTCACCATAAACATTACTATAGATGACTTTACATGTGTAAGTTAGCGCATCAAAAGTAACTTATACAATCATTTCAGGAGTGAGAAGATGGCCCAAAAAGATTTTTATAAAATAACAGAAATCGATTTCAATGCTAATCATTGGTCTGAGTTAATAACTTCTTCAAAGAGTGAAGTTTGCGAAATAGCATTTGCAGAAATAATTTCTTAAGATGGACTTTTGGATACACTGATGAATAGAACTACGTTAAAGTTGTCAGATTTTTCCTCACATTCTCAAAATGTTGAAAGGGCTATCAAATCAATAGGCTTTTGAATCAGTGTATGAGTTGGGGTCAAGGCACAAGAATATACATACAAAGTTGTTGTTTCAAATGAGTCCTTCATTTGCCTTTAAGAAATCTTACGTACACCAATTTAAACGGATTTTTGCCTTTTTCATAACAACACTCGTTGTTCTTTCAATCTATTAAAGTACTCTCACTGTTTCAATTGTATTAAGAAGGTTAAATGTCGAATGTCAAAGTTGTCGATACTAATGGGGGATGGTTAAATTTTAGTTATTGTTTACCTGTTTTATCTTCTTTTATTTTAATGAAACCAACTACCGATGTTTTGGTTTAAACATTGAAATTGATACATTTTCTAACTAAATTGTAAGGTAAATGTATGAAAAAAACAAATATTTTTCAATTTGTTTAAGTGGATAAACTGTAATATCTTTTTCTCAAATAACGGTGAAAGAGATGTACTTTTTGTTTACGTTTTTACAATATTAATTAACAACTTTCCTAGGTCCAGCCAAGTTGATTTTCTTAAGTAAAAAAAGTCAATTTTCCTAATGGTCAGTCATAAAGATGAGGCTTAGACGTTTTAAAATGAGAATATAAAAACATAAATGTTGATAAATAATTAGCAAGAATATATAATTAAATAATTATTGATAAATTATTTAAAAAGTATGATTTAATAATTGTTGATAAATTATCAATAAAAATATAATTAAATAATTGTTGATAAATTATTTAAAAAATAATTCAATATTTGTTGATAAATTATCAATAAAAATATAATTAAATATCTGTTGGTAAATAATTAAAAAATATAATTCAATAATTGTTGATAAATTATTAGTAAAATATGAATAAATATTTGTTGATGAATTATTAGAAATATATGATTAAATAATTGTTGGTAAATAATTTTAAAAATATCATTAAATAATTGCTTATAAATAATTAAAAAATATGATTAAATAATTGTTGGTAAATAATTAAAAAAATATGATTCAATAATTGTTGATAAATAATTAAAAAATATGATTAAATAATTGTTGGTAAATAATTAGTAAGACGATGATTAAATAATTGTTTACAACTGTCTTACGGACGGATACTCTTAAACATAAAATAGCCAGTTTCATATTAGCTCAATATTAGTTCCATTCTTATAAAAGACGAGTTCGTTTGTTCTCCGTTTGAAATGATATAAATAGAGTTTATTTCGCTTTCACAACTAGATGCTGACTAGTTTGATTTAATTATCCTTGACATATGTATAGGTTTCCCATACACATAAATACATAGACACACAAGTACACTCAAGCACACAAAACACAAACATATATGTAAAGCTATTTCATTTCTCTTTACTACGATTAACAACCTAATTGTTGTAGATTTTGGAATTTTACGACATATCTTTAGTTGACTCGAAGGGATTTCTATATCATTTTAATGTATATTTATTAATATATAATGTGTACTTTTTTCTGATATGCTGATATGTATTCATCTAACCATTTATCTATTGATCAATCTTTCTCTCTCACTCTCTCCCTCTCTCTATATATATCACTCTCTTTATCTTCATACCTATGTACAGCGTATGTTTAATTAGTAGCACGCAACGTATACATATTTGGCATGAGGTAAATAGCTTTTTGTGTTGCGATATATCTAAATATCTGACAGAAATTTCACTTAAAAACACCACGTTTCATTGAGTTGGAGTAATAACGAGGGTTCAATTTTGGATCTTAAGAGCAATTTTATTGCAACTGAGAAATCAGAATTCGTTATTAAATTGTCTCAAGGTAAAAAACAAACAAAATTGCAGCTCCTAATTTTGTTTATGAGAGGTTTACAAGAGACAGTATGTTCATGAGCGATCATGTCATATATTGAAAAAGGTGATGTGCTTAATATGTTTCTAACACCTGGACATCGTTTCTGTCATACTAGGGAAAATAATGTGCAAAATAATACTGGATATCTTAAACGTTAAACCATATTTCTGTTAGTAATTTTGGTAAAACAGTTTTGCAACCGATTAAGAATGAGTATTGTCTTAAATTTTGCAACATATTAAGAATGAGTATTGTCTTAAATTTTGCAACATATTAAGAATGAGTATTGTCTTAAATTTTGCAACATATTAAGTACGAGTATTGCCTTGAATACGAAACAAAAGAAAAACGGAAAGCGTGGAACGCTTTTCTACATTGATGGTAATAGAATCAAAGGAAGTGAGATAAAATATAGAAATAAAACATGCTGCTCACAACGACTGCAGCGAGGAGGAGGCATCATGTATAAATGGCTACATGCTCTTTTCGATCCGGGTCGTTCTAAACTAAGTCAGAATTAATGTCGATATCTACATTTCTTTCTTGGAAAATAAGATTAAAAATTGGTGCCGAGATTGAGTTTCAGTAAAACTTGGTGCCGAGATAGAGTTCCAGTAAGAATTGGTGCCGAGATAGAGTGCCAGTAAAAATTGGTGCCGGAATAGAATTTTAGTACAAGTATATACAGGCCAGATAAATCTTCATATTATTTCCAACCGGTTTATGAGGCGACTCGTTGCTAGACTTGACCAAACCCAAGTTCTTAAATGCAGAAATATGAACGCGTATTACCATTAATGATAAAGATTATTCTATTTGGACTTTTGACTATCAACAAGGTGTAGTAATTATTCTTATACTATACTTTATCTTTTCTGTTCTCGGTCAGTGGAGGAGAAATCTTTCATGAATGAGACAATATTTTTTCTTCCTATCAAGAGTTCCCCTTTTGAAGTGCTTGGTTTTCCCCACATTAAAATCGACCTTGTGTCTAACTATGCCTTCGTGGGGAGGCAAGTAAACATAATGACAGTATCAGAGAGATTTTTTAAAAATGCTATTCGCATCATGAATGTTTGTCGCATTAAATGTTTATAAGTTCATTAACTAATCGATGGGTTAATCTTATCAAATATATAGATATATACATCCCGTGCAACAATTATATGCACATCGATATTTTTGTTCTAACTCTGATAATTTTCAATGAAAATTTGTGAACTTTAGCACGTTATATGGTAACACTAACATAAGAGCAGATTAAATTTTTTTTAGCTAATCTGCACAGTAATAAATAATTGCCAGCCATTTTGATGATTTGCATTTTTTTTCAGCGTGCCAACTTTATATGAAAACCAATGCTAAAATATGGTGAAGTGCTAAAAGATCATCGAAACATTGATCATTCTAGGAATTTGTAAATCGAGAACAACAATAATAAAGAACAAACAACTTCATTGTGGTTTGATAGTACAATCAATATCTTACAAAACTGCCATTTTTATTAACAAGACCAAAAAGCCTTTGGTCAATCGAAGATGTCAAACTTTCGATTTCATCTGATGGCAGCAGTCAGAATTCGATTTCATCTGATCTTTGGCAGCAGTCAGATTAGAATTCGAGAGGTCATCCTTGGAGTTGTAATGCCTTCCTCCAGAGTAATATATTTTGTTTCAAGATACTCCACAGATTTTCGAAGTATGCTGTCAATCGCATTATTTTAGCATGTCTGGCAAAAGCTCTGCATATATTCAGTGGCTATCCTTGCAGAATGATACGATGCATTATCATGCATGGATTCCAACTTTTTCCGGAATGCCAAATTCTTCTTCTTGTGCCAGGGTTCCAAGTGTTTTTTTAATGAAGTTAATGCAGAGTTTGGCGGTAATTTTCACTCCATTAGCGACTCGGAATGGTCTTACTAGCTCATTGTCAATGATTTCAGCCCAGAACATCACACCACCACCTCCTTGTTGACGCCTGACATTTCGGGATGTAGACCCTAATTATGGTACCATCCTCCCCTCCACCCATCAGGCTCATAAAGGGTCGATCGACACTCATGGTGAACAAAACATTTTGAAGGTAACCTTCATGTAATCTCTTGCCCACTCCATCCTCTTTTTCTTGTGGATATCCTTCAATTGAGGGCGGATCTCTGGCTTTCCAAATTTTGCAATTGTCCTCAGGACACGGCAACAAGTTGATTCGGGCACATAAGGAACGCCAGCTTTTTCAAAAACTTGTTTGCTAGTTTCAAGTGGGTTACGGCAAACTTCTCTCTTGATCTTCCTTATTTTTCGACGTGACAGATATGATTTCTTACAAATTTTCCCTTTGTCAGAACGTCCGTTGCAAAGTTGAGTGTTAGTACAATATTCTTTGATTGTACGATGATCACGATGCAATTCTTTGGCAATTTCTTAGGTGGAAATCTTATTATGGAGCCTTTGAATAATTGTAGACTTCCCAGCTTGACTTAAAACACCTTTACGTCCCATGTTGCATACAAAGTTGGTACGCTGAAAAAAAATGCAATTCACCAAAATTGCGCAGATCAGCTTAAAATTTTATATCTGCGTATACGTTAGTGTTGCTATATAACGTGCGATTTTTCACGCATTTCATAGAAAACTATCAGAGTTAGAACAAAAATATCGATTTGCATATAATTCTGGCACGGGGTGTATACAATTATGGCGATATTAACTGCTGAACTGATTTTGTTTTCTTCGTTCTATTATTGCACTATTTTTATATAAACTAAAACCTTTATTTCACTTAATATCTTCGATGAAAAATAGACGATCCCGACAAGAACATTTGTTTCAATGGAAGCTATTTTTAAATAATGGCTAACAATTCTAACGGCGAGCACATCGATATAAATTTTAGAGGTATGTATCACTTTTTATATGAGTATTTATTCATCGCGATTTTATTTTCAATTTGCGACTAATTTGTGTATTGTGTATTTGTGTGTGTGAGGTATTGTCGTTGTTACAGATTACAATTGAACTAAATTTTAAAGTGTTTTTATCGATATTTATGTATTTTTTACTCCCTTTTTATATATTAAGATGATATATAGAAATATAACTCATCTGAATCTATTAGTTTTACCTCACATATGTTATGCTCAATTTGAAGTGACTCCCATGCTGTACTTAGAATACTGAACTGGCGAATCCCGGGAATCTTTACTTTCATTCCTTTCTCCTCCACATGTTTAAAACATGAGGCTTTCTTTTATGTGACAATATCATTTAACAAGTTAAATTAGTAACTTTTAAGAATGTAACATTAGGGTTGTGGAAAACTCGAAATAATGTATTTCACCGAGACTATTTTGCATTTTCGATATGCTATGCTTCCAAATGGAAATCAATGCATTTTAGCATTGATATAATTTTTGCAACAGACAAAGTAAATAAAATATTTACAGCATCGACGCTATGATCCCCGTCTGGCATCAATTGAAATGAATGGCTCTTGTCGTGGGTAGGCTTCATGTTTTGACACGTTTCTGTGCTTGACATTTAATCCTGGTCTGAAATCGAACACATACATCAAATCCGTTGCCAAATGTGTCTGGAAAGATGTTATAGTCCTTCTACCGATCCATTAGATATCTCACTGCTGATCCTCACACTATTCTTACAATATACGAGCCAAGTACGTCCCAGGATAGAGTACTCTTGCCACATCGGAACAGGTGCTGCTAAAATGGACTTATCCTGCCTTGATAGAGTTCAAAATAGACTTAGAAGTCTAGTAGGGGATGCGCTTCTCTCTTTCCTGCAACCTCTTTCTTACAGAAGAGCCTATTTTCATGGTAAGTGCTCGTCTGAAATCCAATCTCTGGTCCCCCTCTCCAAACTTTCACGGGAAACACTCGGCTAGCCGAAAACACTATCAATAATTTCCTCCACTCTCTATCTGTGCCTAACCCTAAACGTAAATTCCATGAACAAAGTTTTTTTTTCTTAGACCTGCACACATGTGGAACTGTCTTCCATTTTCCTGCTTTCCAGCTGAATACAATATGGTTGTCTTCAAGTCCAACGTAAAATGTTCTTAATCAGCCGTTCCACTGAAGTTGACAAATTTACTGAATTGCCATTTCTTACGATTACTATACTACGACTACGGCACACTTTTTAACTCTTATCCTCGAGTGGCCTCTACGCCTTTATAAGTGATTTTGCATATGTAAACAATACTCACCTCTCAAATTACGAATATATCAGTGTGAAATTCAAAGAATTTGATTTTTATAACATATTAACGAGGAAACCTTTTATAACTTATTGCGGTAATATTTTTTTAAAAGTTAAAATAAGTAATTGAACATCGTAGCATAATCCATTGTTCTCTAAAAAAATTTGGATTGAAATAGCATTTAGCCAGTAAAATTGTTGATTATAATCACTTTGCTGAAAGTCATGTTTAACAACATTCAACGATTGACGTTGTATAACCTGGAACAACAGCAATTACTATTACAGATGGTTTGTTGTGTAAAAGGTGAGTAGTTTAGCCCATTTGTTGCTGCGACGTTTCTTTTTGCCTTCTCGAATTTTAAAATTAGCGCGAACACTAGGATACTTCAAGTAAAAGTCAAATATAGACAGGTAAAATTATAGAAATAATTAAAGGCGTATCAAATGAGGTATAGGTTGTTCAAACAGTTACACTCAATTTAGCTTCAATTTACGGTTATTGCAAAAAAAAAGTGACAAGTGTGGACTTTCTTTTTTCCGCTTTTTTACGATAAAATAGAGAGGTAAAAAAGGAACGAACGGCGTTATATGTTCATCAACGTTTCGTCTTTATTTCTAGACTTCCTGTGGATAAAGGAATTCACGAAAACAAAAACACAAGTACAAATATTAGAAAATTTTATTTTGAAAAGTGTGATGCTGTTCCAGTTCAGCAACGGGAAAAGAGGTTGGAAATTCTAAAAATGGGAAAGAGTTGCGTTTTTAAAGAGAGGGGGATTTTCAATTACCTCGTATAGCGGTTAATGTATTTTATAACAAAAAATCTGATGCAGTTAATTTTCTTTCCGGAAAAAATATGTCTGTTAAAATTCAAATATAGATGTGTAACCGAAAGGAAATAACTGTTTTTTTTTCATTTAATTTATTAATTGAGATTATATGTATTAATTACTATAGGAGGTGTTTCTATGGCGTGAGAGATGACGTTTGTCTACAATTAAATTATGTACTTTTAATAGAAGTTTACTTATTAATGGCGCTAGATTATAGGAACCATCCACGTTGTTTACTTGTGCATGAATTTGCGATAAGCGCTGAAACAAGGAGTCTCCGGCGTTTTTTTTTTAATAAATTTAACTATTTTTGCTTGTTTGAAGTCAAAGGTATGATTATGCTGCAATGAATGAGAGAAAAATTCACTAAGAGAATTGCAATTTTTTATATCTCTTTTATGTTAATGAACCTTTTTTTCTAATTTACGCTTGGTTTCACCAATGTATCTACGATGGCAATTTTTGCTAGGAACATTGTATATGCCTGCGTTGTAAACTGGTTTATTTTGGAGATGTTTTGTTGTTTTTTAATATTTCTCTAGTTATATAGTTTGCGATGGGGTTTGTATCTTTGAAATTTCTAGTTGTTCAATGTGTTGCGAATTACTGTATTATTGAATTGTGTAGGTAAAAGAAGCTATCTGTTTATACAGAAATGTCTGGTGTATATATTTTTTGTTTATTCATCCTGGAAAATATTTTGTGGCTCATCGCTTAGCATTGAATATGAAATATGTGGGATATCACAAGGTTTTCAAAGCGGTTGTGGGGTATTTGGATTCCTCTTCTAGATATTCTGAACTTCAAATTCTGAATGCACGTAGGAAGATACCAATTACCATACCTGCTTTTATTTTGTTATTATGATGTTAGCAGAAATGTATGTAATCATTTTGTGTGTGGTTTTGCAGTGAACCTTAGGTGATAGTTTATTATTGGATTTTATAATAAGTATGTCAAGATAAGGTAATGAACAATTGTTTTGTGTTTTATAGCTGAACATTATTGAAGGTTCACTCGAGTCTTATCGGTCTTTAATGTTATCTATTTGCTTTTTTTGAGGAAGGAAATTTAAATTGTCGTCAATTTATCTAAATATTCTGTTTGGCGGTAATCTAAATGTGAAATGGCCAGATTCTAGGAATTCTAAGAAAACGGAGGTTAATACTCCACTGAGAGGGTTTCGCATACGAAAACCGAAATTTTTCTTGTAGAAATTGTTATTGAATTGAAAATAAGTCATAACAGTTATAAGTCTAATAAATTTTATGAAAGTGCCGGGAGGAAATTGTAAGTTAACGCTTTATTTTCTAGTTGTTTATGATGTAAAGTTAAACATTCTTAATAGGGGACATTAGTAATAATGATGTTATATCTAAGCTGTGTATAGTTTTCTCATGTTTTCTTTTATCTTGTTGAGGATATCTCCGTAGTTCTTTAGGTGGAAGGTTTTGATAGTGCCCAGTAGTAGAGGCAAGAGGTTGGATATGTCCGATATTATGGGGCGCAAAGCGATATCTGGTTTGTGAGTTTTGGGAAGGCCATATAATGACAGAATATTGGGGTAGCATTCGATGTATGAAGTTCAGGTTTTGTTGTTTTTATAAGTATTTAAAAGATTTGTTGAAAGAATTAATACATCTATGTTCTGTATTTGTCAGCGATGATGCCAACAGTGTGGGGACTTTCTCCAGATATATCTTTTTCCATTATTACTCTACTACCACCTTTATGAACGTGTGATATAATTCTCTTCTTGCTATTCGCTAGATGCTTTAAAATATCCATGTATCTCTTTAGTCGTAGAGTTTCATGAGGTTGAGTAGCTGCGAGTTGAATAACACTCTTTACGAAACTTTTTTTAAAAATCTGTTTCTTCATGTTTGTAATTATTCACATTTTTTATGGTAATATTCGAATGTATGCCAGTGTCGAATTTTCGTGAAAAACCGAGAGCTTCAATTTCGATGTTTGAGAGTTCTGTAGTGGTAACATTTTGAATTAGATTGAGGCATCCTATGGTTCTCTATTTGCTGTTTGAGATTAATTTTGTAAGTTTATTCTCAAGTTTGAAACAATCGCGGGTATTGAATATTTGAACTAATTTATTTATATTCGTGAAAGATTTGTGTACCGTTGTGAAATTCTGTTGTAGAATAATAGGTAATGTTCGTGCTTCATAGAATAAATAAGAGCTTAGCTGGTTTTAAAGATTCGCTGAAGGAAATAAGAATGTTTAATATAATCCGGGAATATATGGTGGGAATATTTCGAGTATTTAAATGTACTTTTGAGTAGAATTAGTACTTGTATACATTTAAGAAAAGAGTTTCCCTGTTGTTATGGGAGTTGGCAGCGATTAATTTTTCTTTTCGCAACTTTTGTTTAAATGCTTGGTGTTCATTTTTTTACGAGTATAATGGAAATAGTATTCATAAGAAATAGAGAAATAAAAAAGACTCAAACCAAGTTATGCGTTCATCAACGCTTCGTCTTTATTTTGAGACTTCCTCTGTATATATATATATATATATATATATATATATATATATATATATATATATATGTGTGTGTGTGTGTGTGTGTGTGTTTGTGGGGGTGTTTGTGTATGTGGGTGTGTTTGTGGGGGGTGTTTGTGTGTGTGTGTGTTTGTGTGTGTATGTGTGTACGCGTTTTTCTTTAAATGTACATCTCTTTAAACACCTAGGAGCCGAGTTCTGTGGAACTGAATTAAAATGCATACATAAATCTATTTGTCGTTCAAAAAGTAACTTACTTCCGCTGCAAGTTTTGTTAATGTCTGTTTTAGCAAATAATTAAAACAAATTATATAAAGCAACTTAAAATAACCGTCCAACACACAACAATGAAGCAATTCTATGACTCAACAATGGAATTAACAATTTTCAAGAGGTACACACCACCATCTTTAATGTACAATCTGCATTTAATATTTTAAAGAATATCTGCGAATCAACGTGTTCATTAAAACCTTCATAGCTCGTGTAACTTATGGCGAAATCGAGCGGATTTGCATCATAAAACTGTAGAACTGTGGTTACTTTAGTTGGGAAATGACTCGGCTTATATTATGCTACACATGCTATTGATTGCTCAGTCAGAAACAGACTGTAATATCAGAAAACGACTCACGTTTTTTGTCTCGGATGTGTGTCGAGTATTGCTTGTTTAGGATGTAATCGTCGACGTTCTCACACATACACAATGTCAAGTTGACGGCGTTTCAATCAGTATAATCAAAAATGTTAATTTATAAAAGTTATATCCATTCGTACTTGTAAAAACAATATATCATAAATCAAAATTTTGAAAAAAAGTAAATGTGGCAGTGTCGTTAGTATTCATTTTAATTATATCTAAGCACATTTCCTGTCATGTTTATAATTTAATTGACAGATCTCTGTCAAAGAATAATCCAAATCGATCATAGTTTTCTCATCTTAGTTGTTATAATTCACATGTAGTTCAATCTTATTTGTTATAGTTAACATGCAGTTTCAATCTGATTAAGCCCTTACTCCAAACTAACATGCACAGAATCTCTAATAAAAATACATTTTGCAATATTACGTCATTTTATACAAGTGCATTTATACATTTGACTTAGTCGTGATAGTCTAACCGTTTTTATATTTTATATATTTTTATATATTTTATATCTTTAAAAAGATGTAGATAAATGTTGGTGATGAACTTAAAAGGGGTAATATGAATGAGCCTTAAATTCATCGTATCTTATCCCCTTAGTATTTTATCTTAGAGGTTGTATCAAAGTTATTGTTAATGAATACCATGCAAAGACAATGTCTGAAGGAATATATCCCAAACCAATGAAAGATCCGTGTAGGGTTATTGTCAATCTTGCACGTCGTATACATATATACTTGTCATTGTAACTAAAAATGGGTTCCCAATTTATTACTGAACCTATACTATTCAGTCAAATTCGAGATTTGTTCGTATATATGTGGATACACTGCGAAATACTATTTATTAAAGTTCAATTCCTATTGTAAACGATACCATAAAACATAATTCTACCTGACATAATGCTGAGAGATTGATGCTGACAGATCGAACGCATGCAACCCACGAAGATAAAATAAAGTCTTCTATTCGAAATTTTGTGCAGATTCCCGATTTAGACAAAAATCTTCCCAAATTCGACAAAATACGCTTGAAGACGGTTGGAGGTTATACCGACCGAAACATTGTGAAAATAAAACTCAAATGAATTATAATACTCTGAAAAAGTCCAAATAATATGGAATACTGAAAAGATTATTGATTTTACTAAAGATTTAATATATGGTATTTTCGATGATCGCACAGAATGTTAGACCAGTGTAAGGTGATTAGTTACATAAATTGTTCAAGTATTGTTATTGTCATAGCTTAAGTGTACATGTACGTTGCATTTTGTTTTGAAATGTAAATATCTAAAATGTATACCACAAATATTTGAATATAATTTTAATTTGCATTTTCATTAGTAGTAAAACAAACTAAAACATGTAAATAAATTTCCCTTCATTTTCGGGTACATATTTCAATAATTGAAACCGGAAATTTGCTCCGTTTTTCTATTTATTCAGATGCCTAAAACTGAAATATATTACAAGTAGATTTACACTATATCTTTCATCCATCTAATACATATGAAGATACTCGTGTCCGGTTTAGACCAATAAAATGTACGCAAATGTAATTTTATACTCCTTATGATAACTGGTCATAAAATAGAAAATACCACGTATTAAATTATGCGTACGATGTAATACTTGATCCTAATACAGGGTAACAAAAATAAAACGGCTTCTAACTCTAATTAGGCCCCGTTTCTTAGTGTTTTGTCCGAATTAAATGAAACTTTGGTCATAATTAGTTTATTATATTCAAAATATCACATCAAAACATTAGGATCTTTGGCATTTTTTCTTCGTTGACTGTAACATCCCCAGAAAAACAATTGAATGGCCTCTGTTTTTTTTTCGGGAGAGGGGTCAACCTGTAATAACGAAATAAATACAAATGTTTGTGCGTCGTATTTCTTGAAATTAAGAGAGATGAATGAGAGAGAGATAAAGAGAGAGAGAGAGAGAGAGAGTTAAAAAGGAGAACAGAAAGGAGAGAAAAATTGTTCAAAGAACATAACATTCGTCTTTATCCTCTTTTTTTATTCGTTAATTGATTAATTATATGTTATTTTCGTATCAATAATTAATGTTTTATCGGTTAGTTTTTTCACCTATTTGGTTTTCAACAATCATTTCAAGTCGTGAACCTATTTTGCATTTCTATTCTGGGCAACGCTGGAATAGTGCTGTTAGTGCGCACACGCATATTTGGCTGAGTGCACACACGCAAAGATTGTTGACAATTCTTCAGAACAAGAAACATGTCATCAGAAATTAGAACATTGGAAGAAATGTACAGAAGCTTTGAATTCCAACATTCTTTAACTAACCAATATTGACAATATAAATAACCACTTTGGGAGGTGGCCTTTACCGAAAAAATTGAGGAGGGTGTCAATATAAGCAAGTTAATTCTGGACAAAAGGTTGAGAAAGTACAGACACTGGACTGATATATTTTGTCGTGACGCACAACACCACATCGCACCATTTCTCTCTACCTCTATACCATACTGTGAAAGTATTGTTGAGAGATTATGTTGTCAGTTTCTTTTATATAACCAAATCGTTAATGTGATTTCTTGAAAAAAACAATTTATCGCTGTATATACATTCGTCAGGAAGTTGAAACCCGATTTAACAGATTAAATAGACAAATTGGTGACCAACAGACGAACGGAAGCATAACGCAGCACTTAACTTTCGAGACCATAGCAAACAGGCGAAGAAAGTGAGTTTCAACTATTAGAAAAATCAGTTTTTCACCAACAAATGTATTAGGTAGATGAATAATATGATCAATGAATATTATCACTCCTATCTTACACCACATTTCAAGTTAAGGAGAATGGAGCAGTAATACCCCATTGCATATCAGAGCAAAAGAAAAACTGTTATAAAACGCCCACGTTTTGTGATAAAATAATTGAAACTTTGCTTGTTGGTTTAAATTACATAATTATACAATTTTCCTCTGAAAATTATAATTAAATCTAATTGATTTAATGCCAACACGCTTCCTGATACAACACTATGAAATAAATTATAAACAGATTTCATTAGTGGACGCAATGATTACTTTATTAGTCAACCATATTTTCCTCATCAACGGAAACAGTGATACCTCACATCTTATAAATCATTAAAAATAATTAAATCATTTAAAAATCATTAATGACAACATGTTCAAATTTGTCGGTAAATTAGATATAAAGATAAATAATATATTTCGATATTTTACGATGAGGATTGCTAATGCGTATCATTGGAATATTCAGACTACTGTTTTCTCTCTGGTAGCTAATTTAACACTCAAACTCGTGACGGACTTAAAAAGCGCTGATTCTCAGTTATACATACGTCGGAAGTACTCAGGTTCAGTCCACACAAAAGCCAATAACTAATAATTATTCGTATTCTAAATAAAACTAGTATAGTTGAGCCTTTTTTGTTATAAAAATAATTCTATATAGATTTTCGAGTTCCAAATAAAAGTTTTTATATTCAAAAGCTAACCATGAATAATTGTGTAGGGGAATAAGTTGGCATACTTAGAAAAATGTCAATCAAATTAGGAATGGGAGTGCTATTAATCGAAGTATTAAAATTCACATAAAAGTTAATTTTTTTTTTTTTCAGATTCAATGAAACATTTTCGTAAATAAACGCATTGACGAGAATCGGCCAATGTTTAGGCAACTATTAAAACTGATTTTATTTTACAAGATATTTAGGCATCAGTAAACATCAACGATTTATTTATAAACAGCACGCAGATTTTCAAAACAAGAATTCAACAAAAATACGTTTACTGCAAAAACAATTGTTCCTCTGAAATTTATTATGATTTTATAATAGTTATGAAAAATATTTACGTCTTATGAATTTGTATTATTCGCAAGGAAACGTTGAGCATTGGTTACAGTAGTTGGAAAAGCCAGTTGTAAAGGTGATATTATCCTGATATTTTATGGTTCAATGCTAAATGTGGCAGACGGACAAATACAGTTGCGAATTACTTAGGACATCTATAACATACAAACTCCGTGAAATAAATAAATGGGTTACGTTCGAAATCCATCCACATTCCTGACATGATACAAATGAAAACTGTCGTAGGTTTCATCGATTGAATTTTGTGCAATTGACACTCAGGATTATTACGTTTCTTCGGAAATGTAAACCATAAAGAAACCTTGTTACTTTACCTATGTTTTTGTTCGTTCTTTATGAATTTATATGATGGTATTTTTATATTATTTCAACGTCAATTGGTGTTATATTTGTAAAACTAATAAAAATAATAGCATTTAATAATGATATACAATAATGATTATTTATAACAACAACAGCAACCAAAACAACAACAATAATAACAACAGCAACAATAATAATTATAATAATAATAATATTAACAATAATAACAATAAATAATACACCAAAATTAAAACAAGAAGGATACGAAAATCGAATATTAATAAGTAGAATTCTACAGAGTATACTGCAATTATAGTAATTATAAGTATACATCTAAGAATCTAGCGCTTGTCCTCTTTAATACCGTTCGTTTGGCTTGTTTTTTTTTCGTTATTCATTGCGTATCGACATCTACTGGTTAATTAATGACGAAAGAATTGTAAAATATAATAGTATCAAATTTATATGTCATGAATACTTAACTATCAGACTATATTACTTTCACAATAGATGCCGTTTGATAATAGAAAATTGTGTTAAGTTTTATTGCCGCCGGTTGATATTTATTGTACACCAATCTCATGACATTCTATAATATTGTCGGCGTAGAAAACCGATTAATCGACTATGACATAATGAAGGCATAATATCAAGAAAATCATGAAATGTATTTTTAATTTGATAACATGTAATTTTTAAATATTGCTTCGCATTTCTCTTTCAAAATCATTTATTAAAACATCTTCTATTAAAAGTAATCCTATCATTATTGCTTTGATATTCAGAGAAATTAAGTGTGGATAATTTTATGAGAATCTTTAATATATCAGATTGTCAATAATCCAATAATACGCGTTTCTAAAGTTCAGAGATTTCAATAATTCTTGACATAAATTGTTTTTAGGCTTTTTTTCCTGAATACCTTTTTTTTTAAACATGCTTTCGCATTTTATTTTGTTGATGGTTATTAGGGAAGAAACTTCAGTTATTCTTGCGGTTTAATCCTGTGTTGCGCACGCCCAAAACAAGTGCTATAGTTATTAATAACAATTTAAACTTCATAAATTGTTTTCATACTATGTTAACATGATGTTACACTTGCAAGCATACATATGTGATACTCCTAAATTTAATATTCGAATACTGACTCATACCTTCTAAAAAGGACTGAGTCAGTACAAAAATGGAAAATAATTTTTTTTTATCAATTGATAATTGTATAAAATCACTTATTTCAAGGAAAGAAAAACGAGGATACGTATCAATAATAACTGCTTAATCATATATTTTCAGCCGATCACATGTTTCACACCCAAGTGCTGTTTGCTCCCAAATCAACTTTTTACTCTCTCGTATTCCATTTGATTGCACTATCGTATCTGTTTTTTTTTTAAATTAATGTTAACAGTTTAGCAATGATTGTTTAGGGTGTAGCAAGTGTGGACTGGCTTATATTTCATTGCCTGCTATTATTAACGTTACATTTGAATACATTAGTTGGTGGTGTATTTCGTATCTGTTTGGACCAATAGACAATGGAATTCTCTACCTCAGTTTAATCCATATTAAATAGGGAAATAGTCAACCACCTCAGCAGGAATAACCTTCTTAGTGACACACAACATTGTTTCCGCTCTGCAAGATCTACCGCAGATGTGCTGACGATTATATCCCACAGGATTAGTGAATCTCTTGACAGAGGCTTCCTTTTTAGGGCAATTGCTCTTGACATATCAAAGGCCTTCGACAAGGTATGGCATAAGGGTCTACTTCACAAGATATCCAGCTACGGTATAACTGGAAATGTTTTCTCAATCATTAAATCATTTCTCTCCGATAGGCTCATAAGAGTAGTGGTCGATGGACAAAAATCGGAGGCCTGCAATATAAATGCTGGAGTCCCTCAGGGGTCAATCCTCGGCCCAAGTCTCTTCCTGATCTACATTAATGACCTCCCTAAACCCATACTTAAATCATTCGTTGACATCTATGCTGATTACACGACCATCTACGGCAACACATCAAAGGCTGTAAATGAAAAAGTTCTCTCTGATTCTCTCTCCTCTGATCTCAAGCGCGTGGTTCAGTGGGGGAAGATGTGGCTGGTTACCTTTAATGCATCCAAAACCAAACTCCTATCCTTACATCATCAACGCTCTGATCCCCATCTGGCATGAATTGTGATGGATGGCTCTCGTTTGGGTGAGGCCCCATGTTTTGACAAGCTTCTGGGTTTGACCTTTACTCCTGATCTGAAATGGAACACGTACATCAAGTCTGTTGCCAAGGTTGCTGGAAAGATGGCGGGATCCTTCTACCGCTCCAGAAGATATCTCACTACTGATGCAATTCTCTATTTATATAAAAGCCAAGTACGTCCAAGGATGGAATACTGTTGCCATATCTGGGCAGGAGCTGCTAAAAAAGCCTATCCTGCCTTGACAGGGTACAAAATAGACTTCGTGGCTTAGTGGGGGATGCCCTTTTCTCTACCCTTCAACCTCTCTCCCACAGAAGAGACGTTGCGAGCCTATCCTTGCTTTATCGTTATTTTCATGGCAGGTGCTCTTCTGAAGTCCAATCTCTGGTCCCCCCCTTGTCAATCTTTCTCGAAAAACACCCGTCTAGCTGAATCCACTGTGAAAAATTCCCCCCACTGTATATCTGTGCCTAAATCAAAACGCGGATTCCATGAACAAAGCTTCTTTCTTAGAACTGCACGCCTGTGGAACTCTGTTCCGTCTGCCTGCTTTCCACCGGACTACAACTTGGATGTCTTCAAGTCCAACGTTAACACACTCCTAATGAACCGCTCCCTTAAGTAAACACTTCATCAAATCTCCATACTAACGTACTGTACTTGCAATAACCCTTATCCCTGAGTGGTAAAAATTGCACGTGTTGTAGCCCGGAAACGTTTTTAATGCCATTGAAAAAGTATTTCAACAGAATATATGCAAATACAATTATGTGTTTCGAAAGGGTTTCATTTCGAAACGAAAACCGCAAATAGATCCTAATTCTCTTACAGTTTGTAAATCCGTTTTATTTAATAATTATTTGAATCGTATTAGAAAAAAATCATAAAAATGTGAGTTAGATTCATGATTCCTATATCTCTTTTTTTTAAGTAATGTTTCCTAGATAGGCAATCTCCATAGATTGGAGGTCTAATAAATTTTACAAGACAAGCAAATAATTAAAATGCACAAGCATGAAAACCTGACGTTACCCATATGGGATTTTAATTCATACCCTGTACAATTTCACTACTGATTGATATATTGTACAATTCCACTGTCGCCCAAAGGGAATTTTTTTACATATGACTTAAATTTCATAAAAGTGTGATAAGTTTTAACGCTATTATTCTCTAATATATAACTTAGGGAATTATAGATTGAGGGAAGCTTAAAGTGTCTTTCTTGGAAAATTATACGCCAGAATACGCCTTTAAATCTTATGTAGGATTTTTAAACCTTTTTTCTATGGTGAAAGACAAACATCAACAACCAAACTGTATATATATATATATATATATATATATATATATATATATATATATATATATATATATATATATATATATATATATGCATATGCGTTTAGAGGGAGAGAGAGACTCAATGCATATGCGGTTGTATTGATTAGTTTCTTAGATGTAAATGCACTGAAACTCGCTTGATTATTAAAGGGAAAAGTGCACAATGTAGGACAGGACGTCGCTTTAAATATCCGACGAATTCGTATGGAAAAATTTAGTTTTTTTCCCCTCTTTGCCTTTTGCAAAAAATTACTTACTCTTTACATGTTTTCTAAGCACAAATGGCGTACGCGAATAATTATATTTCACGGTCAGTCTGGTCTCTTTTTCTCTTGACAAAGTCCAGCGTGTTTTTTTTTTAATCTCAGATGTTATCGAAATAACGATAAGCTTACACGGTATTTGCTAATTGGTTTTGGACATTTAACTTTGCAGAAGTCAATACTTACCTTGGAAAAATGGCTTCTAATGAAGAAAAAATGAACCTTTTCCCCTTTCTAAAACACGTGGTCTGTTCAATTATTAAATAAGTGACAACATTCGCGTTTTTCGCTCCAGATTTTGGTAGCAAGTTGTTTCCCATCGACAACTTACGATTGTAGAAATTATTTCGCTGTTAATCGTTGCGTATTCAAATATATGTTGAAATGACGGAGGTGTTCTGCCGTAAAGATTTTACGAATTTAAATCACTTTAGGTGATTCTCTGCAGCGATGGTCGTTTAGATTCCTTGTCGCCAATCTGTTGTGTCGTGGAACAACAGTGAAAATAAGAACAATCAAATCGAGTTTCGGTTAAGGAAAAAGTATATTAACAATAATGTACAAAGATAGGAAAGCACTCGGCTAGCAGTTGAAGTGTAGTCGCATCTCCCTCACCTGTGTTGGAATTACTAGTGATATTTATAATGCTAATCGGTGTAAATTCCTCTGTTCAAGGAAGGCCGGTATAACAGTAGGCATAGACCGATTCATACCAGCCATGGTTCTCCCAAGAATGTGCTGCTGCCATTGCGCACAGAAATCACTTTTTCCGTAGCTACCAACGTAATAGATGTACTGAGACTAAAGCTGCTTTCAGAACTTATAGCTGCTTTCAGAACTGCCGTTAAATCCAAAGTAGTTGAGCAGCGGCTTGGTTCCCACCAGTTTTGGCAAATAGCAACGTGCGTTCCATCCCAACCATCATCAATGGATCTAAGGTCATTTCGTCAGCATCAGACAAGGCCAAACTATTTGCCAAAAACATTGCAGCTAATTCTACCCTATGCGACGAAGGCAATCAACTCCCAGTATTTCCTCCTATAACAGAGAACACGCTATGCAACATACAAATATCTGTGCGTGAAGTCGCCAAGCTAATCAAGAACCTTGATTCCAGTAAAGCAACTGGCCCTGACAGCATTACAATGATAGTGCTGAAAAAGCTTCAACCAGAACTAGCCTACATACTTACAAAACTGTTTAGGCGCTGCCTTAAAGAGAAGTACTTCCCAACACCCTGGAAAACCCCATCCCATACCCTGTATTTAAGAATTCAGGAGATAAGTCATCTCCATCTCAGTTGATGGTTTGTTGTTTTTGTTTTACGGCATATCTACCCTTTTCAGATTATTTAAGGCCGAATCCAAAGATTCGGAAGAAAAATATTTTAATAGAATATATTTGTTTTAATAATCTGTCGGTTTCTATTCAACCCATAATTGGGACCCTAACGGGTACTACCAATCCACGTCAGAGTGGACCTAGGAGCAATGAAAATTAAAGGGTGGCTCCACATTCCCCAAAGCGCGCAAGCTGGGACCGCACCACTGGATATAGTTTAAAGTCATATCCAGGACCCTCTCTCACTACAGACCAATAAATCTCCTGTGTGTCTTGATAAGCTGCTGGAATCCATATTAAATAGGGAAGTAGTGAAACACCTCAGTAGAAATAACATTCTTATGCAATATGGTTTCCGTTCTGCTAAATCTACAGTAGATATGCTAACGATTATATCTCATAGGATTAGTGAATCCCTCGAAAAAAGCCTTCTCTCTAGATCAATTGCTCTTGACATATCAAAGGCCTTCGATAAGGTATGCCATAAAGGCCTACTTCAAAAGATTTCCAGCTATATTAGAACTGGAAATGTGTTCTCAATTATTAAATCATTTCTCTCTGATAGGCTCATAAAAGTTGTGGTTGATGGGTAGAAATCAGAGGCTCACAGTATTAATGCTGGAGTCCCTCAGGGGTTCATCCTGGGCCCAACTCTACATCAATGATCTCCCAAAATACATACTTAAATCATTCGTTGACATCTTTGCTGAAGACACGACCATCTATGGAAACAAATCAAAGGCCGTAAATATTCTCTCTGGTTCTCTCTCCTCTGATCTTGAGCGTATGGTACAGTGGGGGAAGAAGTAGCTGTTTACTTTTAATGCATCTAAAACCAAGCTCCTATCCTTATATCATCAGCGCTCTGACCCCACTCTGGCATCAATTGAAGTGTATGGCTACCGTCTTGGGGAGGCTCCATGTTTTGACTAGCTTCTGGGTTTGACCTTCACTCCTGATCTGAAATGGAACACGTACATCATGTCTTTTACCAAGGTCGCTGGGAGGATGGTGGGATCCTTCTAGCGCTTCAGAAGATATCTCACTACTGATGCAATTCTCTATCTGGATAAAGCCAAGCAGGTCCAAGGATGGAGTACTGTTGCCAAATCTGAGTAGGAGCTGCTAAAACAGTCTATCCTGCTTTGATAGAGAACTAAATAGACTTTGTGGCTTAGTGGGGGATGCTTTTTTCTCTTCACTGTAGCCTCTCTCCCACAGAAGCGACGTTGCGAGTCTCTCTTTGTTTTATCGTTACTTGCGTGGAAAGTGCTCATCTGACATCCAATCTCTGCCCCCCCCTCGTACATCTTTTACGGAAATCACCCGTCTGTCTGAAACTATTGTCATTAATTTTCCAAACTCTTTATCTGTGTCTAAATCAAAACGTAGATTCCATTAACAAAGCTTCCTTCTTAGCAGTGCACGCCTGTGGAACTCTGTTCCTTTTGCCTGTTTCCCACCTGACTAGAACTTGTATGTCTTCAATCCAACATAAACAAATTGTTGACAAACCGCCACACTTAATCAAATCCCCAATTCTTACAGTTACTACGATACTATCCTATTGATTACTGTACACGCAATAACCCTTATCCCTGAGTGGCTGCCGGGCCTTGATAAGTGGTAACCTCCATGTAAAAAAAACGCTAAAATATGCGAAATTTTGAATCAAGGGTAATAAATAACCGCTAGTTTAAAAGAATCACCTAGCATATTCATACTAATGACAGCTTTAACATCTCCCATTCCCTTAGATGACATAAAAAAAACAAAAAATCTTACTGCTCATATTCACCAAGTATGCAGCCCAATTCACCCCGAAATGTAGATAGCATCCACATTTCTCATGACACACAATTTTTGGTCTGATGAAGTGTTGTTTCTTGATTGGGACTCCCTTGAAACATGCATGCACTTATATAACCAATAATGTTTGTATAATAAACAGACTATATATATACAAAGATATACATATATAAACATATATACACATATATCTATGCATGTATAAAAACGTATATCTATAAATATATATATACATATACATAATTGGTTGTGTAGCAGGGGAGAGTTTTGTATTTCGTGTGCATATCTCATTACGTGTGTCTCTTTCTCTTAACCTATGTATGTAATCATGATACGTCTTTATTTATATAAGGCCTTATCGTCTGTTTTTTATTTTACTTTTGTTAGCTTGAAGAGATCAAGGGGCTCCTTCCTTGGGCTAACACTTTATTCTATTACAGTTTAAATTTATATCCGAGGGCTCTTTTAAAAATAGATACTGCTTCATTTATGGCTGTTATCTTTATTTCCTTACAGCATGGTTTTCCAGGGATTGCTTTTAAGTATTTCTGCAGGTTCTTTTTTTATTAGGCCAGTTGCTCCTGTCACAACTGGTATAATGTTTATTTCTTTCAGAGACCATGTTGTTTTTAGATCATTTTTTAGGTCGTTATATTTTGTTATATTTTTCCGTTCTGCTCTATTAAGGCCAAATTCGTTTGAAACGGTGACATCGATAATGAGTGCAGTTCTTTTGGGCTTGTTCCATATTACTATATCCGGCTTGATGGCCTTGTCTTTTATGTTTCTGCCTGCCTGTATGTCTTTGTCGTAGAGAACTGTCACTTTTCCATTCGATGTTATCGGTGGTGGTTGTGTGTGCATGTGTGTATAACTAAACGTTGACATACCTTTTTCTGCCTTTTGGCTTAATCGCTCGTAGCTGCGAAGGAAACTGCATACAGAAAGTATAAAGCCGGGGGCCTCTTTTAACTAATGCTTAGTTTATTCTTTCACAGTCTTGGCGCCGGCCATTATTTCTTATCGGTTGTTCTTTATTCTTTTTCAAATTTTTTCGACGCATCTTTCGCCAATCTCGACGCGTCTGCTCCATCCAAAATCAAAAACCAGACTGACTTGCATGCAAGAAGATATATCTTTTTCTCCTTCATTCATGCTCCCTCTTTTTGTTTCATTTTTCTTTCCACGTTCTCTTTTAGTAGTATCCGAATGACCTATTTCATATGATATCGTAGACGCCAGCTATCGAGTTTTACATAGTCAGAAACTTAACCCTTGAACTCTATTTGAAATAAATAACCTTCACAGCAAAATCATAATTTTTAACATGCCGGCGTAACCCGGGACAGAATTCATATCGTATAAAAAGTGGTACAGGATACCAATATGAGCGCAACCCATAATTGTAACAATCACATGTATCAGATGTTCACAATGTTGCAATGAAGCAAGATTTGACGAATTTTCTTTCATCTTTTGTAGACCTCATGCTGCCTTAGGCTGACATTTTCTAGAATTAAACTCTTGTAAGATATTTTAATCAAGACTAGAATAAATAAACTGGAAATGATGCCAATTAATTGTGCATGCATTACATGAATTCTGGTAAAAGAAGTGACTTACTCAATTATCAGCTTATTAGCCTCCTCCTACCATTCACTAAAACATTTAGTCATCAAAAACTATATCTCGGATCCTCCTAGCATTCAGTAAAAACTTTTAGTCATCAAAAATTAACTCTATCATCATCCTAGCATTCACTATAACATTTTAGTCATCAAAAACTAACTCTCTGATCCTCCTAGCATTCACTAAATGCTTTAAGCAATCCTCCTCTCGATAAAGCTAATTATTTCTCTGATCAACAGTATAGATTTATGTAATACTGTTCAACTGGGTATATTTGAACGCGTTATTAGTCTCCTCCTATCATTCACTAAAACCTTTTACTCATCAAAAACTAACTTTCTGATCCTCCTAGCATGCACTAAATCCTTTTAGCCATCTAAAAACTAATTCTCTGATTCTCCTAGAATTCACTAAATCCTTTAAGCAATCAAACACTAATCATTCTCTCGCAAAAGCTAATTATTTCTCTGATCGACAGTATAGATTTATGTAATACTGTTCAACTGCATATATTTGAACGGGCTATTCTGACCGAACCTAACATTCAATGAGTACGGTAGGGAGATCCAGGGACGTAGTCGTTGAACTATCCAAAGATGTTTACAAAGTTTGGTTTGAAGAGTTGCTAATTAAAATAGACTCATACAGTAATTACTAAACGAGTGCTAAATACAAGATTCTGCTTCGACCAAATAAAATTATGTACATGTTCATAGGTGTATATCAAAACAACATGATATTAATGCTGGAGTTCCTCAGGGATCGATCTTTCTGTAACAGAGGGCATATGCGCGCGTATGAAAATATTAGCAGCAACCAAATGATGGATAGGAAGCGATTTAGTAGCAGTCATAACAGTGTTAGAACGCGTATGCAAATTGGCTTGCGTTTGAAGATAAATAAAAGGAAAGACATCAGATGTTCGGAGCAAAAATTTTGAGAAGAGGCGGACGTGTAAATTGAAGGCAGAATGGCCGGCTGTGGCCAGCGTGCAGCCGGAAGAAAGAGGCACACGCCACTAGGTTAGATTGACATGTGGCAGTGAGGGACTTTTTAAGTGGTGTTCAGACGGGAAAGTAGCGGTACTAAATGTTTTTGTTAAAAGCGAAAAAATGCCGACCTGGATATTATTTATTTATTTTCTTTATTCGTTTGTTTCCCCGCCGTTGCATTTGGACTTTTATTAATCTTGATATTTCATAAACGACCTATTTAGTTACATTGCGTCTGAAAGGCTCGGCGTTTCAGAGTAGATTATGGATATTTCTTACACACTGTTCGGGTACAGTGGTAGGGAATATGTATTGAAGTAAAATTCGCAGTTTAGAACCCGGCTCGGAAGCATCGCTCTCCGTGTAAAGGCGATAAGCTATAGAGAAACTCTTCGTAGAACGTCCAATTACATCTGTGTAACTCAGGATGCCAAGTTAATTATAATGGTAGACATTTAAGTTTAAAAAACGCATGTACTTGTGCGTAACTATCTAAGGGAATTGCCGCATCTATACTGTCGGAAACCTGGTCCATAATGGTACAGCCCAGATTTGAGAGTATATATATATATATATATATATATATATATATATATATATATATATATATATATATATATATATAAGCAACTAACGCAGTGTTGAAGTGCAAGCCTAAAACTCATGAACATCTATGGATCCCATTCTAGATTTTATCCTCAAGTTAAGAGGAGTGTGCTACGAATATAGACTCCACTCCTTGCATATATATTTCCGGGTCTTTATGGTAGAGAGAGGGGTATGTTGTCATGTTAAAGCAATTAGAGGGGATTGGGTTGTGTTGGTTAGTTTCAATAAATGCCTACATATACCGAGAGATTGCAACTACATCATCTAGGTTACATATAATCCCACTGATATTTGTGAATGCGAGCTCCAAGGAGGATGCGAATTGGTTTTATTTGGTGTTTGTCTGATATTGGGGAAGTTGGTCAGTTTTCATGCAAAATATATCCACAGGTAGATGCTTAGCCGAGTCTTGCCGAGATTATTGTGGCCTCAGGGATCCCATTAACTATTTCTACAGGGTTGATTTCTATACGCTGCGTGGCACTTGAATTATCCTTATATTATACAACTGACGATAAAGCAGCCGCTCTTAGCACTACCAAAAAGTTAGTCTTCCTGTACTATTAGTCGGGATCAGCAGCAAGACAATCAGTCAAAACTGTACACTCAACCTTTCCAACAAAAGCAGCTCAGACCAGTCGAGCGAATATAAGTGGCATGCAAGTACACTCAATTTGCTTAGTATATGAGAGAGAATAAAATTGGGAATAGTTAGACTCCGAGTATTGTCTTAGTTAGGAAACAAATCCTGCACTGGGTGTCTCTTGTGAGTCAGTGATATTGTACATTTGTGTGTGGCTAATGGACAAAGAGTATAGAAGACGGACCATATGCAGAGCCTACCTACTCTTCAAGAAAGTTAGTTTTGTAAACCTGAAAATTTGTTCGGGTCATCAGATCTAGGCACATTATAGACTAGTAGTAAAGAGGTCTTCTGCCTCTAGTATATCAGCATAAAGACATGTGGCCAGTAGCACATGTTTTATAAAAGAGTTTTTATTTTCCTAAATAGTTGACCTGAAAAGATTTACGGGTCCGTCTGGAATAACAATGTGTCTGATTTCTATACCAGATATTTCTGCGCCCCTGCATATAATGCGTATCTTATTTTAAGAGAATGTCGTTATTTTATAAATAAGTTAGCATACCATTGACGATGCATTTTCATTTACCAATTGGTAGAAATAGTGTATCTATTACCAATGCGAAACAAACCAATCTGTATTTAGTGATTAATTTGTTTTGAAATAACTTAATATAATATAGTTCAACATATCTAAATATCTTAAGGAAAATATAGGGATAAGATTTATAAATAATGTTTCCATGCAAACAAGAAAGATACATGTACTTATCTTGGGTTAAGTCAAGAGACCCTAATGACATACCCTCACAGAACATTGGCTACACTTGAACAAATTTAGGTAGCATTACAAAGCCACAATATAATGAAGAGAAAACGAGGAAGGTGTGTTGACCAAAGAGACGTTTTCTGAACAGTCAATAAGCATAGTTTTTCGATTATTTTATTAATTGGAACGCTAACATTTTTGATTAATTTATATTTATCTTATTTTAAAACAAACGCGTCTTTTTTTTTAAAGAAAAGATAAATGCATTTCAATTTTTTAAAACATATTATACATTTGTCTTACTGACATAAAAGTTGTCAAGTGGGCCGAAAATCTACACAAATATAAGTTTTAAGCAATGTACCGAATAAAAATAGAAAATTAAACATTATTGACGCAGTCTTACCATTCCTAATATAAGTTTAGTGTTTAGAACAAGATTAAAAATGCGTTTTCCATGACACAAGCGATGACCACCATAAAAAAGTCAGTTAAATTGATAGTGATACTTTCCTTTTTTCAATCAGAATGTTTTCATGATTACAATTAGTTCTTTTTACTATATGCATATGGATGCGCATATATATAAAAATACAGGATGATCCAACAATCGGGCGAAATGTTCCGATAGTGGAGGCTTAGGCTTCTTATCATAAGCCCCCGGTTTCGAATCTCGCTAGATTCAGTCACTCTGGTTAGTCGTATGCTTTTAAACACATGTAAGTGGATGATTATATTTTTAAAACAATATTCAGGGGTACCAAGATGATCAAAGAGAGAATAATTCCCAACTCGGATTAAAGTGAAAATGCACTTTGTATAAATAATTGAATTTAGTCAGAAAGTATCATTCATACATATACAAAGACATCGTTCATGCAACAGGAGCAAACTGCTGAGCTGTTCTTTGTAATTAGTTTGTTTTAAAATGTGTAAAAAATTTCGTTTATATATATATATATACATATATAAATATATATATATATTTATATATGTATATATATATACATATATATGCTGTTGGGGCACAGTTCTTCGCCAGATTGCCGACGTTGAGCAACGATGAGCCTGCCCAGTATAAGCTCAGTCACCATTTAAGAATGTCGATGCTGTACCTACAGGGCCAAGCCTTAGACATTTCTAGGTTTGTATATGGGAGTGCGTTTAATTAACAAAGAAAACTACACACCCAGTCTTCGTTCATACATGCATCTATGAGAAGGAATAACTCCGATGTAAAACCTACTGTATACTTGTCTTGCACTCAAGTAAATCATCAGTTTTATCAAAAACCGTTTATGGTTCTGCACAAACCCTTCAGCACTATAAGCACGAACTATTTATTCCTTTTTCCATAGTTCAAAGGCTAAAATCGGTGATAGGGGTCTATTATATATATATATATATATATATATATATATATATATGTATTTATATATAATATAGATATATGTATATATAATATACGTATATATATATATTATATATATATTATATAACTATTATATATATATCTATAATATATATATATTATATATATATTATATAACTATTATATATATATTATATAACTATTATATATATATATCTATAATATATAAATATATATTATATATATATTATATAACTATTATATATATATCTATAATATATATATATATATATATATACATACATATATATATATATATATATATATATATATATATATATATATATATAAGAAGATACAATGTTGAACCGCAAACAAAAGTTAAATTATATTTACAAATAATGGATTCCTGCCATTATCGAACAGAGAAACTGTACTTATTTTAGAATCATTAAATCTACCTAGGTGGCCTTACTCTGCAGAATGTTGACTGCACTTGGATTACATTTGAGGAAAACCGAAATTGAATTGTAGAAGGGAGGGGCTACCATTGAAAAATCGGTAGGGAATGAGTGCATTTTTTTGGTTGAATAAGTCATTTAAGTCTTTATAAGACACCAATGAATTTTAATTGAGTTGAAATATTTTTAAGATTTAAAGTGTTAGATTTCATCTTTTTTTTTACAAGGGTGTCACCACTTATCAAGGCCCAGAAGCCACTCGAGGATAAGGGTTAATAGGTATACATTAGTCATTGTGATTTTAGCATAGTAAACAGTGGGAATTTTGAAACTTGGATTACTTAGGGGGACGATTCAATTAGAACTTGTTCACATTGGACTTTTTCTTTTTTTTTCATAGGTATCAACTCATTATCAAGGCCAAGAGGCCACTCAAGGATAAGGGTTAAAGAGTGTACAGTAGAAATTGGACAATATAATAATCATTGGTAATAAAAATTTGTTAAATTTGAAAACTTATATGGAACGGCTCATCAAGAACATCTTTTAACACTTTGATATATCCTTTCTATCACACTTACTTTGCTTAAGTCTATATTAAAAAATAAAGTGATTGCGATGATTGTAAATGTAATTAATCGCTAGATCAGCGTTGAATTCATGTAACTAATGATTCAGAGTCTAATTATTTCTATAGTTTTATAAATATCTGAAGGAAAAAGACGTTCGAAATTTGCTATGTTCATCTTTGTGACAAAGTATGACTTATCCATTGTGTAGTAACGTCTGAATGCTTTTAGTTGTGGTGTAGCCATAATCGCCCTGTACTGTATCAGAACCGTTCATTTTCTTCATTACTGTATCAGAACTGTTCATTTTCTTCTAAATTTGGTTATCATTTATCTTCTTAGACCCTTATAGAGGCACATTTTTAAAACACATTATAAATGAAAAATAAATTAAAACAAATAACAAACTTTAAGCAATTTGTTAGCAATTTTTTAAAACCCTTCAAAAACAAAAGAGAATTAATTTGTAAAAAAATTAGAATTTTTTCAATGAAAATTCAACACAAAATACATTGTTTTTTTTTTTAGATTAAAACAAAAAAATGGAAACATTTTTCATAACTTTTATAGTTTTCAATCATAACGTTCTACTAAATTTAACACCTACTTTGTGCCCATCCCTATCACGTGTTACCGGTGAATATTTCCGGCTGGTTAAGGTAAAGTTTAATTTGTTTCCAACTCGATGACGATTATTAAAATATCCGGGTATGCTGAAAATGAATATCACAGTAATGCCTTATTTTATGTCAGCAAAAAGAGTTAATAATATTCAATTGAGTCAAACATTTAAATACAAAATTTAATTTGGATAATTGTATAAAAATAGAAACACTTTTTGGGGTTATGAGTAAGAACATCCGACAATTCAACGGGTCTAACAATACAAAAATTATTTAGTCATATATTTTTCAACACTAAAATAGAACATTACTAATATGTCATTTTTGAAAGCTGAATACGTTAGTATAGACATGACATGTCCACAAGAAATGTTATATATGCATTATGTAACACATTATTTTCCGTAATATGTTGCCAAAAATTCATTCTTGGAGTAGCTATTTTAATTAGTTACCGAATCTTTAGAGATAATAAAAAAAAACAAATTTTTCACGATATCTTATAGTTCCGAATTTTGCAAATAGATAATAGAGAGCGGGTGTTCCTTCTGAACCCTTCTTTTAGACAGGACTATGCACCGGTCACATAAGAGAGAGAGAGAGAGAGAGAGAGAGAGAGAGAGAGAGAGAGTCGCAAAGTAGGTGTTCAGTTTAGTAGAATGTTATGGTTGAAAAATGCTCCCGGACAATAAAATTCATAAAAAACTTTTCGATTTTTTTGTTTTAATCTGAAAATTAACTTCGTAATCAATGAGATTAGCTTGGAGCAGGAAAAATAATGTAAATTTTGGAATGTGGAGGTGGGGGCAATTTCCTAAACGTCCGCCAAATTATCATATTTATTACGGTATCATAACTGAACTAAATTGTTATAGAACTAAGTGCTGTGAATGTTATATTGCCCCCCCCCCCCAAAAAAAAAAAAAATTAATAATTAACAAGATATTAAAATGGCTGACATTTTTTGGAAGAAGTTCAAATGAAATGAGTTTTGGATACTTATAAAAACTGACGTTATCGCTGCAATTAAAAGTAAAGAAAATAAAGGAACGTATGCATGATGCACTTAAGTGTTACAGAAAGATAATGTCATATTACAAAAATCACGAAAATTGATTAAGTATATTTTTATATAAAAACTCATATTTTACGACTAAGCCAGTCGTAGTGGTTTCGGGATCATCATGAAATCTGATAAAATAAAGAGGGGAGACAACTTAAATCAAACTGCCGATGCCAACAAATCTTATATTCAATACACTTAACTTGTTGTGTAGCGTTAACTGGTCATTAAATTATTAATTGAACTAAATTTTTATGAAATTAAATATCGTGAATGTAATTATGTTTCTCAATAAAATTAATAAAACTCATTTTAAAACTATTTACAAAATATAAAAAGGGCTGACTTGCCCTAATTACTTCAACCCCCTCGAGGGAAAAGTTGAACACAAAGTCTTTTTTATTGTGGAAAAAATCCAGCTCACCAAAACGGGGCACTCCTGACAGGAACAAAACTATAAATTGTCTCAGCTTTGAATGTTATCTGCAAAAAGCAGTTATCTGATAACATATACCGCAGATAGAGAGTTTTTTTTGTCAAATGTTCATAAACATTCGGGCTGATACAATGCACATTTACAAAAGAGGAAATGGTTGTGCATTATTGTAAAAACAAGTTTTCGTTGCGAATCTATAACATTAAGGGACAAAATATTGTAACTCAATCTAGTTGTTTCTACGTAATTGGATACAGAGATGAGATCATTTAATATGCGCATTTTCTGACGAATTACTTCTAAACATATGTTATTATTGTGTTTTTGATATTCCTAATTTGCTAAAATTCCTTTCTCCCTTTATGGAGGCTTGTATATTGTATAAGTATATTTTGTTCAATGTTGTTAGGAGTGCATTATTCCAATTATTTATTAATTATATATTATGTGGGATTATTATAAACAATAATTCAGTAAGGAATATTAGATTTATTTACATTACATTGATTTATGTCTCTTTTACGTTAACTGTACACTAATTAAACTTGGTGACCTTTGACGGATTTCATATCTAACATTTTATATTTTAGTTTGTAATAATATAGGATACTTAGTAATAAAATATACTGAAATATAGTTCGTAAATGTAGCTTTATATGAGTATAACTCTACAATGAAAGTGTTTTAGTATTTCATAGATTACATCTCTTTAAGTGCGTCAAAATTAATTGTTTGAGTCAGCCATCTTTCTTCATTTTTTAGGAGAAAAACACATTTTAGACGTAAAATAACTCTGTCTGCTTCCTTGTTATCGGATAATCAGATTTAATTAATTATCAAATCAGATACATTCCGTTTGCCTTCATCAATTATTAAGCTTATAATTTATAGTATTTTATATAATGAAGCTAATTCTTCCGACAAAGATTGAACATTGAAAAAAATGAATGGAATTGATTTTAGGACTATGTTTCGTTTCCTTTGTATTCTTCATTAAGAAATCATAAACAATAATAATAATTGTTTTGATGACATTTTTTTAATCAGAAAAGATAATTCCACAAATAAATTAATTGCGTTAGCTCTTAGGAAGAAAATGTCTCGAACTTGTCGGAAAGAAACCAATAAACACAATGAATATTTTATGCTGGCCACTCACACATTTGACGAAAATAATTAAGAATCATGTATCCGCAAACACCAATGATTATTAAATTTTGCTACTTGGCTCGTTTATTTGCCTGTTTGACCCATATTTATCCTAATAAATTCACAATTGTCCAACTTCTACTTAATATAATGAATATTTATGCACACTTACATATAAATTTGTCAAAAATATGCCTATATTCTTACCAACTATATTTTTATTCGAGACTCTATAGCGACGTATTAATTAAAAATAGAAGAACCGAACATTTTAAGGTTAAGGGCACGAATTACAGGCAACATTTTATAAGTGTTGGTTTTTAATAGATACGAACTTATTAGTATACTTGTGTTAATTAATCGTATGTAGGACATTTTCTAAATGTATTACCTGTGTAAAATGGTCGCTATTTTAAGGCGGTGTGTGTTACTATAAAACCGTTCTCGGTCCCCATGTTTCTGATACCTTTGCTAAGGAACAAACAAACAAAAATAAATAAATCCGACTCGTTTTTGTTTTTTGTTTAAGCAAAAAGCATTTATTAACCCTACTTTTTAAATAATTTCTGCTACTTGTTTTTTTATTGATCATATAATCTGCGATGAAATTAAGAAACCCCCGTCATCTCGACATCAGCTTAAAAGTATCTCGCTACCCCCACGGAGCCGCATATCTATCCTGCCCGGTGCACTTGTCCTCCTTCCTCGACCTCGTGCCATTTGTTTCTTTTCTTGTGACGCACACCCGCGACAACTTGCTAATTTCTTAATGTTCAAACGGCTGCTGCTGCTGTTAATACCTTCGCTAACAATTTATTTTCGGCTACTCCTGATATTTTCACACGCACTCATACGTGGTCTGTTACACATGTATATTAGTTGTAGCAACAGTATCCTTGATGACGTAGAGTAATAAACCTCATTAATATATCTTATTGTTACATATCCATGCATAAAATATTGTCATATGTACTGTATAAAGAGAACGATAGGAATCGAATCTCATGGTGTGTACTTAGACGCCACAACTGTGGTTCTCAGGATATTCTGATTTGTTCTCAATACAAATGCCTTTTTCCTAACCTGCATCTGTGTAGTGTCTTTCTTGGTGATCCTTCCGGACCATAGCAATATTTATAATTTAAATAATTGTATAAGTAATATTAATATGTTAATAATTGTGATGACGACGATGACTATGATGATACGAATGATGATTATAATGATGATGTTTTTATGATGACGATGAAGACGGTGATGATAATGTTATTATGGTACTGCTGATGCCTTATTCCTTCATTCAGATGATTATTGTTTCTCTGGCATCATTCTATTTAGAAATCTTTGTAGAACAACATCGGCTATTACGAGTCGGGACACGTGTACGTTACTGACACCCCTAAGTGAAATTGTTTCTGTGGAATGAATTGGATTCGAACTTAGCACGCACAGATTATCAGTCCGTGTTGCAGATAATTAAACCACCATCAACTCTATAAAGATGATGAAAATTATGAAAATGATGATGATGATAATGATTGTGATGACATTTCCGTAAGTTTGCTTTGAATTCTCTAGGGGGCATATGAATCGTTCAGAGAAGGTTAATCATTGTTTTTCGCGTTTCTCGTTCATACAAATCCTCAAGCATAGAGAAAAATAACAATTCTTTGTATAAGGCATTTGCAAACCCGTCTTATACGGCATGTTTTAGTGATTGGGTCTGAGACTGACAGGAAGTACCGATTCATTTAACAGGATAGGCTGTTTAAATGAATGCAATTTTTTTAATAATAAATGTTTAATTACTATTAGTGAACAAGATTAATGTGTGGGATTGACAACGATAACCGTATACCATTCCTGGCCAGAAACATGAAGAGCAATCTAAAAGAAAATTGAGCAACTAATCTGACGGAAGAAAACTGTTGATGGAGTTAAATATATTGACACTGTGAATATTCATTGTGTGTGTATGGTTTATGCTTATGGAGATAAACTTCAATGCTATTACATTATGTATTAAATCAAATTAGAATTATTAGTCAGGCAAAGGTATACAGACATACCACGATATTAAAAAACTGTTTTTGATAAGAGGACGTAAATGAGTGTTGAGTTTATAACATAGAATACTAAACAAAAAATATAATATTACAAACAAATGATTACAGACAAAATATAATAATATAAAAGGGTATTTTCACATCAATAAAAAACAATGGTGTGATTACAAAGGAATTCACACCAGAACATATAAAAACGATGTACGCCATGTTTCTGGAGTAAATCAAGCGACATAGAAAAATAGATAGACAGTAAGAAAGGAGAAGAGACCATACAAAAGAGAATCTTTGTTCCGCTATGCAGACTGACAAGTAACAGATGACCGTAGCTCGCTTATAGCTGTACACTAGGTGTGTCAGAAATTTCGTGAAAAATAGTGAATAATTCCACCCCGTCTTTCCTAGCTTATAACTCCTCGAAAAATGTCATTCAAACCCTGATTTTTTTCAATTAAAGGAGCAAGGACCGAGATTTCATTAAAAAAAAGAAAAACTAAGCAACGTGATTTAAAAAAAAAAGTTTTAAACTTCGAACTTTACAGGTAAATTTCTAAAAAAACACTACGTTTTTTTAAAAAAATGAATATATTATTTATTGACCTTTTCTCTTCAATTTGTGATATATAAAACTTTGGTGAGTAAATTGATTATTTACTTTTTAATAGACACTTGAAAATGGGGGGGGGCGTGAATTAAAAAAAACGTTTGTCTAAAATATTATATTCGGTTTATTGGAAAGGACATAAAATTTCACATTGACCCTGAAAATACTGTAAAAATAGAATAAATAGAACAATTTTGATAGATTTTTAAATTTTAAGAAATGAAAAATATTGACTTCGTAAAATTCATGACTGTTTTTTTCCAAAAAAAAATTCTATTACTTTTAAAACAACTTTAAAACTTTATTTTGGGAATTTAATCCATAAAGAAAATAAACAACCCACTTTTAAACGAGAAATTATGAGTTTTTTTAATATTTTATTCGCGGTTTCGTGTTAGGGGTGTCAAAAATTCCTACAAAAATTCTGATACACCTAAATGTACACACCAGACGAGGCTCGAGTGTATACAAGCATAGGCTGATAGTCTTACATCATTATATATATTAGATCAACAATTAACTAACACTGATCATTTTATTATATTTAAAATGTGGAAGATAATAATTGCATACTGACAATGCACCAAAAATACCCACATACTTTAAATTAACTTAACAATTATTACTCTTTTTCTTAAATGGCTATGTCACACATTTGCGCAATATGGATGAGTTGGTATCAGCATTCACTTTTGAACAAAGCGTAATGGAATAAGTTATGTTTTGCTTAAAAGACAGGTAACTTTGTACAAAATGAAATGCAATTATTTATAGTTGCTAAATTACGTGTCAAACCAGAGTTTATAATTTAGATACACATAAATAATAGGAATAGAAAAAAAGTGATTTATTATCTAAAATTTATACCTGTTTGGAATCATGCTGTTTTTTTTTTGTTTTTACCTCGTCTCGAATATTAGTCTGGAACACCGGTGCTAGATATGTAACCTCTTTGGCAAAAATGTGCGTTACTCATTAATATTAATCTTACTAGGAACGGACAAAAAACGTCGATTCTGCCATGACATATCAATAATAACTTCGCAATAACGCATTTAGTCAAAATAACGCGACGATGCAATCTATTTATCGCAGCACCAATGTCCTCTGGAGATAACACGTTATATGATGATGTAGAACCAACCGCAATATAATAGTCAACATTATGCGCACTCTTTACCTATATATCATATTTCATCAAATCATATTATAATGCAGATATGGTGCAATCAAAATCATCTTATTTCACAAGGTATAGCGACATATTATCGCGATATTGACCGTGAATTATTTACTACAGATTGTACGGCAATGCCTCAAGTTTTGAACTGTGAATATCTGATAGTTGCCCAAAAACCTTGTTACCGATTTACGATGAAAATGAAAAACTGTTTTTGAAACTCTTTATTCATAACAATAACGAGGTGTAATTCTTAAAACTTCTTTACATCCTTCCAATAGCTTGTAGAATTCTTAATGTTTACGGTGGATCTAACTCCTGTCCAGTCTCTTTTGATATTGTTAATCTATGATTTTGCAATTCTCAAAATTAGTGATAACCCGAGGGAGCAGAGCCAGAAGAATAATCAAGGGCGAAGGAATTCTTATAATGAGTGCCATGTGAGGACGAGTATTTTCATGATGGAAGATCGTTTTTGTCTGCTGACTAAAGAAGGTCGTTTGTTGATTAACTTGGTGACAATATTACAGAAGAATCTTAACAGAAGAATCTTGTACAGATCTTCAATATTATGAGAGAAATTGCGAGAAAATACTAATATGTTTAAAAAATAAAAAAAATATGCAAATAATTAATAAACAATAGGTTAAAAATGGACTTTTACAAACCAACAAACATATTTCAACTGACCTGATAGAAACTACATATTAGAACTCACGTTACATGTCAGGATATTAGGACGTGTAACGAAAGTAAAGAAATGACACGTAACGATATACAGAGAAAATCTTTCTCTTTTGCATGAAAGTAAAATATATAATTTCTATTTGGATAACGAAAAGAAACCTGTGCCTTTGTCTTTGTTTTCACCCCAGGAAATAAGGTGATGTGACGCTTTATGGACGCGGAACACTGCATCAGGTGCTTAACATTGCAGAAATGGTTAATGCCACAACCAAATACAACGTATATACTTCTGATCCCCAGTCTGCTTATTAACAGATCCAGATTATTCTCGAGGAGCATAAATACGCTGCATTGAAGGTATGTTAACATTTATTCAAATTTACCGATCTTCTCCCACGTTACTTATATAGTAACGACCTTCTAAAGGAGCGTGCAAATCCTCGTTGATAACGAAAACTATCCGATATTTTGTGCTCCGGGTTAACGGGTCCTGGATATGACCTTAAACTATATCCGATGGTGAGCCCCCAGCTTGCGGGCTTTAGGGGGTGTGGAGCCACCCTTTAATTGCCATTGCTGCCAGGTCCAATCTGACCTGGAGTGGTAGAACCTGTTAGGGTCCCAACTATAGGATAAATAGAAACTCATTGTAAAAAATATATATTCTATTAAAAATGTTTTTCTTTAATCACTGGATTCGACATTAAATAACCTGAAATGGGTTGACGTGCCGTAAAACAACCAACCAACCAAAACCCCTGGTTAACGTTACTATACGTGCTTAACCACAAAAGGGAACAGGAATATAATCTATAAATATTTCTGATGTAATGAAAAGGTAGAATATCACTTGAAACGATAATAAAAGTACTATTTCAGCAAATTTGATTTCGTTACTTTGATATGTATTCATAACAATAAGATAGCACTCCACTATAATGGACTTAACACTTTGCTGGAAATGTTATTTTCTAAAAAATTTTAAATCTTAAATTGAAATAGTCCGAACGTTTTATTACATTATTTTTTTTTCAAATTACTGTTAAAAAACAAAGTTTCGATTGCCACCTCCCGTACTGTATTATTTGGAGACACTGAAAAAGAATTTAAATAACGTTCCGCTAATTATAATCGAGCCCCACAAAGGAGAAACAGATATTAGTAACTACTGCATGACAATTAATTTTAATCAACAAGGCTGGCAAGCCGCATATTTCGAAAGGATCCTAAGGTCCAAATAGATCAAACATGCAGTAAAAAAAAAACAAAAAAACTTTTGGTTTAATCGTTTTCTGGAAATAGGGCCGTTTCCTATATGGAAGGCATAGAAAAGCAATAGCTTATCATAAAAGCATTAGCTTTATTTTTGATAGTTCTAAACTCGCCAAAAATTTTGAACGCCAAAATATGCCGTTAGCAAGTTGAACTTTCCCAGTTGAAGTTTCGTAGTTTATCGGTGACTAAACTTACGGCCGAAATATTTCACTTATCTCTGCCCTAACTAATCTTTTAGAAGACTTTCTTACTTCGCAGGATCAATTATGCCGTCCTAGTATTACACGATCTTGTAACATAAAACAATACGTCTTAAATTAAAATGGCGAAGAAAATAAAACAAAGGACAAGTAACTCACTCAACGTTCGGGCTAGGGTAGCAATTAAATACAACAGAATCGCTAAAAAATAAAACTTCATCTTATATATATATATATATATATATATTTATATATATATATATATATATATTACAATATATATATATATATATATATATTATATGACACTGTACGAAAACTAGGAATAAATAAGATATAAACCATTTATACTCATTTTTCGCGCTTTAACGAATAGAAATTTTACTATGGAATGCGTGATTTGCTTTCTGGCGTCTTATTTCACGACACATATTCATTAAACCAATTACTTGCAAATTATCAACTAGGTTAAAACTGCTGTTTTCTGATCCCTAACATGTGCTAATGTTGAAATTGTACCTCCCATCGAATATTATGTAATAGTTGTACTTATAGGCTGCATTTTTATTTAAAGGACGCTTCATATGTAATGGAATGCCCAGTTTATCCTTGTTCATTTCCTATATCAAAACGTATTTTCTTATTAACATATTCACGTTTCTATTTACACTGTTTATAACAACACCCCATTGGTTGTATAAGAATGTTGATAACTAATGGACAGATCGTTTTTCTAATTTCATAAACTGAATTTATACATATGTTACATTTTCGAATTTTCCTTATTTAATTTAGAAATAGATTCGATGTCACGTTAAATGGATTTTCCCAGAGTAATATAATTTACATTTTCATAATATATACTTTTTCATTAATCCCTTTTTAAATTTATGAAGCACTATCTATAAAGCTTGCCATGCATTCATGAGTACGTTAACACATTAGATAAAATGTCAAATAAATAATAAGATGATTAGAATACGGAATAAGTTGATTTAATTTAATGAATACCTAAGACAGTTTACAAGACGGGTCTTTTGATATCATATTTGTAGATAACCCTGTTGTAATCAACAAAAAGTTGGCTTATTGAAATATGTACTTCATATCTTAAAAAATAAACTCTGCCCATGTAAATATCAGTTAATGTTTTTTTTTTTATTACATTTTCACCCCAAACAAGGCAAATTGCCACTTTGGTGTAGGGGGCTACTATCAGGGGCAACAACTACTGGGGTACTATGTAGGGATTTGGGCAGCAAGGTGTCGGTTCACGTTACACTTGACCTTCTGCACGTCAGTACTGTTGGGGAAGCAGGGACCTGGAATGGAATTCCAGAGTCTTGCGGTTCTGCGGAAGAAACTATTGGAGTAAAAAGATCTTTTACATCTAGGGACCTCTACAGTGTGGGGGTGGGATCTAGTAGCCTGTCGGGTTTGTCGAGGGTGCTCGCGTCGTGGGGGCACAAGTGATTGCAGTTCGTCAGAGCATTCACCACTAAAATACTTGTAGAAAAGGCAGAGGGATGCAACATTTCGTCGATGGGACAGAGGCTGAAGCTTAGATGCCAGTTCAGGACCTATCAGGTTTGCGACTCTCTTTTGAACCTTGTCAAGGAGCGAGAGACTAGTAGCAGATGCACCAGCCCAGATGTGGCAGCAATACTCCATACATGGGCGAATGGTGGCCTTATAGAGGTACAGGATACTTTCGGGTGTTAGTAGTTTTCTAGCACGGTAGAGAGAGCCTACCTTTCTTGCAGCGGCCCTGGCAATGCCTTCAATGTAATTGTTCCAACTCATGTTTCCTGTGAACGTTAGGCCAAGGGGTTTGAAAGATGGACTCTCAGATAAAGAGTCGTTGGCCATTGCTATGGGTGGTAGAGAGGGTTTCTTGTAATTATTGAATGAAACTAGTTTAGTCTTGGCAGCATTGAATGCGACCAACCACTTTTGTCCCCATTCCACTACAGATTGGAGGTCTTCCTCTAGTGTTTCTGCCATTTCTTTAGAAATGTGTTCATTCGTCTTCCTGTCGTGTCTGCCATAGAGTGTAGTGTCATCAGCATATATACCCATCTCAGAGGCAATGTTGTCGGGGAGGTCATTTATGAATATCAGGAACAATAGAGGTCCAAGGATAGAACCCTGGGGCACTCCCGCATTTATATCATATTGTTTAGATGTGCGACCGTTGAGGACTACCTGGATTTTTCTCTTATCTAAGAAGGATTTAATTATGTTACGTATTCTACCAGTGATACCGTATGATCTGATTTTACTGAGGAGACCCTCATGCCATACCCTGTCAAAAGCCTTAGATATATCTAGAGCTACCGCTCTGCCTTCCCCCGCTTTGTCCAGTGAATGGTATATACGTTCAGAGATCACAGTGAGGATGTCTGCTGTGGAACGGGCTCGTCTAAATCCATATTGTTTGTCAGTCAGTAGTTTAGCATCTGTAAGATGATGGACTAGAGCATGGTTAATTATGGTCTCAAATATTTTGGCAAAAAGTGGGAGGAGGCTAATGGGGCGATAATTTGATGGGTCTGTCCTTTCGCCAGAATTCTTGAACACTGGTACAACAGAAGCAGTTTTCCAACAGCCCGGAAAGCAAGCTTCATTAAGACATTTGTTGTAGAGTTTGGAGAGAACTGGAGCTACTTCGGCTGATCACTTTTTTAATAGCACAGCTGGGATAAGATCGGGTCCACATGCTTTTGAGGTGTCAAGGTTTTTTATGATAGCATGCACCTGAGCGGGGGTGGTTTTCAGATCGTCTAGTGTGGCGTCTGTCCGCATAGGAAAGTCAGGTAGGGGGTGGTTGGAAGGGTCCAGTTTGGAGTTTGAGGCAAACCGACTGGCAAGCATGTTAGCCTTGTCGGTTGCTGAGGAGACAACCTCGTGATTGTTGGTTAGTGGGGGAATTGTTGATTGCCAGGCACAAAACATATTACTTACTAACAGAATAACGTATCAAAAACGAATAGTGCGAGAGTGGGAAAGATTGAGTCCCGAAATACAAAGATAATGTAGATAAGTTTAAAAAAGAGACGAATAGATATGTAAATAACGGCGGCATGTTTATAAGTGTCGAAATGTTCATTTATGGACGAATAGGGTGAGAGTGTGAGAGAGTGAGACAGAGAGAGGGAGATCGAGTAGTGATGGGAATGAGTAAAGGAAGAAGCAATTATACGTAGGTTTGTATACGTTTAGTCTCGAATTTCTGTGCTAGTATAAATATATTGGCAAAAGCAATTACTTAATATAATCTCCGTAAAGTCCCGAAATGCAGAGATCACGCAGCTTATTTAGAAAAGAAAAATGGAAACTAATGGATATGGAAAAACAAACTTCGCACATGATCGTTTACATACACGAGTAGCTTTGCATATTTCCTTCTCGTCCGTCCTCAACTAAGAAACCGATAAAATAATATATATATACATATATATATATATATATATATATATATATATATATATATATATATACACACCTGCGTAGTTGATGTTATTTAGTATTCTTGATCGTCGTTTTTATGTGGAGGCCGCGATCTTCTCGTGGATATTGACATTTCACCCCCTTTTTTAGAAAGAAATGTGCTCTAATGAGCCAACTGTACTTGTGGCATCTCGACGTATATATCTTTTGTGAAAGGAAGAAACTTTGTATCTCGCTTGAGTCACCCCAACTGCAAATGCTTGTATGTCCGTTTCCTGCTAGGTTATGCTGATGAATCCAAAAGAAAATAATTTTACTAAGGTAATATCAATTGCAATCTAATCGATTTATGGTGAGAGTACCGGAAATCTTGCGAGACTTATTGTCACATAATAATGACCTATGTGAGAAGTCTAAGTGAGGACTACATAATAATAATAATAATAATAATAATAATAATAATAAAAAATAATAATAATAATAATAATAACAATAATAATAATGTGAAAACTTGGATCTGAGTAAATATATGAACTGATATGTGAAATTCGGAAACCTAATACAATACGAATATTTGCAGGGTTATATAGTACAGTCAACAAAACGCTGAAAAAACAATTAGAAGAAATTTGATAAAAGGTAGGAAAAGACGCCAATAATAAAACTTCCCGAGATATTAAGGACAACTTTTGACTAAAGAGACCAAGCACATTAATAAAAAGATAAAAAGAGATGAACATTAGTCAAAGGTGTAGATCTCTGCTGATATCCATTGAATTAACATTGCTATATTCCATTATATCAAATAGCCTGTCACGTTCCCGACCCGTCTCATTTGGTGGAAAGGTACGTCTGAAGACTTACTACATTTCATTTTTATTTTAACTGCTACAACAGAGTGGTCAGTGGATCCCAGAGGAGATAGAACGGAACATGAACATAGCTCAGGGGAAGTCGTGAGTAAAAGGTCTAGAAGGCTTGCATACTGACCGGTAGTATCGGGCACACGGGTTCGTTCGTGAACAATCTGAGTGAGGTCATAGGTCGTGGCAAAATCATGACAGAACCTCCCCTCGTCATTGGTTTTATTTGAGTGTGTCAGCCAGTCCACATTTTGGACATTGAAGTCACCGCAAATGTGAATGTTAGCCGAAGGATGAGCCGAAAAGATGTGGTCAGTTTTCTCACATATGCTCTTAAAGGTAGTAACCCCACTCTTGTGGGGGCGATAATGTCGTGGTTTAAGCTAGTGCAACCCGGAAGCACATATAAAGTAAATTAGGGTCTACTCTGGAGATATCCCTACCGCATGGAAAGCCATCTTTGATGTAGGCATATATTCCATGCCCATGACGATCTTGGGGATCAGATTTATATGTTAAGTTAGAGTATCCTTTAATTATGAATTCGTCTAGGGAAGTGGTTGCCCCTATGCCAGTTTCACTTAGAATATGTCCGGTTTCGTCTCCTTTAATTGTGTTTCAACCTCATGAAGGTTGGAATGTAGACTCCTGATGTTGGAGAACGAGACCTGATAGGTTTTTGGAGATTTGTCATGTTGAGGTTTTTGGATTTGTGGAGGAGGTCGGTAGACTTGGTTGGAGCAGGACAGAGAGGGAAAGTAAGAGAAAAAGACAATGCGTTTTTTGTAGCACATGATAAAGTAAAGCCGTAACAATTACCTCCTAGTATGGCATCGAGAGGCCCTACCAGAAACTATTGTATGGTCCAGAATCCATTCACCAAATGGCAATACAGCAGCTCCGGTACTTCGCACCTGCTGATAGGACAGCATCCTCAGTGGTTAATCCAAGATTCGGGTCCCTGACTATCAGCCGGGTAACGTCAGCCCAGATGAAACATTTACCTCCAGCACCCTTACTAGTGACATGACCACAAGGATAGACATAGAAACAGAAATATTCCGACATCTAAGGCTACTGTTTACAAAGTTCTACCGACCTGGAAAGCAGCTTTTTCTTCACCATTTGTCAGAAAAATCATTCATTGGAAATGAGGACTGAAGGACAAAAAAGGAGAAACGTGAGTTACTGGAATTGCCGATAACACCCCCACATGAATTATGTATCTACTTAAAGTCTGTTGCCCCATTCCCAGCTTAGGATACTACTTGAAGATAGTCTCCCCTCCCATGTTAATGCATGGATACTTTTTTCCTTTATCTACCTCGAGCTAGGATGTTCGACCGTTCCAACTCCACCCCATAATAAATATGCTATAATAGAACCTTTATCAAATTAGAAAGTCTGGTTATTTTTAACTCGTTTAAAAATCTGGTTAAGCGAAGTAATGCATACTTTAGAAGAAAAAAAGCTGCGGTTTTTGAGTTCAGATAATATGCAAATATAATTTGGGGAATGTTCAATTTCACGGGAGACTTTTTTCTCTCGTTTTAAATATAAGAAAAATATTGGTTAATAATGGTATGTTTGACAGAAAAGATTAAGGAAAAAGATAAGAAAACGAGACAAATATTCAGGAATAAAGTCAAACCTGGAATAAGGAAAAATAAAAAAAGTAAAACGTGTTAGTGTTTTTAGATTAGTAGACTTCAAAAGTTACGAATAGAAAAGTTTCTTAACTTTTGGGATCGCGGAGTTCGACTATGCTTGGAGTTCATAGCGAAAAAGGAGGGATACTTACCAGTCAGTCTGTTTTTATGCCGATATATTTTTTTAAGAAAAATATATTAAAAATAGAGAATAAATTAAAAAAATGAAGGCGGTGGGTAAATCGCCATTGTAAAATGCTCTTATGGTTGTCAACGGGTTGAAGTAGATTTATCAGTAAGGAAACTGCATTAAAATAACTTAAACGCAATAAATTTAAATTTATAAATATATATAAATTTAAATAAAAATTAAACATAAAAAAATGCTGTAAGTATTAACAATTGTTTATTTGGATAATTTAAACGCGAAAAAAAAAATGCTGAAAATGTACAATGTAAAACAATACGTTTTATTGTTGCGTTTATTATTTGTTTATGTATGCATGCGCAACCGGAAGTCGTAACTCGGATGTTGGGTTACAACACCCGTTACAAGGTCATTTGAGTTTTTAAATTATATAGATTAACATTAAACAGTAGTATTTGTTCTGATACTATATTTTTTCTGTCATTAGTGAAGGAGAAACCCTTATAAACTGCAACAATTATAATTTCTGTCCCAATATAGTGTTCCTTTGGAGTAATGGATGTCAGTAGGTGGCAATTTGCTTCTGTTTATCTGAAGTGTCCTATTTACTTTTCTCCCCACAATTTGGCAGGCATTTATGACAAATATTGGTCAAATAATCTATTTTTACTATTTAATCCCTTTGAACATTTTATTTCTGGTTAGTCATATTTTGAAGAGAGAGAGAAATGTTTACTCAATAAGATGTCCTGCCACTGTCACTCATTTAAAAAAGAGATTGAATTTTTATTAATAACTATCGAGGGGTACCCGGCCTTGCCCGGGTGTTTGGAGGGTTTTTTTAAAAAAAAAAGTAAGTATGAGGGTCGAACCCGAACTATTGACGCAAAAGTTGTGAAAAATAAAGTGCGACGTTAACCATTGCCCCACCGCGACATGCTTACAGAAACACGTCTGAATTTATTTAATTAGTTGGATTTAGCAGGTGCTCGGTTTAATGAGTTAATGAGGTCAGTTTGACTGTGGGATTTCATTTACTGCTGAACGCTTTTTTCCTCTCCCCCAAGATGTTATAGGAAACAGACTAACCCACATGCGGCGAGCGAAAAATATTGAATATTTATCTTCCCGAAATCGAGCAAATTAAATAGACAGGCGAGCTTCGTTGTTTAGTGTGAGATATTACGATTTCTATGTGATATAAAACGTTTTAAAAAGTTTTGAAGCGAGCGACCGCTTCTCTGAAAGATGTCTTTTTTAGACACATAGAAAAAGCGAACATACATACATACATACATACATACATACATTTTCGCTTTTATATTTATAGATAAAACGTCTTCGGATCTAGCAGTGTCAGACGTGTTTTGATCGGCGAATCCATTTTCATATGGACACGATCTTGGTTATTTGCAGAAAATTGCATTTTAAAATACTATAAAGCAATACATTATGTATTGCTTTTATTTTTAATAAATGTGATACTTTATCAATATGAGGGGGGGGGGTCACAAAAACTGTTGCATTTAACAGCAACTTTTAGTTTTAACTGCTTCTATTGTTTTCTAAGATTTTTACTCTTTCTCTTACCTATTTTTGTATCATTTACACATGCGCAAATATACATTTAAGTTGGTTAATTTGTAAAATTTTGATAAATATGTGGCGAATAATACTGGAGATCTAAATGTTTTGGTTTCGATTCTAGATTTTCACTTTTGAAATCTCTACTATATATTGAGTATAATAATCGATGGTGAATTGCCTCTTAATGATACAAAATCTGCATTGATGAAAATATATTTAAGCATATGTTATAACCGGGCAACATATATACCTGAGTGGCTTCCGGGCCTTGATAAGTGGTGACCACCAGCATGTCTTCTACTGCGACGAGCTTAAAGCACTTGTACCTCACCGGCGTAAATATCCGCAACTGACCCGAGAGTCATTTAAATCTCACTCATACACTATAATCACTAGATACCGGAACGCCTTCTACTTAGTTGGTGTTTTCACCGCATACTGCTAGGTATTGGAATTCTCTGAGGATTTTTGCTTCATAGACTGTATTAGCATACAAAATTTCATGGTGCTCAAATCTCAACATAGTATCCCACTACCTTTGGTTCCAAATAGTAGTCTCATACGTTTATGTGGCACTGTCACTTGTTTGGCGTCAAATGTAAACAAAATACAGAAAATATATCGGTACTTATATATTTAAATAGGAATTAGCTGTTTGCCAGTAAGTAGTATTTATTATATGCATACGTTTTGATTGTGTATATTGAAGTTTGGTAGTTTATACGCATTGTTAAACATGTGTTTTATTTATTTACAAATACATTGTTATTCTCTAGTTCGTTTTTTTTTGTTTATTTCTATCAGCTACATTATTTTTATTTTCAAGTTTTTATTTTCGATTCAAATAGAATATACTTTTAAAGAATTGACTTTGTTTGATACTATTAATCAGAAAACTGCTGTAGTCTAAGATGGCGCAAGTTTGGCAGTCACATATTTCAGCTAGGTCAGATTTTCTGGCATTATTCAAATTCATCTGATTTTTCATTGCTCATTTTCCTTAGCCTTTATCCTCTTCTTGCCAACGCCTTGTCACATGCTATAGGTTGTCTTAACCGTTTACTTATATTGAATGACTTCAATTGTAGGTATTTCTGCAGGAAGTCGTCGGATAACTCGAGCCGTCTGTTTATGACAGGTGACACAGAAAGCCTCCGGTATCTTTCCACTATCTCTAGAATAGGCATTCAATTAATTTCAATTTTCTTGATTCTATGTAAGTGTTTGGTATTTTCTTTTCTGATCTTTATAACCTGTTAAATATCATGGAGATCATTTAAAAACTTGCAAAATGTAATGCGGTTAAAAGGGTCAAATTTCGCCTTTCTTACGCGTTTCTCTATTTCTTATTTTCTTAATAGATTCTTGACGACGTACTGCAATGTATATATCTATATGCTTCTGTTTGAATATCTCTAGAGTATTGTTCATTTTAGTCGTGTCAGTGTTAATAAAGACATGTCTAGTTGAGTTCCTTTAAAACATTCTTATTAATATTTGCTCAGTAATAAGGTAAGGAACGCCCACGGCTATTCACAAAATAATCAAACCGAAAACATTAGTTACACTAAAAGAATACTTGCTAGAAATACGTTTAGATTAAACTCACGCATCAAACATTTATTCATAAAGACGTGCATATGATGTCATTTGCTTCAACCGGTACTAGACAAAACTATCATGTAGGGTCAAGACTGAGCAGGAAGAACCGTAAACGTACCTCTACTAGAATGGTTCCGGATGGCACCAGTATCCTGAGTAATTTAATGTAACATATTTCAGAGAAACTGATGGCCGTTGTTACAGATGAATTAACAATAAGAGTAATTTCAGATAACTGAAAATTCTGTGCAATGTTTTAATCCATTCATTGAGTAAAATAAAAGATATTCGCGCACACGTGGACAGTTCTTTCCGAACGGTACATAGTTTTTCAGATGTAGCTGTGTATCAGATTGAAACACCATATTTCAATTATCACATAAAAACACGTGTCCGATTAATAAAACATAATGTAAACATAAGGCTTAGCATTAATTTAAAAAGGATCAAACTATGCACCGTTGTATTTTAAATAGACATAAAATAAAGACTAAAAATATTGGATAAGCAGTTTAAACTTTTCAAATTTTACTTTGAAGATTTTCTGTAAAGTTAAGATTAATCTGAATCTCAATTCTGATGTAATTTTTGAAATAATAATGTATAGCACTGTAAAATAATTTAATTTGAAATTCCCTTATTAGCGATTATGTGATATTCATCTCAAATACACATTTTTAATATAATATTATACTTTCTACTTGAAAATTAATCACTTCTCATGTACAAATAATTTTCTTTAATTTTTACTACAAGAATATTTCAAACCCAAAATCAGGAAAAGACAGCAGGTTTTAAGAGTAATGAACTCCGTCTAAGCTTTTTTGTATTTTATTTGATACAACTTACTATACTTACGAACAAAGCACAGCCTTCTACAATATCAAAAAAAAGATTATATCGACGAATAATAATAGTGAGAGTTCCAGAAAGCGGAGAAATAAAGTCAACTGCTTACATAACTTTTCTGAAGCAGCACTTTAAACCATGGCTGAAGAAGCAAAGGTTGAGGTTCAGAAGAACTATTATGCAAATACTATTTGCTTTTGTTTGTTGCATTAGCCTGCAACTGCACATGTATTGTATTTAAAGTTGAAATACATAATTTGAATGTGTTTAATTTTCATCCATGTTTAAACGCGTGAAATTCGTTGAATATGTTAATGATTATTATTATCTCTCCCATCAGCAAGAAAATATATTTTTACATGATTTTTTCGAAAAACACTACTTTTAAATCTTTGAAAAATACATGATTATTTTTACTTTATAGTATAGCTGATATGCAATTAAATAGGAAATGATTTGAAAAATCGATACCAAACGATAATTCGACTAAAAACTGCGCATTTTACTAAAATACGTTAATTTCTGTCGGAAATTTTTCGTTACATAATATTTCCTAGCATATGGTATTTACAAACAGTTGTTATCGCCTATTTTTTTCCTTTTTGCTGTTACTTGAGCTTGACTTGGTTTAACGTGGGGGACTTGCATTTACCACTCGCTCTCGTCCAGAAACACACAAACCTGATGGAAAGATGGGGTCAACACAGCCAAGCTAGATGACGGTGCTTTCTCCGACATATACGGCGCCTGGCATCTCCAAAAGGTCACCTATCTAATACTGACCAGCCTCATCGTGGCTTAAAATCGGGGGTTATGTAGGCAACAGATATATATTCCTTACGAAAAAAAGAATTAAGCACCCATAAAGTTGATTCTTCACGTAAGCGTCGAAACAAACGTTAAAAATACATTGTAATGCATAGCATTAAATTATATTATTTATTCATGTAAAGACTACCGTAGTTTTTTTCTAAACCATCATTACATCTTAGATTTTCTAATTCGCCACGCGAAATCTATAGAGTGAAATAACAAATGAAATTATGTAAAAATCAGGTACTTATGTTAAAATATTTTTGCATATTATAAAAATAGCAATTCATCGTAAATAGCATTAAGAGAAAGAAATAATTGATTCCAAACCTTTAATATATATATATATATATATATATATATATATATATATATATATATATATATATATATATATATATATATATGTTATCAATCGACAAACAACGGCGGTGAATGGTGAAAATAAAAACAAAAAATTTTAAAATAGCATTGAAAATCGTAAAAAAAAGTTTTATAATATTCTATTTTCATATGGTAAACTTCAGGTTTTTATCGTTCTGGAAAAAAGTTACTCAAGAATAATGGATTTGAATATGTTTTAATTAATAAAACAACAACAACTTGGTATTTTACAATTTTCGGCAGTGCTTAGTTTAGGAGGTAAGAATTTTGTAACTAATTTCGAATAAATATAGCAGAACGCTTTTTCCTAAAGCTCTACTAACGAACATCTCAGCAGCAGATAATTATTGTTTAACAGCACATACAAAAAAAAAATAGAATAAGTGGAAAACGGATCTCCTAACAAAATTTTGGTCCATCCTGATCATAATGTATGCTTCGCTAGTGTTCGCAGTAATGTTTTTATTCGTGTAAAAATATATATATATATATATATATATATATATATATATATATATATATATATATATACATATATATACATATATATATAAATATACATATATATAAAGTCTAAATTACGAAAGTTAAAATAAAGAAAACATTAACCAAAAAAAACAAAAACAAAAACATACGAAGCTTAAAACTTTACAAAATGAAAAACGACGAATGTTTTCCTATGGAAGACAGCAGAAACACATCTCGTCATGGAAATAGACTCAATGGTTTACTTCCGAATCCATTTCAAACGGAAAGTCTTTAAAAATATGTACTGTTTCTTTCGTCTATATAATTTAACCGCTGTTATCCGGCTTATTAGTTTCCGATGAAACGCTTAATTCTTGAATAGATACTAATAATACACCTTTTTACGATTTTACTGCATATGCATGTAAAATAAAGGCACATCAAAAGCACAGCATGACACGGCAACTGGCTATTGCTAATTCCTTATTAGTGCGATTTAGGCACGTCATTTGAGACACATGTCAACTAAGCACAATAACTGGTTGCTGCACAATCTATATTCATGCAATCTCGCGATGTAAATAATAATAAGTGTTGGTGACTGATACTATGTATTTACGTAACTATACACACACACACACACACATATATATATATATATATATATATATATATATATATACATACATTTATTTTAAGGGGATTTGAACAACAGTCTAAAGAGCAGAGAATACAGGGTGAGCCCCCAAAAAACAGAGAACATTCAATTGTTTTCTGCGCATTTTACAGTCAACGGAGAACCCCCCCCCAAAGACCTAGTGTTTTGAGGTGATCTTTTGAATATAATAAACTAGTCATGACCAAAGTTTCATTTCATTCGGAGAAAACACTAAGAAGTGGAGCCTAATTAGAGTTGTGGCCTGTTTTTTGGGTAACCCTGTATTTTAATGTATTAGCAAATTCATTAATACAATTACACTAAAACAAAAGAAATCAGTGCTCGTAGTAATGTAGATATATAATGAGCTCGATAGGCATATATATTCTAGAGCTATTTTTATATTGAGTAAGATGATTGATAATTTGTAATAAAAATTAAAAATCGGTTTCACAAGGAAGAACTAGCAAAATCAATAATTGTACGATCATTTCGGAAACGATGTTTTTATGGAGATAGACAATAAGTCTTGAACAATAATTTCATCATTTTGTTTTTTGAAACAAAGTCTCCTCATCAGCAAAAATATTGGGTGTTTTTTAAAGACACCAAAAATAAAACTAGCATTTGTTTTTCAGTAAGGCAGATATATCTTTAAATGGCCCGCCTTTTAAAGCTCGTAAGTATCATAGTCAGCGCATTCATTGGGATGTTTAATCTATATGAGACCGCTTTATATTAATGGTATTTTGTCCATGTACTTAATGATGTTGTCTTGTAAAAAGTGTGTATTCATGACGCGTGCACATTTATTCACTACAAAGTTGTTTACAGATTTTAGCTAAAGAAAATTGCTTTGAGATATACCATAATGTGCCGGATGTATAATGGATGTGTCTGGAGAAAAGCACACGGTGGAACGATAATTTTGTCGTCCTGATGACAACAACACTACACTATTATTTCTAAACTTGTATTTAAAAAAAATCATTTCAGGTAACTTGATTTTGTAGTAGAGCTGAAATATATTCAAATATAGTTCCTTTCCGAATCAATCAATCTCCCCGTAAGCTTCCGGAACTGGAAGCATGCCTTTTGCATAAGCGCCGGCGGGAGCTCGACCAATACCTGACGAATGGCGGCGATCTCAGCGGATGGCGGCGAGTTCTTGGCGGCTTGCTGGCCTTGGTGTTGTGGGAGGTTATATTAGTGATGTTCTTGACGTATGATCAAAAAAAGTTGTCCGGCGGGTTCCGGACAGGGATGCGGGTGAGCACAGTAAAAAGAAAGGTACAAAATCGAAGGTGTTTTTCTGAGGCAAAGCCTGTGTCTGTTTGGATATGTGGATCGGCGCCGAGTCCTGCTATCTTACCCATGGCCTGCCAGCTGCCACCTGAGGATTATTAAATCTTTGAGAACATCGTATGCACGTTGGTGTTGACTTTCAAGCCAACTTCGAAGATAAAACGTGTAGGATGTTACTATCACTTGAAAACCCACCAAAGACCATAACAGTCGTCAAAATATCATTCACCAACCTGAGCACGCCTCTGTTATTCGTGGTAATCAATCTATGGTTCTGGCCGTTGTGCACCTGGTCATAGCAGAGGATTTTTAACCTGAAATGAACCAGAGCATGTTTGGCTTCTTGGTATGCTTCGGTTTGTTGAGCAACTTAACGGAATTGATTAGTATGACGTTCATTGTCTTCTCAGTGGAGATCTGTTTTGTCTGGCACCTATACGGGCTACATTTCAAGTCCTCCTTCACACATGCATTCACAGTTGTGTGTGAGACGCTTACATATCTGGCAATCTGCCGAATAGGCAATTTTCAGACATAACTGCATGAAACATTTCGCTAAACTCCATTGTCTGGGTCTTCCTGGCACTCCTGGATCTCTGCCCTAAATCGTTGAACCATGCGGATTTGCATTTTGAGCGTGCTGGCAATGGCCATTTTGCTATAACTGCTCGGTGAACATTGTGTCACGTTCAGACATAACATAAGAGCCCTATCGCTCTTGGTATTTGTACATAACTTACCAACTTGTTGATGGTTTGCAACAATAAAAAACCCGGTTTTCATCAAACGGCAATGGAATTATATCGCCTTTTCTCGAGCGACAATTTTATCGTTCCACCCTGAAGTCATAATCTGCATAAAACCGTTCAATCTCAAAATGGTTAATTACGGGTCAAACCATTGTCTTCAAAGATAACTCGCTGGCAATAAATTGTGTGATTTAGCACTAAATGACTACAAATTGGTTTATCTACCAATGTAAACTATGCAAACGTATGCTCACATGAAGTAAATTATACAACCATAAAGATAAGTGTTTGACATGTAATCAAATGTTTTATACAGAAACGATTCTATGCTTTTATCTTTGATAATAGCCTCCCTATCACAGAATGAGTTCTCTTAAAACGAATCATTAAAATGTCACGTGCATATGTACATATCTGAGCGTTTTTTTTTATTCACCGGAAGGTCGCTTAGTGCAAGTTATATTTTCAGAGATAAAAAGTACTCTTTTAATTTATTTCTTTGAAATTTTGTGAGTTACTTATCTAAATTGTTACCAGATGAGTTATCCATGAGTTTCTCTTTGAAGTTGCGGCACTTTGCACCCAAGAGTATTATCAAAATAATTAGATTGTCGTTAACACTGGCTGTAACCGCGATTTTGAGATAAACAAAATTCAATAAGATATTCCCTTTTGCGACTATTAAATCACACCCTAATTTGATTGTGTTGATTCAATTGAAAACAGTGTACATTCGGATACAGAAAAAAAAAACGCTGTCGTTTATTGATCTTTAGCAAACAGTTTTGAGCATAAAAAAGCAAGGAGAAAGCCAATACGAAGACATTCGTGAGAGTGTGTATTAAACAAGGTGCTGTTGATGTCGTTTTCTGTTTGCAGACAAACAATATTTTCTTAAAGGACACAAGTGGAATAAGTACAAAACCACATATTGCTTGAATATTTACCGTAGTTTTTTATTCGTTTCTATATATTTATTCCTGAAACAATATTAAATTTTATTTGATCCAACGTGTCCCCGTAAACCTCATTCTTAGGGTGCAGTGTAGAACGATGAATTTGTCGCCCAAAATGGGGGGAAAAACACTAAAGTTTTATTTTTAAAAAATTATTGAAAAAATTAATCCATGTAACTTGCTTATGTTGGTTGGTTGGTTGTTTTTGTTTTACGGCATATCAACCCTTTTCGGGTTATTTAATGCCGAATCCAAAGATTTTGAAGAAAATTTTTTTTAATAGAATATATTTGTTGTTTTCACATCGGTTTCTATTTAACCCATAATTGGGACCCTAACAGGTACTACCACTCCGGGTCAGAGTGGACCTGGGAGCAATGGTAATTAAAGGGTGGCTCCACACTCCCCAAAGCCCACAGACTGGGGCCTCACCACTGGATATAGTTTAAGGTCATATCCAGGACCCCCATTGAGGGACTTTTACCCTCTGCAGGGGGGCAGTCGGCGTATTCTAATGCCCAACCGACAGGGCCAACTTGCTTATGTAGTAGAACTGATATTTATTCAATGTAGCCACCTTCAATCTCTATCATCGCTTTTGTACAGGTCCGGAACTGGGAGCATGCTTTTTTTCACAAGCACCGGCAGGAGTTCTGCTAAAACTCGGCGAATGGCGGAGATCAGGCTGGATTTGCTATTGTTGGAGGTCATGCTGGTGATGTTGTCGACGCATGAACAAACGAAATGATTCAGCGGGGTTAAGTAAAAGCAGGTTGTGCAATACGGTGACCGCTCGCAGATCTTCGGTTTGGCTGAAGGACTCGGCGCTGACCCACAAGTCCAAACAAGCCAAGGCTTGGTTTCAGAAGGAGTGCTAAGACTTGGAACTCTTCTTTACCGAGCTCTTCTTATTTCCCCGACCTGAACTGCCTAAACTACTTAGTTTGGTTATATGTCGAGAACATCACCAACATGAATTCTTACAACACCGAATCTGCCTGATTGCCGCCATCTGCCCAGTATTCGTTGAGCTGACGCCGGCGCTTTTGGAAAAGCATGATCCCAGTTCTGGTCTCGCATCGAGGTGGTTATTGAGGCTGAAGGCGGCTACATTGAATAGATGGAAAATGTACTACATAATCAAGTTACCTTAATTGATTTTTTCGATAAAAGTTTTGGAATAAAGCTGTACTGTTTTTTCTTTAGGGCGACAAATTTATCGTTTCAGTCTGTATTTATTGCAGAACCACCAGCGTATTTAGAAATAAAAAAATACAAAAAAAAAACAAAAAAAAAAAACAAGAAATTGAACTCCGGATTAACGTCGTGTAAGTATAAGTTTTATGCGAATATTTATTTATAAATTAATTATTACAAAAGCTACCTGGCATTCTTTTTAATATATGTAACATACATTAAATAGTTTATATATTGTTATTTTAAACACTAATAAGTTAGATTTAAGTTATATAATATAAAAAAATAACGAGCATAATATTTTTAAAACGACGTTATTCATTGATTAATTTTTTATAAAATAGTTTAATTATAGTTTATATCGTCAATATATATTGCACAATATTATAACAAAATTCTAAGGTAATTGTATTAAATATTAGTTGATGATATACCGTTTGATTCATAAGAAAGTTACAAGTTAATAATACGAAAAAAATTATTATGTACTGTTTTAAAATAGTCCTGCTGGAATTAAATAACACTAGTGTATATTTATCTATTTAATAAAAGTGTGATGAATCAAAAAATTACTGTTTCATTTAATCATTTAGATACGAAGAGTGTCTAGTAAATACTTCGATCAGTTCCACGGTTTTAGTTTCCGCTCGTCTTTGTACAGAAACAAAGGAAGAAACGGCATTGAAATATTTATATAGCGTCATGTTGACGTTACTTTAACCAGAGGTGACACGTTATTAAAAAGAACTAAAATGTGCAGGGGTAAATTTAAGTCGTTGATAAGTTTAAGGATGCTAAAAGTAAAGTTTGTCTTTAGAAAAGTTTGATTGGCGGAACGTGAACTTGGAGTCAACGCAGAAGTCATTATTGAAAGTATCATTTCATAGAAATTTATTTCAAGCGAAATAAATACCATTCAAAATAGATCAGTTGCAGTCTGGGATTGGTTATTTGTGCTTACAGCCTACCATTGTACTTTTTTCCCACGGACATTTCATTTTCACCTGGCGAGGATGAGACGACAGAAAAGCAACAAACACTTTGGAGTTTGCGTGTTTGTCGATGGAGATGCTATTTAGAATAATGGTGTGACATACCAACGGACATGCTTTCATAAACGTGAGCATGACATATCAAAGCATGACAATTAATATTCCGATATAACAAATCAGTGACAAACGTCATACTTACGCGAGTTACGAACACGATGCACAACATAATCACGTATTCAGCTCAGTTATTTATAAGCATATTAAGTTAAGCAATATTATGCCTGATCAATCCAATATAGTGACAATACATACAGATGGTTAATATAAATGGACGGTAACAAATGTAGAAACCCCTGCCGTTTAATTCTTTTCACTGGGCCAGAATACAAATGCCAGTAGGGAGTGCTTGTGAATATAATATTTTCTAGAAAGCACTGTTTCAGATAAAAGCCGACAAAAGCATGTTCCGCACAACGTGAGGGTATACGAATACAAAATATATGCTCATTTAATCAGCGCGTTTAGTGCAAGAGGTGCTAACTGACACGGAAGCGTGACAACGGGATATACAAAATTAGCGGAGATTTTAATCGAACAATCACAATGTAAAGAAATAATATTGCATTTATTATTAAAACTTAGCACAGAAGGAGGTTAAGTATATATATATATATATATATATATATATATATATGAGGTTAAATATATATATATATATATATATATATATATGCAGAAGGAGGTTAAGTATATATATATATATATATATATATATATGTAGAAGGAGGTTAAGGATATATATATATATATATATATATGTAGAAGGAGGTTAAGTATATATATATATATATATATATATATATATGTAGAAGGAGGTTTAGTATATATATATATGTAGAATGAGGTTAAGTATATATATATATATATATATATATGTAGCAGGAGATTAAGTATATATATCGTAGCATTGTAACATTTACCTCTAGTACACGTATAAGTACATTATAGTTGACTTTGCTTTTCTGCTAAGTGATAATATATTAGATAAACAGAACATCTATCATATCTTTCTCCTTGTCTTTGTTAACTTTTGTTTATTCTACGCCTATGTTTTATCTGTTGGATCATTAGGGTTAATTTACTCTGAGCACTATCAGTATTTACACGGTTGGGCATTCCAGAATGCTAGTTGAAGTTCGTTTTCAAGTTAACCATTTTCTAGCATTCGGGGAAAATACCCGTGATTTTAAATTCCGTTTTAAATAGTGATTATACAAGATTATTGTGTATTCGTGTGATAGACCCGCCATCCCTTACTCGGAAACAAGCATCAACTTAAACGCTGTATGCAGTAGACGTCTTCACTTCCATCTTCCGTTTTGTTTCTGGTAGTCTTATCATTTCTCAAGCATTAGAACTTGGGTCACAAGTATGATAAAACGACTTAAAAAGAAAACAATGACTCAGACACTTTTGTAAAGGAAAATAACAAATGGACTTTACGTTTACTTTCGGCAGTCTTCCTTTTATTTTGTCACTCAGTACACACATTTCAGGTTTCAGATGAAGACTAAAAAGCAAGTAATTAATGTTTTAAGGGCTGACCGAACATTTTGTAGACTAGATTGCTATTTCTCTGGGACGCTATCTTTTGAAATAATACTTACTCGACCTTGTGTCTAATTTTTTTGCGTTTATAGAAATATAAACGTTAAGATACGTCCTAAAAAGGTCACGTTTATGAAAGACATGCTCCTCTGAATATTGATATTCCACTGAATATTGAATATTCTTCCATTCCAATTCCAAAAAGCTACTTATCATAAATTGCCCATAAAGTAACAATTTGTTTATTTAAATCAAGACATTAATGATTCCTATAACACTCTTTCAACTGGCAATCGATTAATCTATTAACCCTAAACTCCATGTGGCATTTGGCCTTGATAAATAGTGACCCATAATTATAGGGCGAAACGATAAAATAGTTGCCCTTTTCAAGAGAATATGATTCCATTTCCTTTTGATAAAAACCGTTTTTATTTTGTTGCAATCAGTCTACTTCGTGTCCAGATAGGAGCCTTCTATCATATCGGAAAGTGACACAATGTTCAACGAGCGAGATCGAAGATGCGCCGCTTTACAACTCATGATCTTTACCATCCAAGGTATGACAACATAACCATTTCTAGCACTCTCAAAATGCATCGCTGGCTGGACACAAATAAGAGGGACGTGGCCAGAGTGAAAGACAAACAAAGTTTCCAGCCAGGGTTTTGGTCTTTGTTGTGGTTTAAGTGTGGACTTTACATCTTCCCAGTCGGCTTTAATTCAACATCAAAGTGTACCTGGATGTGCTTAAGATAGTAGTCATCCCTTTCTGCATCCACCAGGGGATCCGCACACTATTCAGCATATCCAAGTAGACTTTGTTTTTTACTTTAAAGCCGACTTCGATGTTAGGTTGAATGATGTGACCCCCAATTGAAACCACATCAAAGACTTTGCATGTCGGCTTTTGATGCTCGTTATGTATCTCAACACAATGAACTATATAAACAGTTTTATTCTAGTCTACAAAAATAAAGCGACAAGCTGGTATTCCCATATTACAATAATGGATTTTCCGAAAGAAGGACACTGCCTTTCAGGATTAGAGTTTCTGGCTGTAATTTTTAGATTATGCCAGGGCGACACTGGGTTACCTTGCTGATAATCGATTTAGGAAAATCAACTATTATTACTAAAAGTTAAGTGTTAAATAAAGAACATTATTATTTGTCTGTATGCAGAATGAATCAATGTACAAATACAAATGTGCTTACAGATTTTTGAAATTCATTAGAACAATAAACAAAAGAACTAGGAATGTGACCATGACGAAATGAATGACAAAATACCTAAACAAATCGGTTTCCAAAAAATTAATCAGAATTAATCAGAATAGAGGAAATGTGATTAAAAAGCCACATGTTTCAAGATGTTGGGGGAGGCGTACAAATATGGCGGCCAATAAATTAACGTGCGTAATACAGATGTTTATATCTCAAAAACTACTTATCACCGCAAAATTTAAATGAGATAATTTTGTTCAGCATAGTCGGAAACCAATCCTTTTCTCCATGTTAAAAACGACCCTGGTGTGTCACTCTGTCCCGTGGGGAGGCATTGTAAATAGAACTAGTCGGACACCAATAAAACTCGTCATTTCAACGGAAATTGTAAAGATGGACTTAATGTAAAAATTTACCACAGGGATTATTTTCTAAAAATATAAAAGAAACTTAAATTAATACCAAGGGAAGCAATTAATGGAGATACATTTCCACAATAAGGCAAAAAAGACTTTGTAATATATTTCTGGAAAATTTTTGACGCTACATGAATTCGGCCAAGTACACCGTGTGTGTACGCGTACCACACTCTGTTTTCTTTTTTTGTTGTTGTTTTTTTTTTGCCTCTGCCCAAATACGTTCAATATGGTTTTTAGTGGCATCCGTATTTGGGTCCACACAATGGTATCTAAGGTTGACGCGCAAGTGGCGATACCCTTCAGCATCCAGACTATAATAGACCCGCAAACAATCTGAGACTATGGTCGTGCCTGGCCGAATAAATTTTTTAATTATCAGCATGAGTGTGGCGAAATCTCTTGCAGGAGCTGTCACATGTCGGAATTTAATTCTGCGCTTGTTAAATGTCGAGAACTTTTGAATTCTTCCTCAGCAAATAACACAGTTCTTTCATATTAGTAGCATTTAAATCCAAAGGATTCGTTTTCCGTAATACAAACTCGACGAAATAAATTAAGGCACCAGGTATGTGCCCCCTGTTCTAGAACGGTTAAATTCGTCACTGGTTATGTCCCCATAACTAAGCTCACTATAAGAATGGTTGTAAAAATCCCTAAAATTGGTAAAGCTTGGTATTCTTAAAAAAAAATATTACATTGATTTATCTTTTTTATTTTATCTAATTTTTCATGTTCGGTTAATAAAGTCTGTTTTTCTTAAGAAAACTGTGTTTTCGACAGTCTCTCTTAGAAGAGAAGTCGTTATGCTAATATATAATTTTGTATTATGAAAAACGTTTGTTTTCGACAATCTATTTAAGAAAAAAAAGGGGGTTACAATTTTGTTTCAAAGTCTATTGTCTCGGCTGCCAACCTACCCCACCTAAATGCAAGCACATAATTTTTGTTGACGGCGGGTGGGGGATTAATGCGTGGTGCTCAGTTTACGTACAATTGCGTAGTAGATCCCCACGCCAAAACAGGGGGCCATAAAGTGGCTGCTCACTATACGTTAATTTTTTATATAAAAGTGATCATCCACATTTTAAAACTAATATTTCTTCATATCTTGGAAACTAATTTTATACCAGAATTGTAAACGTTATTTTCGTTTTCAGCGTCCCCGAAAACCGATAAAAATGTTCATTTAATTTTTTTTCCAAAGGGTGAAAATATCATTGTCTGCCATTGTTGATCCTACATTCCCGACATTCCCGACAGCTAGCAGGCTATCATTCATAATCAAGACGGTGTACAGTAATTCTTCGATAAAATGGGTCATAATATTTGATTTTCTTAAATATAAAAAAATACTGAATCGATTTGCGTGATTTTTTAATACAAAATGTTCCTGCGGTAACAAGTACATACATCAGAAACATTTTTTAAAGATTTTTTCTTGAAAAGAAAATTTTATAGGCTCAACTAATTTTCTGCATAAACAACACCTAGCTAAGTACTCTATTAATCTTGATGAAATTCTGTCGTGGAATCTAAAAATATAGTATTTAATTCAATGTTTAAAAATCGAGTAACAATTTGTAAATAGGACCAATAATCTTAATTGTACAGCGCTGTTTCGGATGTGATTGTTATATTTCCGTACATTTTTATTACTTGTCTTGTCTCCTAATCGTCGTCGAAGATGGCTTGTAAGGTCGATTCGATCCATAAAGTATTTCTCGCATGTAAAAAACCGGTGGGGTAATTCTGTATTAAAGATGTTGATTGCTCTGTCTTGTCTAATGCCACGTTTTCTCTTGCGGTATTCGTAGCATGCGATTGTAGCTCTATTGTGATTTGCGACACGTCAGGAATATCTGTGTTGAGTTAGTTTTTTTCCTATGAGTTTGAATACAAACTTAACTGTATCACGGAGACTTTTAGATTGCCCTTGAATCCTTTCCGTTGTCTTCATGCGGGTCTTTTTCCTTTGAACTGTTCATCTTAAAGAAGCTTTTTCGAGAGATTTGAAACACGCATGAAGCTAAAATGACCAGTCTAACAAACATGGCACAACTTTAACTGTCTGGTATCTTGATTTTTAACAATCTATGGTTTACTTTCCTGGAATGTATGGTATATACGAGGGGCGTGCAATAAGTAATGCGCCTGACACACTTCCAGTTGTCTAATCTAGCTGAAAGTTTGAATGTTTATCTCTCTACGTGTTATGTGGCAAATTACATCTCTGAACTAATTGTGGTTTCTGTTTTACAGGTGTTTGAACTAAGTTAGGTGTGAAATGGAGCCTCTTGAATATCGAGCAGTTATCCGAGTTTTGTATTTGAAAGGATGCACACCACAGGGGATTTTTAATGAAACGAAAAGAAACTTATGGTGACAATTCCTCATCATATGACCTTGTAAAACGCTGGCATCGTGAATTTAAACATATCTGGAAGTCTGTGGAAACAGCTCCCAGACCTGATCGCCTCCCTTCTGCCATTGATCAGGTATTTGTATATCAAGTTGAGGCTGCCATTTTAGAAGATCAGCGCATTGCTATTCGCCAAATAGCCTAAGATGTCAAGATTAGTACAGGGTTTGTGGAAACTATCATTCATAACCATTTGCATATGCATAAGGTGTCTGCCAGATGGATTCCAAGGTTGCCCACACCATTTCAGAAGCGAGAACGCGTCGAGTGCTCGAGGATGAATTTGAGGATGTGCCAAGAAGATGAGTCAAAGTTTTTCAAAAGACTGGGTCCATCACTATGATCCAGAGACCAAAGCCCAGTCAATGCAGTGGAAGCACTTGGACTCACCAACTCCAAAGAAGGCAAGGGTGCAGTCCTCCGCTGGCAAGATCATGCTCACAGTCTTCTGGGACCAGGACGGAGTAGTGATGGCAGATTTCCTGGCAAAGGGTACCACAATTACAGGAGTCTACTATACTTAACTTTTGATGAAATTAAGGGAAGCTATAAAAATCAAGAGACGAGTTAAGATCAGCAAAGGCACCCTCCTCCTGGAGGACAACGCTCCGGTCCACAACTCACATGTCGCCAAATCAAAAACATGGGCGTGTGATTATGAAATCCTTCCCTATCCGCTCTACTCTCCCGACCTTACACCCTCTGACTTTCACATCTTCTCAGCCATGAAGTTATTTTTGAAAGGAAAGCGTTTCCCAGATGATGAAGCCTTGATTTCTGAAATCACGTCATGGTTGGAGGACCAACCTGGGGTGTTGTAAAATACGGTCTCAAGAGCTGCATCAAACGATGGGAGAAACGCATAAGTCTGGGTAGTTCCTATACAGAGAAAGACTAATAACTGCCCCAAGTTTCGTTTCTCTACTGCTATGGGAAGTGGGCATTACTTATTCCACGCCCTCTCGTACAGTTCAAGTTTCACAAGTATACATGAGGACAGTAAGACTCACAGCTCAGTATATTTGGTGTTTCGTCCTCAGTCTTTATAAGACGTCCAAATGTAGTACTAACCCTGACTATCTTGCAATCAACTTCATCGTCTATGTGTACTACTCTAAACAGAATACTGCCCAAATAAGTGCACTTGTCCACATTATTTTGGTTGGTTCCCTGAATTGAGATCTGACGCTCAACATATTTTTTCCATGGGCAGGCTGGGATATTACATCGGTCTCCTTTAGATAAATATTAAGCACTAACTTCGTCGCATGCCTGTGTTGGCATTGAGGAAATAGTAATAAAAAAACAAAAGATTTCGTATGATCGTGATCTTATCCCTGGTGACAGCAATACATCGTTGGAAGTTGAACGATTTGCAACTTGTTCAGAAGTTGATACTATATTAATTTCATGATATGCCAGATGGCTGGTAGGTATTTATATGCCACATTAAATTATATGTATTAGTAACGTGGCAGTAACACATTAATGGTGTCGTTGCATTTCACACGTAGTATTGTACCGTCACAAGAACTTACAATGAAAGTTATAAGCATTTTGTTGGTTCAATATATCAATCATTTATTCCAGTAATTTCACAACGCATATCAGAGTTTCAAAATATCACTCACAGAACAGAAAGTGGAACAAACCCGAAGGATAGATAGTGTGCTGGTCCTGTAAACATTTATTAGTAAAATTAACGCATATTTATGAAAAAAAAAATGGTGATCGAAGAAAAAAATCCTCTTGCAAAGAGTCCCGATAATGTAAGCTATAATTTCTAAATTTACAGAAACTTATATTTAATCCTCATGCGGCGAGATCGTGAAACTTGTTAAAAAATAGACCATTTATATGCTGTTATATTATGTTGGTGTTTATATCCAGATCCTCAAAAAGCGCACTTTGTATACGACCCAAATGTTGGTAGTCTAAAAACATTTATCGTCTGAGTAAAGACAGAACACAGATTAGACTTTGATCCTGTCCCAAAGGTCTGTATAAACAACACGAAAGAAATACAATTGAAATTAAATAATGATCATACTGAGAATCTTGACGGAACATTATAAAGGAAGAACACCAGCCGTATAAATTCATATCCATGCAAAAACTGTCGAACATAAATATGACGCCGTTAAACGATATCTTTTCATTGATCGTAGATACTGATCGATTATAAACAACTTCAAACGTCCTAAAACAATTAACAAACGCATCTGAAACATTGAATCATGACATTATAATAGCTTCTAAAAGACCCTGGGAAAAAATGAAACCATCTGATAAGTACGTAAAAGTAGTAAATCAATTAAATCCTAAGATCTACATTGTTGCGCTAAGGTTCATTCTGTCTGCAGTGTTAGATGTATTGAATCAGATAATTCCGCGATAATTTCAAGATAAGGCCTTGAAAGTGGCAAACGCGTTGCTTTGATGTTTAAAAATGGAACATTGCGAGTCTGATCAGAGAGATCTGAGCAGCAGATGCAACACGTTTGATAATGGGCATCTGGTCAGGGTGTCAAAGATTAAGTCGCTGCTCGCAGCTAATGGTCTTACATTTTGAACGTCCACAAACACATTGGGTTATCGTATTTGACATTAATGTGTCTTCCGTATAAATTAGATTATGCCGGCTGATGAACTTGTAGATTTGATGATAAAAAACAGGCATTAGCACATAATTAATAAATTGTATATTATTGAATTTATACGTAAATAGTAACCCACACGAATGAAACAAGTACACTATATATATATATATATATATATATATATATATATATATATATATATATATATATAATCATTTCCACAGTCAAATAATGTCGCAGCTCAAAAGAGCTATGCCAAACAACAAACCGGAAGTCCAAGACTCGAGTTTAGCTTTCATTTGGGCTTACGAGTTAGACATATCTGAACTCAGGATTCGAAATCCGAGTCACTTCCCTGCAATACTTATATAATCTCTAACATTTAGAATATATATATATATATATATATATATATATATATATATATATATATATATATGTGTGTGTGTGTGTGTGTATTTGATAAGTCAAGAACAAATATAAAGATTTCCTCCGCCAAACAACCTAGGCAAACATAAGTAACACGTATTGGAATTATGAGTTGTGCTTCGGCTGGTGCTGAGCAGCTAGGTGAAATTACAAAAATAAACATTGTCGAAACACTTTAAACTCCACAGCTTTAACAAAAAAAACATTGCATTATACGCTAGTAGTAGTTTTATAATTCACTCATCAATATTCTTAACCCAAGATGGAGAGGATTTATAGTCATTCACAAAAAGACTGTTTCACTGCTTTCACAACTCTTCAGTGCGGCCAGACGAGCAACTCTTTCAAGCTAGGATCGACACACACAAACACACACACACACACACACACATATATATATATATACATATATATACGATATACATATCTATATACGTTGTACATATATATACGATATACATATCTATATACGTTATACATATATATACGATATACACATATGCGTATATACGATATACACACATATTTATACGATATGCATATATATACGATATATATATATATATATACAATATGCATATATATATATACGATATACATATATATACGATATACACATATATACGATATGCACATATATATACATATATACACGATATATGTACGATACACATATATAGAAATATATATATATATACGATACACATATATAAACGATATACATAGATACATATATATATACGATATACATATATATACGATATATATACGATATATATACATACGATATACATACATATATATATACGATATACATATATATACGATATATATATATATACGATATATATACATACGATATACATACATATATATATATACGATATACATATATATACGATATATATATATACGATATATATACATACGATATACATACATATATATATATATATATACGATATACATATATACGTTATATATATACGATATATATATATATATATATATATATATTTAAATTCTTTAGATTATGATGTAAAATATAAATGTAACGTTGAAACAACAGTCCGTCAATTAATGGTTTTATAACTTTCGAATTAAATGACAATTTTAATGTGTGAAGACAAACATTGTGTTGCAAGAAGATTGCTTCTGTTATTTTGCCCCAAACAAGTCGTTTCCATGTACACACCGATGTAATATTAACAGAAAAACCTATGAATCATGTTTTAATAATCTGCAATATTTTTTTTTAAATCCTGTTGATATTTTTGAGTATTGTAAAAAATTTACACCGACCATATAAACATTATATATTTTCTTTTCGCTTTTTTGCTTTCTATATAAGGCGAGGATATTTTATAGAAAGCAAAATGGAAATATTAATAAAAATCTTAGGAAGTAACGAAGTTTAATAATACAGGGTATGCCGATAAAATTGTCGCCCTAACGAAAACAACAAATTCATTTAACAAGTTCTTTGAAAAAAAAATCAATGCAGGTAGCTTTATTATATAGTAAAGATGACATCAATTCAATGTAGTCGCCTTCATCCTACATCAACCTTTCGATACCGATTGGGAAATGGGAGCATACCTTTTCTACAAGCACTGGCTGGAGCTCGGAGAATACTCGGTAGATAGCAGAGATCAGACTTGTTTTAGTGTTGTGGGATGCTATGTTCGTGATATACTCGGCCTATGACCAATCGAAGTAGTTCAGAGAATTCATGTTGAATGGTGAGAGACAGGTACGAATCGTAGCTCTGCTTCTGAATCCAAGCCTGGGTCTTTTTAGATTCGTGGCACAGCGCTGACTTCTGCTGCCATACCCAGAATCTGCCAGCAATCACCTGATTGCAACAAGGGATCACTAAGCTCTTCAGCACATTCTGTTGCATTTTGATGTTGACTTTAATGCCAACTTCGAAGACGTGAGGTTGCATGACGTTGCCAATAACCCTGGCCGGAAAATTTGTTTTCTGTACCCTGGAACGTCCCGGTTGTCTGTCGCAACTCAGCAATGTCTATTGATGGTGCTGGCAATGGACTTGTTATAACTTGGATCGGTAGAGAGCGTAAGTTGTACAGGGGCGAATTTCCGATCTGGCTTTTTGGACAATGTGTCACGTTTAGACCTGATAAAAGCTCCTGTCGGTCTTGTAACTGTTACACAATTAGCTTGCAACAAACAAAAACAGACCCGTCTTCATCAAACAGAAATGGGGGCATGTCCTCTTTTTTTAAGGCTAGAATTATATCATTTCACCCAAAACAGTTTGACATGATGAGCCTACCATGATTGATATTGAATATAAATATATTAACGATATATAGCAGGTGTTTTAAACTACCTGCTGTAAATGGTCAACACGCAAATTCTCCTCGATGAGACCGGAAAGGAAGAATGCGTTATATATTTACCGATTCTTTAGGTAAGAAGAAAACAGAAAACATAAAATGTAGTACGATTTCCTGGCATAGGAAATATACTTCAACATTCCCATCCATTCAGCAATAGGGAAATTTGTTACTTAAATCCATCCTACAATCTAATGTCTGGATGTCCACGCAATTTCATCCCTTCCTTCCATCAAATCGCACTGTTCAGTGCAATTGAAAGTGACGACGAGAAAGTAGCCATTATGTCGAGGGAGTTAACTCATATAAAACTCAGAGGAAATCCATTGCCATGCTTTTCTCCTAAGCAATATATAATATAGCAACTAACGTATTTATCCGTTTTATACATGCGAACTTTCTGTAGTGAGATGTTTCAGGCAAGAATTAAATACTATACACATGGAAGTGCTCACGTGATGCATTCGTGATATACATAAATGTATTTCTATTGATATGGGGGATTTATTACTTAATTACACTATTAAATGGATATTTCTAAATTAATATACGCCGGAAAAATACAATATATCCTGATACTTCAGACTCTATACCATTATATATATATATATATATATATATATATATATATATACACTCATATATATATATGTCTGTGTGTGTATATACACACACACACATATATATATATATATACATTCATATATATATAGCCATAGTAGTAATATACTTTTTAAACCTTAGTTTGTACTATACCGCTTGGCTATATATACATATATATATATATGTGTGTGTGTATATATATATATATACATATATATACATATATATATATATGTGTGTCTGTGTGTGTGTAGACATCAGCATGCAGTATTATTTCCTTGTATTGCAGATAAAAAGTGCGGCCCGACTAGCAACTACTTGAAGCCAAGATTGAAACTCGACCGCCTAGGTGAATATCAATATTCTCATCGTTTCGCCATTCTGTTGTTATTTATATACACTAGTGGCCAAAAATCTGGTTCAGTTTATTTTTTCAATTTTTTCAGAACATTCAGGGGGATTACAACTAAACTTACACACATTTAACATATATTTTATGTTGATGCACTGTATTATATAAACCTCATTATACCGATAAAAAAGTTATGAGCATTTCAAATGTTGTTTTATTGAAATTGTCAAAACATTGGGACAAAGAAAAGAAATTAAAAAACAATAACATTGCAACATCAAAATACAAAAATTAGTTGGCATTCATTTAATGTGCAGTGAACAAGTCTTCATTTTTTAAATCTGCAGCACACCTTCTACTGTACGATTAAGGAGATGGCAGCATTCGTCAGGTGAAACTTCTGCCTATTCTTTTTCATGTTTTTGTCACAAATCTTTAGTATTGATAGAGTGTCTTGCATTCACACGGTTCTTAAAAGTAGACGATAGGTGTTCAATGGGATTTAGGTCCGGACTTTGAGGAGGCCAATGCCACACATCCACATTTTTCTCGTTGAAAAGTTCCATTACATGCTAAACCTTGTGGAAGGGGGCGGTATCCTGCAAGCAAATTCCGAAGTATTGGATGACATGATCTCTCAACAATTTTTTGTATATTTTTTCAGTAACTCGGGTGTTTAGACGGACCAAATCAGTCGTTCCCTCCCAAGAAATCATTCCTGACATAATAATGCTACCCCCACAAAGCTTAACCGTTTTCTTCGTGCATTTTTTATTAAATCTTTCGCTAGAAAACCAACTTATAAATTTCTTCCCGTCAGAATCATATACATTAAACTTACTTTCACAAAAAAATACATTTCTCCACTGATCATCTGTTCACAATACACATGCTCTAGAGCAAAGCTTAAACTGAGTTTTTTGTTGTCCTTGTTTGTCAACGGTTTCTTAGATGGTGATCTCGCAAACAGAGCAATTTCATTAAGGCGTCTTGATACTGTTTTTCGAGACGATTTTATGTCATGATAGAGATGGAGTTCCGGAATAATGCTGGCAGCTATCTGACACCTATCGTTCAGTGCCATTTTCTTAATCAATCGATCTTGTCTTGGAGAAGTTATTCGAGGTCTGCTATTTTTATTCGGTGGGAAAATTTTCCCAGTATTATTAAACTCCCTTATAACTCTGCCAACGGTACTTTTCGACAGCTTCAAGATATCAGCTACCTTTCTATTGAATGGTTTTCCACATGAATTTTAATAATTGATTTTTGGACTAAAACATATACTTTATGTATCATAAGTATAGTAGTTCCGGTCGTAATAACTGCAAAGTGAGATAAACGACGTATTAGTGATGTTCCAACTTAGAAAGTGGAAAAACTGACTATACAGCTCACAATAAATTATTTCCTTTGTTTGTTCCATTGTTTTGCCCACTTTAATTTAAAACATGAAATGCTCAGAACTTTTTTCTATTCTATATAATGAAGTGTAATTAACACAGTGCATGAACATAGGAGATATGTTAAATGTGTGTAAGTTCAGTTGTAATCCCCGCCAGAATGTTCTGGAGAAATTGAAAAAAAAAACTGTTCCAGATTTTTTACCGTTATATAGAAGAAAATGTGAGTGTTTGAGTTAATTCCCCATGGTCGCCTGAACGGTTTGGTCGATTTATTGAAATTTCAAAATATTGCACTTTAAGTGCCTTGCAGTATTTTGAAATAAATCAATGAAGAAGGACCAGGCGATCTGACTAAAATGATGCTTTTTACAGTTCAAAAACAAGCGTGTTTAGAAGTTTTATTACAACACAAGCTTGAAGGCCAGCTCATAAAATCAACTGTAGGTATTTTGATGGGATAGAGGCCCGTTCGAAATGAATGTTACTCATCAGAGCACAATATAACTATTGTATATGCATTTTGCTTTTAAAATAAAATTCACGCCCCTATTTATAAATCATTTTTATAAAATTAACAGTGTATGCTAGTGCAATGAAAACTCCAATGTATTGTGGAATAGATCATAGCGGGGAGGACTGTGGAACTTCATCCCAGTGCAACGTCAATAGAACAGGCAATTCATCAATTTGATTGGAAAATAGGGGGATTTTATCGATTCCGATTAATACACACACCCACATACACACACATACACACACACACAATGATCTAGACCGTTTGGTTTGTCGTGTGAGGCCTTGGGTTCTCATGATGCAAGACGACTTTTTCTTACGGTTGACCTCTACCTTGGTTCTTCATGTTTTTCTTGAATTTTCTCAGTAGTTCATGGCAATTGAAACTCTTCACAGTGCTTCCTTTCTCAAAGAATGAAGTGGTGATTCGGCCTTGCATATCCCAAAAAGCTGTAAGCATCACCTTTCTTGTGAGCCTTTCGAACTTGAACTTTTTTTGTCATTAGAAAACGTATTGCTTTCACTTCATGGACTGTCGTTCGAACTCGGGCTCTTAGTTCCAAACACGTTCCGCTACATGTAAACACCTACTTCAGAAACTCATCAACATCCTTTTCATAGCGGGATATACACACACCTGGTGCTGGCGTTCAAGTAGCCAATATCATCAAAGACAATCGAGTGCACTGCCCCAACAGAATTCTTGCAACGACATCCACAGTACCTCTTCAGTCAGACTTAACAGGGCCATTGACTCAGTCGATCACCTAAGGATACCTCAATACATACTCAAATGATGGACTTCATCCCCAAATTCTTTAAATAATTCTGACATTTTATCAGCTGAAATATATGGCACGATTCACAATTGGAATTCTACTGGTTGGAACCCTTCATCAATTAAAAACTTTAGACCAGACCACAATTCATCCTGGAAAGTATTCTTGATCGGCCAACTTTTGTCAATCGTCTAAATTCTAAACGTTTATCTTGAATGTACAAAAGAAATTAAATCGATGTAATAAAATCTATATAAATCTATATAATCTATATAATCTATATACAAGCCAAGTACGTCCAAGGATGGAATACTGTTGCCATATCTGGGCAGGAGCTGCCAAAAACAGCCTATCATGCCTTGACAGAGTACAAAATAGACTTCGTGGCTTAGTGGGGGATGCCCTTTTCTCTAGCCTGCAACCCCTCTCCCACAGAAGAGACGTTGCGAGCCTATCCTTGCTTTATCGTTATTTTCATGGCAGGTGCTCGTCTGAACTCCAATCCCTGGTCCCCCCTTGCCAATCTTTCACGAAAAACACCCGTCTAGCTGAATCTACTGTGAAAAATTTCCCCCACTCTATATCTGTGCCTAAATCAAAACGCGGATTCTATGAACAAAGCTTCTTTCTTAGAACTGCACGCCTGTGGAACTCTGTTCCGTCTGCCTGCTTCCCTCCGGACTACAACTTGGATGTCTTCAAGTCTAATGTTAACAAATTCCTAATGAACCGCCCCCTTAAGTAAACACTCCATCAAATCTCCACACTAACGTAATGTACTTGAAATAACCCTTATCCCTGAGTGGCTTCCGGGCCTTGATAAGTGGTGATCACTGTGTAAAAAAAAAAAAAAAAGGTAAGACAAATAAAAAGTAAACTGAAATTGGTATCAAGTTATTGAATTACTCTCTAATAAATATGCATCAATATTCATGGTTAATTTTCCGTATATTTGAATAATTGTTTCGAGTTTGGCTACTTATCTATGCGTTTGTCTGAGTGTCCATTGGTTTTTACTTATTGAAATCAAGATATATGCTCGTATCTGTCTCTGTACTATAATATAAAAAAGCACTACATATATATGGTTTGATATAGAACTTCTGTGTCAGAACATGTGCTCCAATTGACCCTTTGATATATTTAGTGGTCTCATTAGCAGGTAAAGTAAATATATATTTGCCTATATGGGGCATATCTGACCAGATCGTTGATGACTTCCGAGTTAGCTTTCTCATAGAACTTTGTTTACTATTCTCACAGCGTGATCAGCATTCCCGATAAGACTATGGGCATTCGTACACAATGATCGGAAACTGTGGTTTTAAATAGATCTGGAGGTGGAGCATGTTTATCTTGTCGATCTGGGAAACTGGTCGGAAACGTAATTGTCTGTGATAGAAGTTTAGATATAGAAAACTATGTATTATTCAAGCAAATTATCTTTAATATAATATGCACACGAGGTATTACTTTTAATGTAGACATCTTTTGAATAAATAGTATATGTAGAAATAATGATCGAATATAAGTGTGTAATCGGGTTTTAGCATGAACATTGCTTTGAGAAATAGTGAACGTTTTTATATATTAATGAATTTGTGCACAAACCGGAATATGCTTTTATTAAATATATATATATATATATATATATATATATATATATATATATATATATATATATATATATATATATATATATGTATATATAATGTGTTGGGTATATTTAGTCAGCATATTCTCACTGAGACGATTGCAATTGATATTAGAAAGCACGGAATTCTTCTATTTCACTTTTTTTTAATCTCCAATCTCCGAATATCTGACACTCCTATATTTTTATTGTCATCGAAATCCGTGAAATCGCCAGGGAGGAAGATTCGCATGTCTCCATGCAGTAACTTAGTCCAAAATATATATTATTCTACATTGCATTCTAGAGAACCTACTGTTTCTTTTATAAAATAATTTTATATAAACTCCTTTTCAGTTAATAAAAAAAATTACATTAAGAAATTTACGTACGGTGTTTGAACCTACGAACCACGTCATGCAAAAAAAAAACACGTTTATTTTCAAGTCTTAAAAAAATTATTTGCAGTTAATAAAAAAAATAAGAAATTCCTGCGGAGTTTGAACCTACAGACCACATCATCTAAAAAAAAAACTAAATACAACACGCGATCAACTTACCCATAGTAGAATTTTCACGGTCTGTTGTGCTAGCATTGTTGCTAAGCGCCGACATGAAAAAAGAGTTTTATCGATGTTAGATAAATTTACATAACGGTTTCGACTATCGATTATCGCTAATTTTCGGGCGTATTCAGAGACAAATATTTACTATAATTACTCCCAAACGTATACAGTTAAGTTCTATTAATTGCCAAGAAAATTTGTGAAGCCGTTTCGGAGTCTATAAGGAGCAAACTCACATACACAGGAAGATACATTTGCATTGATATAATTATAATATATATATACATATATATATATATATAGAGAGAGAGAGAGAGAGAGAGAGAGAGAGAAGGAGAGAGAGAGTTAGAGAAAGAAAGAGAGCGACAAAGACATGATCTACATGGTATTTTGCTATTTTCCTTAGAGGATAAGATGTATCGTTTGAAACTCCATAAAATAAGGAAAAATCTTAATCAGTATTCCATGTTTCGATACATGAATATTGTAAATTTTTATTTGTAACATTTCATTCTTATACATCACGTTAGTGTTGTTTTATAAATATAAATATTACTATTTCTATACCCTTAGTAAGCTTCTAAAATTTTTCAGTTTGTAAAATAGAATTTCAGAAATTTATATGACAAAATGGGAACTTTTGCAAAACAAAATTTTTAACATATCATTATTTATGTTTTTCCATGGTAGGTGGTGGATCAAATTTACATCATTGTTGGTGTTCGGCTCAATTATATTATTTTCTTATATATCTTAGAATACAAAGAAAAGGAAAACAAGTTATAAAGTAGTGGAATAACGTATTAACACACGCACACATGTCTATATATGTATATATAAATATATATTTGTAAACTATATATATGTATGTATGTATATATATATATATATATATTAAAATAGATAGCAGTAAAGATTACTAGTAAATCAGTTAGAACATAAAGTTACAACTTATAAATAACAGCGGCCTTAGTTTGGGGCAGTTTAACTTGAATGGATGCTGCTGCATTGACTAATATCAAAGTCGATATCACAAGTGGTATAGACGTTCATCATGTGGAAAAGATACCATGCAGAGATGACTTTAGCTTGATATGTATTTCTGTGATATAATGCGTCAGTGCATTTCTATGAAATGTCAAATATACGAATCGAAATACTTTGATGTTTCTTGAAAAAGACGCTGAAATCGATACAGTATTTGTTCATTCGTTATAATATGAAAGCTGGAAAGAAAATGTAGAAAACGAATTATCGAATGAATTATGTACGATTTATTGTCTCATTCTCCTCCATGCCAGCATATATACACGCGCACATTTATGTCCACGATAGAACCAAACTTGTCAGTTTGCATTATTCTTGATATACTACATCCAAAAGCGTTCGCTAGCATATTAAGCCATTGCCTTTCTTTCATGCATATGACGCCATTCTGACCTCATGTATCTTTAAAGAGTAGAATTCTTTCTAATCCGAGATTTATATGAATTTGAAATAGAATGAAAGAAGCAGAATGCTCCAATATCCCTTATATATATCGGCCGTTTCCAAATATCACGTATATCTCCTCAGCTTGCAGTTAGTGTCGGATATTCAGGATAGAAACATGGATAGCGTTGTCACCTTTTTTTCTAGTTATTCTATTCGTAAAATAATTGTAGGCCGTTTAAAATGTGAGCAATTCTACTTCGAGATCCCGATAATATCAGGTCATCAAAATAGAATAGTAATCTTTCGGGGCGAAAATCCCAAGAACTTTTCATGTTGTGAGGCTTTATTATCCGATTTGCCAGTAAATGAATTGTTAAATCAATAAAAAATGGGCGCTTAACAACGTAGTGGCTTCTGTATTAGTTAACGGATAGTGTTTCAGGCGTCGTATTAAAAGTTTAACGATTGCATCTATCATAGGCATTAATTTAATACATGCTCCTAACGAAGGAAAAGTAATATAAAATAAATATAATTAAATAAATAAAAAAGTAAAATATATAATTAAAATATATAATAAATAAAATAAAACATAAAAAGATAATTATATGAATATATAAGTACAGTAAAATAGAATACAATAAAAAGCAAATAAACATGAGTGGGCATTATATATATATATATATATATATATATATACAAACACACACACACTAATCTACACGTGACCAGTTGGGTCAGTATATGTTATAGCTTGCTATTGAATAGTAGATATACGTTATTAATCCGTAAAAGTGCAAGTGGATACGCCGAATTAATGTCTAAACGCGCGAAATTGAATCAGCGCGAGAAAATACAACGTGGCGACCTGTGACAACAATACGCAATTTCGCGCCCACAAAAAATTGAAAAACGATAGCGACCAGTGAAAACAATACGATATACATTGGATAATAATATCATTACCCATAGATTTAATGAAAAATAGGTTTTATAAGAGGTTGTAATCCGTTGAAAAAATTGAAAACAAGAAAAAAACGAAAAGAAAAAAAAATAAGGAAGAAGTTTGCATAGTAAAGGCCCCCCCCCTAGATTTCTTTTTGTAGGTTAACAGCCTTAGAATATCAGGAAGTAATAATTAAATTATATTTTACTCGTTAAAAATTTTCAAAGCATATCTTTAAAGGAAACTAAAAGTCCCCCCACCAAGGTTTGAAGTGTTTCTACGTATTTTAAAAATCTTTTGGAATGCATGGCTTTCACACCATCCCATTCCCTCTTTCTTCCCACATCCCTACAATTGAAAAAATTCTAACGGTTACATTTCGCTACGTCGCCAAGATATGGAGTCTCATTTTAAGTTAAATTATTTTTCATAGAAGAAGCTAAAATATTAAATTTTGATTATTTTAAAATATACTTTTTATATCATCTTAAAAGGCCGTTAAAAGGTATTAGCCAAAAAAAAAAAAGAAGAGTTTGACTTCTTTTTAGAAGGTAAACTACGTTGGGTTACTCGTATAGACAAATATTTTTTTAAAAAATTGAAAATAGCTCAAGTATTTTTATATTAAAAAAACATTTGCTTTGTTTTATTTTGTTTGAAAACGATTCCAACTTGCAATGAAAAATACCGTAGGGTTGAATGTAATAATCAAAGAAGAAAGCGCCCACGTGTGTGAGTATTGTGCGGTTATACAACTTACCTTCGGATGGGATCTCGGAGAGAGAGACATTAAAGATGGCAGCAATGGATTTCTAAGGTGTAGTCTCGTGGAATCTCACGAGATCTCATCTTCCACTGCACACGTATGCAAATGGAAGAGGATCAGTTTTCTATTAAGACGCCTGTTGGCAGAGGCAGTTTAGGGAACACGTACTGAAAGTTGAGAGAAAAAGTTGACAGTGATGAATTCTAGCTGAACTTTTGCTTATCGTATTTATTTTATTTTGTTTTGCTGTTTTCTCGCGCATTTAACTGCAAATGCAACTAAAATTATACTTACTAAATAATATTTGGATATTAAAAACGTATGTTTTAAAGCGTGTTCTATTGTTAATCACGCACTACTTGCGTAAAGAAAATATTTTTATAAAATATGTAGGTTCACCTGAACAATCGGCACCCCTTTGCAAGTTTTTTTCCCTTTCTGCAGTTTAAAAACAATTTCTGCGTATTATTGGACACTAAGTAACCAGATTTTAAAAAATGCAAAAAAAATCAAGATGTATATATTTGGAAGGATGTTCAGTTTTACACAAGGTTCTAGTAAATCGATCCCAATTTTCAGAACCGATTTAACGTTGGCTTCTTCTGCCAACCCGCCATTATTACTATTTTGTTTTCTTTTTCTTGGCAACTTTGCACTGTGATTATATTTTATTTTCAAAATAGTTACAAAACAGCCTACCTTCTCCATGTTGAATAATAGGTTTCTAAATAATAACGTTAATGTTTCAGCGCGAGTCGTTAAATACAAAAGTCCCTTTTTTGTCTGATCGTGAGTTGCTTTTAATAAATAAATCTCGCCTATATAGTTGGTATGCATCAAATGCTTGCCAGAAAACCGAGATCCTAAACCGTACTCTTTAATCGGAACCCGTCAGACCTTTTATAGAACAAAGTCAGCAAAACGATTTTAGTTTTATAATAATATAGATATACAAATGTATACATATAAACATACAGTTATATACACATGCACATAAACACATATACGTGCACATATAAAGGTATACACTTATGCACACGCACACATATACACACATATACACACATACATATATATGTATATATAATACATATATATGTATATATATATGTTTATTTATTTATACATACGAAATAACACAATAAAAATTAATTGGTGTCCATGAATTTTATCTATTTATTAAATTTTAGATATGCTATTGTTTGTATACACCGTGATTTATTGTTACATTGAAATATAAATAATTTTAGGTTTTTGGTCCCTAGATACTTATCAGCCACCGTTATTAAAACCTATTTCAATAAGTGGGAGGTGAGACAACACTGTGATGATCAGTGAACGTATTAATTGGGTAGAAATTGATTAGTTAAGAGTACGTCTGAACAAATATCAGTAATCATTGTACTACAAAACGATCATGGTATGGTCATCTTAGAAATAGCATTGTGTTTCCGGACGAATCGTTTTGAAAAAAAATGTTCTAACAGATGTGTTTTTTTTAAATTTTTAGGTGTACAGTCCAGAAAGAAAGGCTTTGCACAGTGGTTATAACTGACGACTTTTGCATTATAAATGTGTTACAAGAATTGTATAGATTGGAGCTCAGTCGAGCATTCATCTGAAAATTATGATGGAGAGGAATATAGAAAGGTTAGCAATCTCTTCTCTGCGATAGAATGCTGTAGGGATATAAAGAGAACACCTCTCACTAAATAATGAAGAAGTTTCTTGTACGCTGTTAAAACAGGGAAGGCTACTCTGAGCAGCTCTTCTTACTTGTAACAGTCATACTAATAGGGTAACAAGAAAAAAGTTAGATAATCCAAATAAAAAATAAGGGCGAAAGTAATGTAGCATTCACTTCCTTGATACGACAATATGATTGCCAATTTACCTGACGATTGTATCGCGAGATTATGGTACACCATATGCGTGAATTCCATCATCCCACCATCATAACTACGTATATATCCATACACTCATTTCTATGTGCACAAATGCACACAAAGTCCATTAAGATAAAAGCATACATATGATAATGTCTAGTGATTATAGTAATGACCAGCTCCCTTTGAGAAGTCTCGTCCGTTCAACAATCCTAATTTGTGCTTTATATCCTCACTAGCGGGGGGGTACCCGGCGATGCCCGGGTGTTTGGAGGTGTGTGTGGTGTTAAATAAAAATGAACCCGGAGGGGGCGATCGGACCTGAAGCCCTGAGGCAAAGTTTGAAAAAAATCGGCCAGCCAGAATGAGTTAGTGAAAGATGTTTGAATATATTTAAGAACCAAATTGATAGGTGCGCGGCTGGAAGTCGTCGAGCGTTACGAAAACGACGTAGTTTTGTTTGTTATAAGCGAAGTAAAAGAAAGAAAACAACGTTAACACTAAGCAGGGGAAAAACACAAAAAAACTAACGTAAGGCAAACGAACGATGAAAACAGAAACCAAACTCGTGAAAAGTGGCTTAAATAAGCCTGTTTCGATATTAAAATTTAAAAAATCGAAAAAAAAAAGAAAAAACATCTCACACCACGATTCGAACACAAAACGTTTAGATAATGAACCAAGGCCTTAACCAACTGAGCGAAGGCGACGTTCACGAAATTTGTTCGGTTTTTCAACTATTTGATACCGATTTTGTGAATTATCGTCGCGTCTGCCGAAAGTTTTTAACAGACATCTAAACATACAAACATACATACATACATTTTCGCTTATATATATATATATATATATATATATATATATATATATATATATATTTCCTTCTGCCCATATAACTTCCGCAATAGATTGAATATTACATTGTCTTATAAAAAATAAATAAGGCGTGCTGAAATGACAATGGTTTAGTGCAGACTAACGACCTAGGTGTCCTACGTTCAAATCCAGTTTGTTCCACAATAATCTCTTTCACTTAGAATATTAGCAGCCTTCACGTGTTCCCTGCAAACCCTTAAGTATTCTGCATCGAAAAATTTCGGGGAAACCAATTCTAGTAATAGAATATTCGTAATCAAATAGTATTATGATGATCAATATGGCTTTAGGGATAACCAAAAAACATATAGTTGTTTTAAGCTGCTGAGCGATCTTGTATCGAGTATTTGAATATTATAAGTCGTTTAAAACGACGGTTGTTTATAGTCCTAGCTTGCAATATACTTAAGCCTTTGGCTTTCGGCCTATTTTGCGAAGTCTCCACGAGGCCTTTCTGCTTATTCAGTGGATTTTGCCAGGATGCAGGAAAGAAATGTATTGCATGGTTCGTAGTGTGCAAATGCAACAAATAGGAATTAATCTGGCATAATATTTACATTTATTCGATACATTTATTGAATAATATTTACATTAATTCGATACATTTATTGAATTATATTTACATTAATTCGATACATTTATTGAATAATATTTACATTAATTCGATACATTTATTGAATAATATTTACATTTATTCGATACATTTATTGAATCATATTTACATTTATTCGATACATTTATTGAATAATATTTACATTTATTCGATACATTTATTGAATAATATTTACATTTATTCGATACATTTATTGAATAATATTTACATTAATTCGATACATTTATTGAATCATATGTACATTTATTCGATACATTTATTGAATCATATGTACATTTATTCGATACATTTATTGAATAATATGTACATTTATTCGATACATTTATTGAATAATATGTACATTTATTCGATACATTTATTGAATAATATGTACATTTATTCGATACATTTATTGAATAATATTTACATTAATTCGATACATTTATTGAATCATATGTACATTTATTCGATACATTTATTGAATAATATGTACATTTATTCGATACATTTATTGAATAATATGTACATTTATTCGATACATTTATTGAATAATATGTACATTTATTCGATACATTTATTGAATCGTCGAGAAAATATCTAAAGAATAACAGCATTAAAATTTTAATATTTACATAAACGTTGTCGATTTTCGATAGTACTTCATTTATTTAAACTATAAATTTGGTATTTCGTCTATTACCGGTTGGTGTTATTACTTTAACATATCTCAATCAATGAAGTGCGCATATATATATATATATATATATATATATATATATATATATATATATGTGTGTGTGTGTGCGTGTGTGTGCGTGTGTGTCTGCTTGTGTGTGTTTGTATCTATACATATATATGTATATATATATATAAATATATACATATATGTATATATGTGTGTGCACATATGCATATACGTATATATGTGTGTGTGTGTATGTGTGTGTGTACATATATGTGTATATCATATAATTATATGTGCATAAATATATAATATGAAAATACATTAAAATATAAAAGTATATTAATGTAAAGTAAGTTATAGATTTTCATGATTAATTGTTAAATGAGATCATCAGAGAAAGATATATTGGACACCTATGGAAATGCAGTTCTTACTATTGTTGCTTTTTCATGCAAGTGTCTTATCTAGCGGTTTACTGTTTTATCTCTTTGGTTATTATCGCTACATTTACTGCGTTGTGAAGTTTATGTGTATTTGGCCATTGTATATTTCGTTCGGGTCCGTTTTAATTTTGCAGCTGCCAAGAGAGATTCCCTTCAGTAAGGATATCAGTGTACTTGGTGTACAATAACTATGTATTTGCACGTATCCGTTAATTAGTCTAATGAAGTGTTCGTACATAGACTTATCTTAACACTTTGCTTGCTGTCCCTTTATTCTCAGTGTTGCAATCATTAGTATTGTTCAATTTGACGGCGATTTCTACAGTTGTAATAAACTTGGAGTCATGAATATTTCAAAAATATTTGTGGTATCATCCATTGAGTCTTCTACACTTACCAGAATTCTTCGTTTTCCTCTCTTTTACACTTATTTAATATTCGATTTCAAGTCTGGTACATAACGCAACGTTATTTATTTCCGAAGTCTACAGGCCGTTCACATTGCTTAATCTACAAATGGTTTGAAATAGGTTATCTTTCTATTATGTTTCATCTATATAATCTGGTTTCAGTGAATCTTTTTGTTCTCTACGGACATCAAATTCCCGTTCATTTCTGTTGATTATGGATATTTATGAGCATCATATTCGTTAAGTGTTTTGATCACATGTTCAGGGTTTTTCTTATTAATTATAAGTATTGCACGCCTCCCAAACTCGAATAAAATTCGAAGGTTTCCTGAGTTGATTTATTCTGTTCATAAGATTTTCTTTTTGTTTTATTGCGGATACTGTCAGATCATCCATATGAATGAGGGGTTCTTTTTTTCGTTTTCGTGTCCGTGAATTGATATTGAATTGCATTTAGTGACCAACATTTTTAGTTGAATTATTTCTATGAATAAAAACAGCGGTCATCGAGTATCCCTGTATAATCCTTATTAATATTAATACCTATAATTCTCAGTTTCAGCCTGTATGTTAAAATCATCATCATCATCATCATCATCATCATCATCATCATCATCATCATCATCATCATTACATCATCATCATCATCAGCATCATCACCGCCACAGACACCGCCACCACCACATCCATCATCATCATCATCATCATCATCATCATCATCATCATCATCACCGCCACCGCCACCACCACCACCACATCCATCATCATCATCATCATCATCATCATTATCATCTGTCTGATTATAATTATTATCGTAAATTTGTATTATTATTATTATTATTATTATTATTATTATTATTATTATTTTTATCTGTCTTATTATAATTATTATCGTCATTTCTATTATTATTGTGATTGTTATCATAAGTATATTTATTATTGTTGCTGTTATTATTATTTTTGTTATTATAATACTTACATCATCATCCTTATAATTATTATTATATTATTACTTTTATTCTACTAAAATAAACGTATTATTTAAACACATAAATTATTTAGAGAAATTGTGATTTCCAGTTTTTCAATGATTTTTTTATTTAATTAATATTACTTTTTTATACATACGCACACACAATAAAGTAACACAACATTACGCATTGAAGACAATATAAAACTGAAAATGAACAATATGTTTACTCGTTTGTTTATTTGTTTGTTTGTTACGCGAGTCAAATCTTTGTATACTGATTCTAAATGGAGTTCGTCTTTAATTTTTGTTGCAGCTATTCGAAAACATGCAGGGTTTTACTCTCGCTTTTAAAAGCAGCAAATCCACCCGATTGCATACGTAGTGGAACGAGATTTTGGCAAAGGAAACACAGTAGCATTGTGCATAAATAATACTGCTATTCTTAATCGATTGGTTTGTAGATCACCCATGCCACATACGTGCTGCTAACACTCACAGATTTAGTTTGATTCCGTTAGGAATGCTTTCCTTTGGTTTTTGTACAACAATTTGTAGATCTTTCCTGTAAGAGCACTTAACGAATATGATGCTCATAAATATCCATAATCAATAAGTTTACATCCTTTTTTGGCACAGGCATTTAAAATTGTTATAGATACTAAAAAGTTCAGTAGATTACTGCTTTAGATCTTATGAAGTGACTGACCAATTTTTATGATTTCAGGTTCAAATGAACAACTAAAACAGAAATCGGAACCACTCTACTGAAGCCTGAATTAATAAATTCAATCTGGACGTGAGGAAACTTTAGAAAGACAATCAAATCCTGGTTTAAACTTGGAAAAATGCAACAGAACCTTATGGAATGATAAAGACTGCGAGTAGACTATATTGCATGAATCTAGCATCAATTTTAGAATGCCATAAACGATTAAAAGAAGGCAAGGAGTCGGCGAGGGATGATGAAGAGTGTCGGTAGAGTAAGGATGTCAGAACCCCAGAGTTTATTCGTCAAATAAAGAACCCCATTAATAATTACCGTGGCGTGTCTATAGAAACCATAAATGATCACTTAGATGTCAGTGTTCTCACAGAATTGTTCGCGATGAATTGAAGATTCAGAAGATTTGCGCAAAGTTTGTCCCAGGGATGCTCAGAGAAAATCAAAAAGAAAACCATTGTCATGAGAATAAGATGTGTATCAAGATAGTTTTAAATCCTGCTTATAGTCCCTCCCTTGCTTTATTTGACGCTTAGTTATTCTATAAGCACAATAAAACCTTTATGAGCTCTCATTATGAGAGGATTGAACAGATGGAAGAGGCTGTTACGAGGGTCAGTGACACGCCCACACAAGATGACTTCAATGGGGCCTTCCAGAAGTTGTTGGATACGTACAAGTGCATTGTATCCGGAGGATATTTTTTCAAATGGGACTGAAGTGTCATGCGTGTACTATCAATAGAACTGCCAATACGAAAATGTCTGGAGACTTATTAAAGGAGCATCGATACATGAGATGGTATATGTTCTATCTTATGTCTGCGGATTGATACCCAAATTGCACCTCCAATTTAAGGTTGCATCATTGTTATTTAATTGTATTTGTTTATTATTATTATTATTATTATTATTATTATTATTATTATTATTATTATTATTAATATTATTATTTAATAACTAATTCTTACACGAGTAAACACTGAAAACAATCTGTGGTGCACCTTGACATCCAGGTGCTAACACGTTTTCCCAGATGTCCAATGTTCTCAGTATCTTTCGAAAATTATTTCAAATAACTTTGCGTTATAGCAACGGCCGCTTAGAGTTGATTTTCCGCTGCAAATGGCCAGTGGAATTCCCTGGGATATGGTTGCAAAAAATAGCTTCCCTCGGTTCCGAGTTTAGTCCGAACTCTTCAAGTGAAGGGCTGATTAGTGATGACCACCCTTTTTTATTAAATACTCCTCGAATCCTCAGGATATATTGACATGGCATCGTAGCAACCTATTATTATTATTATTATTATTATTATTATTATTATTATTATTATTATTATTATTATCATTATTATTATTATTATAAAGAGTAGTAGTAGTAGTACTAGTACTAATAGCAATACTAGTAATAGTACTTCAAAATTAGTGACGATGTATAACTAATTCATAAGGTGTTCAGTTTTGCACTACAGCATGGATTAATATTAAAAAAAAGAAGAAATTTAGAAATTAAGAAAGAATATTGAGAATGAATGTACGACAATGCCTTTGGTAAGTCACCTATTTAAATCAGCATTTTAAAAGGGTTATTCACCGAATTCTTTCTAACTTAATCATCTATAAATCGAAACAATGAGATACGATCCACCCATACATTTTTGAGTAGCTGAAAAGGCTCATGCGACGTTTGTACTTCCATAACGAGGAACATCCTTGCAACTCTTAATACGCAAATTGAATGTGAAGTCGCACTGTTGACCCTAATTAGAACAAGTTTTCTGCCGGTCAACACGTGCGCCCATCAATATCAATTTTGAACAATGAGACGTGACTGAGTGTCTAGCGAAGCTAACGATGTTAGAAAATGTAAAATCTAATATGCAAAAATACACATACAAATGCTATGTACTTTTTTTTCTGATTCCAATGTTTTCTTTTCTTTGTATTCCTCAATCTGATAACACACGCACACACACAAAACCACACACACACATATATATATATATATATATATATATATATATATATATACATACATTGTATAATATATATATGCATACATTATATAATATATATATATGCATACATTATATAATATATATATATATATATATATATACATACATTATATAATATATAGATTAATAGATATATTTATATAATAAATATTCATATAAAAAATGCATTTGTGATAACTACATCTGAGAATGTATATATATATATAATATATATATATATATATATAACAACTATAACAAAAATGACGATTATAATAATAATAATAATAATAATAAATAAATAAATAAATAAATAAACCATTTTAAATGAAAATAAAAGCGAACATGTTTAAACACACCCGGATTAAACTAGTCCCTCATTCGTACACGCCAAAAAAATTACACAATTCCCTTTCAAATAAACAAAGAGATATCAAAATTACAGGTCAAATGGTATTTTTCCTTATAATCACGTGACTATTTGGATTTGTAAATAAAGGCATAGATAACCAAGGATCTGATTGTCTGGCTGGTCAACTCGAGAATATAGAAAAACACTCGGTAAAATCAATTTCATAAGATTGAGGAGTCCTTACGTGGATCAAACGCAGGTCCTTCTATGTAGTTTCATTATTACGTATATTTTCCAAACTTTATATATATATATATATATATATATATATATATATATATGTGTGTGTGTGTGTGTGTGTGTGTGTGTATATGAAGAGAGAGAGGGGGAGAGAGAGGGAGAGAGAGTTAAATATATACGTGTATATATATGGAGAAAATTACTTACGTGGTTATCTACCTATTTATTTCAAGATTCCTCGGGATAATTGATTTGATGAGACACGATTACAAGATCTCAAAATATATTAGTTGTATTTGTAATATGAATGTGTTGTTTTCTTTTTCGAACAGTAAACGACTGTTAGCATTTAACACATCCATATCATTTATGGCATCGAATGGGTGTTATTTTTTAATTAAATATAGCCGTTAGAGTGTAAAAGATATGATGCCGTTTCTATTTTTTATAATCAATATAGTCGTAAGAATTTAAAATGCTAGATGTGCATATGAAAGGAAAATTATTGTTTAGTTTTTTGTTTTTATTTATGGATTGGTTCATGGCTTTAATTGATATTCATAATCGATATTATTTTATATGGTTGAAGTCTCTTATACTCTATCTAAATTCACGTTATTTATCCATCTATCCATCTCTCTCTCTCTCTCTCTCTATATATATATATATATATAATCATGTATATATATATACATGATGATTGCAACGTCTTGTGAGACGAGTACCACTCCCTGAGACATTAAAGTCCACGAGTCCAAATGCCTGAGGGAGTATCCATACAAAGATGATGTTACAGAGTCTTAGGTTTGTACGACAGCTGTCTCTCTCTTTGTTTAAAATGTTGAGTTCAAGCAACAAGCAAGAGCAAGATAGCCAACAATAAGTTAAACTGAATACCAGCTTAATGCGGGTACTGGTCTCCCGCTTTATGTTTTTTTTATCAGAGATTTGCTTCTCATAGAAAGGTTACCTTCACCACGGCTTACAGGAGTCCTCTCCACCCCAACACACACATACATACACACAAGCAAACACGGTGCTAGTTGGCCGTTGACTCCGAAAAAGGGTTCATTCGCCCTTTGGAAGGTCTTGTTTTTAATCCTTCAGGAGGACTAGTCACCCTACTCACCAAACAAGTCTGGTGGGGGAACCAGTTTAGTCGCCCGTGATCCGACCATGAGGCAGGTAATACTGGGTACATGGTACCAGTAGGATATGACATGACCTAACACAATATACATGCATACATACATATTGCTATGTATGTATACGGATAACATTACAACTATATTACGAATTTCAATATATATATATATATATATATATATATATATATATATATATATATATATATATATACACACCTTTCTACTACTACCATCAGTTTCTAATTCGCTGCTCTGCCGTATTTCATATCAACCACACACAGAGCCAGACACCGCTTTGATTTTTACAGCATTCCTGTTAACAGAGTTTCAGACAAAACTCACTTTCTGACGTGGGTCGGGTTGTGAGAATCTGAGGTTAAAGAAAGCATAGATCTGACATTACCACGTTGTAACAACATATATCAACGTGAGAAACTGTCGGACGTTAGGGCTGTTAATGCGTGCTGAACCGAGATTATACATAAAACGCGATGTAAATAAAAATGTTCTTGTTAAACGTCGTATTACCATCGTCAATGTCTAGCTAAAACGAATCCTTATCAGAGTTTGTCCAGTATTTTTATCGAGATGAATAAATATGCCTCGTTTGTTTCCATTTTTGTTTATGTACGTTATAAGGTGTTTTTTTACATAGAGGTCACCATTTATCAAGGCCCGGAAGCCACTCGGAGATAAGTGTTATTGCGTGTACAGTAATCAATGGTATAGTATCTTAGTAATCATTAGTATTGGAGATTTGATAGAGTGTCTTACTAACAGGAGCGGTTTGTTAGGAATGTGTTTATGTTGGACTTGAAGACATCCAAGTTGTAGTCAGATGAGAAACAGGCAAACGGAAAAGAGTTCCACAGTCGTTCACTTCTAAGAAAGAAGCTCTGCTCATGGAATCTACGTTTGGATTTAGGCACAGATAAAGAGTGGGGAAAATTAACGACAGTAGTTCCAGCTAGACGGGTGTTTTTCGTGAAAGATTGGCGAGGGGGGCAGAGATTGGAGTTCAGATGAGGACTTGCCATGGAAATAACGATAAAACAAGGCCTGTATTCACGTAATAGAAAGTAGAAACTGAGCTCGTTTTACATATAACACTTATCATGAGCCAGTTTATCACCTTAAAACTGCATTGTCAGACATTGATATCAAAAGATTTAGTACATTTATAGAGTTATTCCATACAAAGGTATTACAAGTGTACAATGAAGTTTATAAGTCAATAATTTTTCCAAAATACTAGCAAAATTAGCTAGACTAAAATTAGTCAGACTAAAATTAGTTAGACTTTCTTTGTAAAACATTATTTAATTTAAAGGTCTGATTGACTAATTTTATTTCATAATTTCCACCAAGGAAGCTCCTTAAATCGTTGAACATACATCGTACACTCATGTAAATATAGCACTGTTAAAATTCAAACGATCGATATAGTATGCCGATAAATAAAAGTAAACGTTGGAGAGTCGTTAAGAACACTTTGACAATACAAAGTCAGAGAAGATCATTTCACGTTATGGCGTAGTCCCCAAATAGTGACAACTTAAAAACTATTGATTATATTTTTATTACGTGAATTGTTTGACGATTTGTCGACTTAATTTAAACGCACATAGAATTAAGATTTACGATATATTGCCATGTGCGCTCCATTTGCGTTATTTCGTTTAAGTTCGGGATATTTGATTGTTCATAAAATTTTATAGTGGGTAAATAACAAAAACTGACCTAATTACAATTATGCAAGTAATTAATAAAGACTAGGAAACGTGTTGGATCAACGATCGATCTTTGTTGAACGCCAGAATCATATTATATTATTCAGATATCTGTGCATCATTTCCAAAATATTAAATTTGTCTTAAAAATATATGAGCCATTCATTCATTCCTTTATTCAATTCGCATAAATAAAATGGTTTAATTTTTGCATAGGTTTCAACGATATCGTTTTTAGGTAGAATATTTTCTAAAAATGCACCGGGCATTTACTCGAAAAACACATTAAGTAAAAGTGCTCTCGTGAAACGAATCGGATTCGAACTAAAGTTTATTTAAAAATATTAGCGAAAAATATAATTTTACTCTGCAATTTAATAAACGTAGAATTTATTGTAATATGTAACATTATTCAGCAAACAAAAATATGTGACTATATACTTGCTAGTATTGATAAGGTATAGGTATACTGTTAGGAAATGTAATTGTTGAATATTGCTGGCGTTCGTTATGGTGATGTCAAGCGTAGATAGTGTATTTACGCCATTACTGTTTAATACTTATATAAATACTCATGTTAATGTTGTTTATAAACACATGGAGTTGTAGGCGTATATCTGTAAAATCGATGTAGAAATTTGCGACAGTGCAACGAGAACTGGGAGAAATAGATTCCGGATATTACAAAGGTCGCCAGAAAAAATGTTGCCCCCCAACCGTGTTGGAAACACATAATAGTAGTCTGCACCTTTGAACGCTATTTATCGCTTAAACATCTTGTTAAATCTAGATTATACTTAAATCCAGCATAGTCTGCTTTATTTAAATGTTCAAAAAGATATTCAATCTAAAACGCCACATACTAATAATTAGGCGCTAACCACAATCTTATCACCGCAATTTGCACCCGGCTTAACAAACAGTTTTCAAGAAATGTTGTCCAATAGAAGACATTACGTCTCTACTCCTATGACGTACTACTCCAAAAAATAACATTACGTTTACGCTGCTATGATGTACTGCCGCCATAAATCAAATTACGCTTGCTCTTGTATGACGTACAACCCTCACTATTTATATTACGCGTGTATGCTTATTACATGCAACCACCACCAATTACACTATGCTTATACTTATATGACGTACTTCCTTCACCAATCACATTACGCTTTTACACTTATGACGTACTACCCCCACCTACAACATAACACTTGTACTCCGATGAAGTACTTCTCCCACCAATGACATAACGCTTGTACTGCTATGACATACTAGCCAAATGCAATCACAAAACGTTTGCACTCCTATGATGTACTGCATCTACCAATCACATTACGGTTGGGCACCTATGACGTACTGCCTCTTACAAATCACATTACGCTTGTACTAGTATAATGTACTCCCACTAATCACATTACGCTTGTAATCCTATCACGTACTACAATCCACAAATAACATTACGCTTTTATTCCGATGAGGTACTACCCTAATGAAATCACATTCGCTTGTACTCCTATGACTTACTACCCCTCAAAAATCACATTACGCTTGTACTCCTTCGACGTACTACTACCTTACAATAATATTACGAGTGCACTCCTATGATATATTACCCCAACGTATCATATTACGCTCGAACTCCCATTACTTACCACATCCAACTAATTACATTATGCTTGTAATCTTATGAACTATCAATAACATGGCACTCGTACTGCTATAATGAACTACCCCATCAATAAACACTTGTCTCGTCCTCATCACATGATACTCGTACTTCCCACATCCAAAAATTAAATTAAGTTGTGCTTCTGTGAAAAACTAGCGCCACATATCGCATTCTCCTCGTAATCCTATGACGTACTACTCCCCACCTATCACATTACTCCGATGGTGTACTTCTCCCAACGATGACATAACGTTTTTACTCCCATGACATACAGCCAAACAATCACATGATACTCGTACTTCCATGACGTACTGCCCTATCAATTACATTGCACTTGTATTCCTATGACGCACTACCTCTTACAAATCCACTTACGCTTGAAGTCATATAAAATACACACCTCAACCAATAACAGTACGCTTGAACTCCTATGAGTTATCTAATAACATTTTCCTTATACTCCTATGACGTACTGTCCTGACCAATCATATGACGCTTGTTTTCTTATGATGTACTACTCCAACAATTACATTAATTATGTACTTCTATAACGTACTAACCCCATAATTTACATAACACTAGTACACCTATAACGACCTATGCCATACAAACTGAGTACACTTCCACTCCTATCTCGTACTACCCTTAGCAATGACATTACGTTTTTACGTTTATGACGCAATACTCAAACTAATTACATTACGCTTGTAATTTATGACGTACGGCCATCCATCAATAACATTACGTTTGTACTCGTATAACGCACTTCCTCACCAAATACAGTATGCTTTTAAGTATATAATGTACTATCTCTACAGAGTACATTATGCGTGTACTTCTTATGACTTACTTCCTCAACCGATCAAATTATGCGTGTACTCCTATGATGCACCCTCATCACAAAATTAAATTAAGCCTGTGCTTTGATAACGTGCATCCTCTACCAATTACATTACATTGTACTACTATGACGTAACATCCCAACCAAATCACATTATATTTGTACTCCTATGACGTATTACCCCAATCAATCACACTACGCTTTTATTCTTATTACTTACTGCCCTCACAATCATTTACGATTGTACTCTTATGACGTACTATTCTAACATATCACATTACACTTGTCATACTATGACGTATTACCCCGACCAATCACATTACTCTTGTGACGCACTACCACCAACAAATCGAATAAGACTTATAATCATCTGACGTACTACCTGCCAAATAACATCACACTTGTACTACTATTACGTACTACTCCTAATCAATAAGATTACGCTTGGACTTCTATGACCTACTATCCCCCCACGAATCACAATATGCTTGTACCTCTACGATGTAGTATCCCAACTAATTATATTAAGCTGGGACACTTCTGATGTACTACTTCTACCAATCACATTACACTTTTTCCTGTCGTGACGTACTACACCAACACTCACGTAACATTTTCTTTTCTGTTGATGTAAACTTCCACCAATCATATTAGGCTTTTACTCCTATGGCATACTACACCCCAGAAATCACATTACGCTTGTACTCCTTTGACGTACTACACCTCACTAATTAAATAACGCTTGCACTTCTATAACTTATCGCGTTTGTACTCATACTTCACCAATCACAATATGCTTGTACTTTTATTAGATGCTTCTCCCCACGATAAAATTACGCTTGTACTTCAATAACGTACCAATCCCGTTACACTTCTACTCCTATGGCGTACTTCCACTCACAAATTCAATTAGGCTAATACTCCTATTGATATACCACCCTTATCAATCATATTTCGCTTGTACACCTTTTACATAATATCGCCACCAATCATATCACGCTTACACTCCTATGGTGTACTACCACCACTAATCACATTACGCTTGTACCCATACGACGTAGTATCCCTACCAACTACATTACGCTTTCACTTCAATGAATACTATCCCCCATACATCACATCAGGCTTGTACTCCTATGACGTACTACCCCCACCAATCACATTACACGTGTATTCTTATGACGTGCTACTTTTACCAATCGCATAACGCTTTTACTTCTATGACGTATCACCCCACCAATCACACTACGCGTGTACTTTTATCTAAAAGTGTAAGCTATGTTTAGTGCAGAACAGTTTCTGATGCGTCGTTGTTCTACACAAGTCCTGAGAGGTCACTGATTTGCAGTAGACAGTTCTCGAGTTGGAATCCACAGAGAAAAATATTCCTCCCGTGTTGAGACAAAAAAAAAACATATGCGAAATTGCAACAGAAAGGTTTAATATTTATAGAGCAGTTCTGGTTTCTGATTGATTGGTAGCAGAACGTGAATTAATTCGATTCTTCGCTTCCTGGCAGCATCGTTTATTTATAGAATCTCCCGACCATGCAGGATCATATCCCATTATATCACAAAAATATTTAACACGTACTACACACCAATAATCACAATGCCATTGTACTTTTATGGCGTACTATCTCTATTAGTCACATTACGCGAGTAAAACTATGACGTACTACTTTCCATCAATGATATTATGCTTGTACTATAACGTACTAGCCTCACTAATCACATTGCGCTTGCACTTATATGACGTACTCCTCTTACCTCCTTACCAATCACATTATGCATCTTCTCCCACAACCAACTACCAACAAAACAACGGAATGCACTTCTATGGCGTACCACCACGACCAATCTTGTCTTCCAGCAAAATTCCACCTATTCACTGTAGAGGTCTTACGTTTCCGAAACGCCTTCTTTTTCATAGATTCTCTGCTCAGACTACTAGTCGGTAGATTTTCTTTCTTTGCTTTTCTATTGCGTAAATGCCCTAACATGTACCTATTTAAATGTAATCGATAAAACATCTCGATTCCTTGCTTTCATCACCTATTGTAGATATAATCAAAAATGTAGCCGCTTACGTCCAAGTTGCAATAATCCTCGTTTCTGTCGGACAAGAGTTCATAAAAACATATTTTACTACATAATGTTACGAAAGTGTAATCTAATCAAAATTTCCCTTTCGAAATTCTAATTAAATTAGATATAAAAATTATCTTCTATTGCACTTCCAATGATAAAGGGATACGGTATACAAATACATGTAAAGTGTTAAAAATTTCGACGTCATGATGTTATTGTAACGTATTATAATATGTCAATAGAAATTAATGTGTAAAAGAGGATATATTAATAGATATTGTATATTTCAATGTTTGTATATAGGATCACGGCTTGTCAAGCCTGGATACAACGCAAGTATAAGGGTTTATGAGTGCTAGGTTGGACAACATCGTGATGATCGGTTTAGGTTAAAATAGAGATACATTACTTAAAGAATCTGTTTATGTTGGAATTGCAAACGGCCATTTAATAGTTAATTGGGAAGCAGTTCAGCAGCAGTGTGTTTAATTGTTGAGCAGCTATAGGTAAGCACTTCACTCCAAGAATTTCCGTAGATTAAGGTACATATAGAAAGTACTAGAAATTGCTAGTCGTAGTTTTGTAGGGAATGTTTCTCAAGAGAAGTGTGAGTGTCTAAACATTATAAGTTGATTGTAGTTTCTACATGTGGTTTGAATGATGAATTATGCACTCTTTATTATATATTTTCTAAACCATTATAGCCTCTTCGTTTTCTTTCTATCTTTTTCTCTTTTTTTTTCGGCGAAACATCTGTCTGTGAATAGCTAAATAAATTTACACCTTCCTCATCCCTTTAGCACTCGCAAGTAGAAAATAACAGTCCAGGTAACTAATAACGAAAAAATCATAAATATTTATAGATAATCTTGCGCGTAGATGTGGCTTAAGGCGCAATAATAATGAAGATGAGAAAAGTCAAATGCGTACACTTGGATAGGAGTAGTCCAAAAGTTTTGGCTCTTATTTTTTATTCCGTTACCATGGATCAGAGAAGACTGAAAATTATCTTGTAATGATGACTGAACTTATGCACTTAAAATCTGAAATTGCAATTTCTCTGTTGCAGATATTGACAGTGTGAGACTATAAGAAAGCAACATCTGTAATAGGCATGCGTTATTTTAATGGGATCACTTCTGTCTTGGTAGCTCTTTATTTTTTTTTTGTTAAAAAATATCTACTTTTCGAACGACCCTCATATGACAAAATGCACCCAAACGTACATGCACAGCTATCATTCATCGCAGGCAGAGGTCGCTTTTTGTATGGTACCGCTTTCTTCTTCATAGATCTTCAATGTTTAGAGTTGAAAAATAGGAGCTTTACATTTTGAACGACACTTGTATAAGAATTTTATTGTTAAGAATTTTTGTACCTTCAGTTATTATAGACAAAGTTAAAATAAGAGAACTTTGTGAGATATTTGGTAATAAGAAACCTATTCCAAAATGAGAATGTCAGATAAACATTTATGTACGTATGGTTTATGACAAACGTATTTTAATGACTAATTCTCTATAATTTTAAAGTCATCAAAATTTCGCTAATACTTGCTAAAAAGCACAATTTCGACAAGTGTGAGGTGATAACACCAAGGAGCGGTAGGACTTCCCATTTGGGGGAGGTTGAGACTTCCGAAACTCTGGAGAATTCCGAGCAGTTATTCTTGTGTTATATGTTAAGTATTATTGTATACCACGGCAGCGACGGGCCACCTTGCTGAAGGGAAGAGTTTAGTTACAAATTTTATTATTTTTTATGAAACCTACATATAAATATAATTGTTTGGTGAAAGTAACAATTTGATGCCATTTTGAGACACATAATAAAATAGAATTTCATTTCCGATGCCAGCAAGGCCCAACTCAAGGACGTCTGGCCTCTGAACATAATGCAAGACTCACGAGATCACGGGTTTGACCTCTTTCGATCGTGAGAAACAAAACTGAGAGCGTTCGCAGACTCACAGGTACATGCAGGGAATCGGGCAGCCCCTCTGGGATGACGCACTTACTGGTGATTGGTCTAGGCTCCAACCGAACGTACCCCGATGAAAATATATGCACTACTAGCGTGACAGCGGCATATCAACCCGAAACTTAAATCGACTCTGACCAAATCTACCAACGAATCCTATGGCGCCGAGTGATTTTCCGAATAATTCCTTGCGAAGAAGAGCCGACGCGTATGTGACAAGAGATCCCTACTTAGGGATCGCTAAGGTTTCACACATGAAGTCAGAATTTTCAAATATATAGTTTACTACATTTTTAAATGTCGATATTTTAATTATTTTTTGCATGACAAAATAGAAAAGAATTGGTGTTATTTTTATCAAAAATATATTTATCATACATGAATTTAATTATAAATAAACATATATATATACATATATATATATATACATATATTTATATATATATGTATATATATATATATATAATTATCTTTTAAAACCATATGTCACGTTCAATTATTAAATTTACAATCAGATATTATGTACAATTTTGTTTACAATAATGAAATTGATGTAAAAATACTATTTCGTCTTGGATGTTATCGTACACTAAAATCTATTTGTTAAATTATCGGATGAATATAAGTGAATATGTTCTCAATTTGTTCAGTTTTACGAGGATATATATATATATATATATAAATATATGTGTATATATACATATATATATACACAGAGAGAAGGATATATATATATATATATATATATATATATACAATGAGAGAGAGAGAGAGAGAGAGATCAGGAGAAAAAGAGATAGCGAAATGAATTTACGAAGATATCGCTGCCATTCAACAGAATATATATATATATATATATATATATATATATATATATGCCTATGAGACAATATTCTTATTCAATTATATTTGATCTTTTATTCATACAAATTCTTTAATTTTTTAAGCTTGACGTAACTACAGTGCATATACAATTAAACGACAATAGATCTGTATTTCATTATTTTATATTCTCTGAAAATAAATGATAGTACCCCTTGAAATATCCTTAAAAAATTAAGGATGAAATGAACATTATCTTGAAATGTGGAATGTAGCCATTTGGTAATCTGTTTAGAAAATTCTTGCCTGAATAAAAAAGGCGCGATCAATGACCGTCAACAGTTTAGTTTTGGTAGACGATAGTGTCATGCTATTTTTTTTTTACCGTAGGTTGTGTGATGAATATTGTAATCGTTTTTGTTTGTATGCAACATGTTTGTTTAACCATGCAGTTTGGATAGCGAAGAACACTAAATACAATAACATTTTTTACTAGAAAATGTAAGGCTTTAAAAATAATAATCGAAACAAATTCAATATTTAGCACAAAATATGTAAAGTTTAGATATCTGTATGAAAATGATAATAAACATTAATAAAACATGACGCAATTTATAGTCAGTGGCAGAGAACAACGGCATTTTTAATTATATAAAATACGAGAACATTATTTATTCACTTTGCGTTGCTTGGTCAAATTGATACAAATAGAAAATGTTCAATATATTTTTTAGACAAATAATGAAATAGAGACAATTTAAATAGTTAAAAGCGATTTAAAAATAAAGAAAAAATATAAAATGGACATATTTTTGAAAGCGAACAGTTTTAAAAGAGAAAGGAATATTTTATGACATAATGTGTACAGACGGATGGAGGAAAATTGTTGGCTTCTAGTGACGAAAAGATTTGCTCGGTGATAATGACAAGCCAAGGAAACATTACGACTGCAATGTAAATACTACCAAAGTGGAATTGGCATTGTGACAGGAGCATGGTGTTAGACATACAAAATGCTTAAAGTTAAAGAATTAAACGGCATGATACATTGGGAGTAGGATTTATCTTAATGGCAGAGCTTAAAGTCAGTCCAAATACCCACTGAACAAAAGGATCCACAAATAAAAGAATAAGATATGTATTGTCAACGACAGCGTGATAGACTGAGTTAATTAGACAGTGTTTTATTGAACTATTTAGTAGTGTTCTTATGAGATACCATTTGTCTTAAATACTCCCCCATCAACATATACGCGCAGACAATTACTGAATTCATACGTTATATGCAAAATGTTACATAGACAGCTATTTACTTGAAACATACGTTGAAATACACTAACTGGTGTCTGGATATACAGCAATATGACAAGACAGTGTGCGTATATTTAATAAAAAGTGTATAGGAAGTAGGCATTCATAATAAATACATAATAATAAAAGGTGTGCACCTAGTATGTAACAAATATTTTCGTACATGTATGATTGTAAATGCAATTTTAATGATTCTCTATTGTATTCGCTCCTAGCCAAAATAAAATATGTAGCACGCAAAGATTTTATTTTTAGTAAACTATATATATTAGTCCTCGTGCGAAAAAGCAGGACACAAAATGTTTTACATAATATTAATTATAGAATAACAATAACAAATTCTTTCGCTGGTGAGGACTACTATTAAGCGTAACCAGTTATACAGTCCTTTTGTAATTTTAATCTCTATTTTTCTCGTTATATACTGAATATTTTTAATGAAACATATATGAAATATGTTCCTTATTAAATGGTAAAGATTTACTATTCTGAAAGAAGTTTAAAACAATTTAATCTAAAAAATTATTTTAAAGTTTTAAAAAAAAAATCGGATTTTCTAAGTATTCAGACACGTATGACAAAGAGAGAGTTGCAAAAAAAAAGTTGTGGTGTGAGTAGAAATACACATTGAAATAGAGAGTAGGAAACTTTTTATAGATACATGCAAAACCACATTCATTTTTTTTTAATCCAAATTATTAAATTAAATAAAATATAATCTTAAAAAATACGATACAAGATAGAAAAGCATTTCATCTAGGCATGAAAATTGTTAAACAAAATGTTTTACTATAGGCTTCAGAAATAAAGTACAAGATTCATTTTAAAATTTATTTATCTTAAAATGCACTTTTATACATTTAACAAAATAAGGTTTTTAATTTTTATACATTTCTTTGTAAAATTTATAAAAGTGCACTTTAAAGATAAACTTTAAATTGAATCCTGTATCTTTATTTTGAAAGCCTATAGTAAAACATTTTGTTTAACAATTTTCATGCCTTGGGTGAAATGCTTTTCTAACGTATATATATATATATATATATATATATATATATATATATATATATATATATATATATATATATATATATATATATATATATATATATATTAAGTAAAGTGATTTTCAATTTAAAAATTTAAAAAAAATTTAAAATTTAAAAATCAAATTTTAATTTAATTAAAAATCAGTTTCATAAGAAGGAACAACAACAAAGTCAATTATCTGTACGATCGTTTCGGAAATCCGTGCTTTTTATTTGTGGTATACATGAAGTTATGTAGAACAATTATATATAGTTTTTTTGGTAAGCACGGTCTCCTCATCACCAAATTTAGGAGGATTTTTATTGGATTTAAATGTTATCTATAGCTGCACAGTATCAAAAACTCCAAATCTACAAGAACCTATTAACAGCCATAACTCAACTACCAGATTAAATAATAACACCAACTTAAATCAATCTACCGATCAATTACTAATCAACCCACCACATAATAATCCAACAATAGACCTAACGGAAAATAATCACACTAATCAAGAGGTAATATATATTGGTTCCACATCTGGCCCAATAAAACATAGAATTTCAACGCACAAACATTCTCTTAAAAATAACTCTCTATCAAACCAAACTACTCTATCCAACGATATTTGTCAACTAAAAATAGCAATATTTCTTTCAACTTAAAATGGCAAATAATTGAGACTTGCAAATCATATAAACCAGGAGATAAATTTTGTGCACTATGTACAAAAGAAACCGTAAAAATTTTAAAATATGAAGATATAAAAAATACAACCAAACTAGTAAATTCAAGACACGAGCTTCTGACATGTAATCATAAACGTTGGTTTAAATTTAATAAATATAAACCACCTTAAATCATTAAAAATTACTCATTAGTAAAAATAGATTACAATTTTTTTATTTTATTTTATTTTTTTAATTTAAAAAAAAAAATTTTCTTTAAATAAATTAAGTTAGACCAATTACCTCCCTTAGCCCCATAAATCAAATAATAAATAAAGTCAATAATACATGACAATTATCTCCCCTTAAAAACTTGCAAAATAAATATTCTCTCTATATATATTAACTGTAGCGTCTTTAAATCAAAATACGCCAACGGAAACAATTTACTGCACGAGCGTCACCCTTTCAGAATTCATCATTCAATAAAATAAAAAGCTATAGCAAACATCTAAATGACTACTTTAAACACAGTTCCTGATTTCAAAAAAAGAAAAACTAAAAGGTAACTATCTCTATATATTTTTAAATCAAATTTATTATGTAAATTCAAAAAAAATTTTTTTCTACTCATTTCTATCTATAACCTATATTAATTTTCTTATAAATTTTAAATCCAAACCTTTTATTTCAATTTTTTCAGATTCATCTGCCTTACTTTTAATGCTAGGTTTATTTATGGTGTCTTTTAAATTCAATAAAAATCCTCCTAAATTTGCTGATGAGGAGACCGTGCTTACCAAAATATTATATATAATTGTTCTACATAACTTCATGTATACCACAAATAAAAAGCACGGATTTCCGAAACGATCGTTGTTGTTGTTCCTTCTTATGAAACTAATTTTTAATTTAATTAAAGTTTGATTTTTAAAGTTAAAAAAATTTTTTTAAATTTTTAAATTGAAAATAACTTTACTTAATATTGAATTAGCTCTAGGACATTTAACTATCGAGCTTATTATATATCTAAATTACAACGAGCATTTCCTGTATTTTAATTAAACTAGTAATTTCACTGTTACATTAAAATACATTTAGCTCTTTAGACTATTATTCTAATCTCCTTTAAATTATATATATATATATATATATATATATATATATATATACAGGAAGTTTTTAGATGAAACAAGTCATTGATACCCTAAGTTTGAAACCCGATATATATATATATATATATATATATATATATATATATATATATATATATATATATATATATATATGAAATCACGGTTTATGCGCTGTTGATATATGGAATTCAAAATATATGGTATACAAAATTCAAACGTTAATGTTTTAAGAACTTACGTGTTTCAAACACATAACTCCTATATTATATAACATGCTTAAAACGAGCTTACACTGTATTGAATATTCAAGACTCTAACAAAATTTGAACACGGTCACAGCATTATAACAACCATGCGACGTAAAACATGGATTTTCCCGATGTAAAATTTATCGTAATAACAAAATATTGAATTTATTAAATTAAATAAATATATTTATTTGTTAACAAAATGTCTGCACTCGTTTTGGGTCTAAAACCGTTTAAGTTAAACTTTTGTATTATACATATATATGTATATATATATATATATATATATATATATATATATATATATATATATATGCGCGTTTGTGTGTGTATTTATGTATATTTTTCATTTATATGATATATATATATATATATATATATCACAGAAATATAATTAGATAACATGTTTGCCTTTATATGCCGTCAAGCTGTTCATTTCTCATCTCACCTCACTCTCAGATGATTGCATTAACATTCAGCTGAAAGGTAACTCGGTGCTCTCCATGCCTGACAAAATGATCAAATGTAATATATATGTCTGCGCTTATATACGTTTATAACATTCACATTGATAAATTCATTACTTTTGAAACAAACAATATATTTTCCAGATCTGCGAACTTCATTTTTGTCACGCTAAAATAGCTAGTTTTTCATAGATGCACATGATGTAACCCCGGGGATATTTAGTGAAACATATATCTTTATTTTCCTATTTTTCTATGTTTAGGGGTTAATTTTAAATATATTTAAACAAGCAGGAAGCCCGGTCATTGCTTGAGATTGAATGAATATATATGAATGACGTATTCTCGGATATTTTTATTTTCATCAAAATAGGATCCATTTCTTATTTTTCAATTAGATCGAGTAATTGCCTTCTCTAGTTGAGGACCTATTGCATGCCTCATCAGAGTAACTTAGTTCAAAATAAATTGTATTCTACATTCACCTGTATGGAACATACTGTTGATTTTATAAAAGTATTTTATATATAATAGCATGAATTAAAGTTGTGATTGGAAAAGCGAGTACCATGGTTAAATTGTGCCCTAAACAAAAGCATTCATTTTGAACGCACCTCTGCTTTATCAAAGAACCTATTGTGGATTTTATATGTCGGGCCTTTCAGTTTGTGTGAAAATAGAAATCAAAAGAACTTGGTTTGTTAGGCTCTGTAAAGTGTTAACTATAGTATAAATCCCCTGTTATTTCTTTCATCGGACTAATTAGATCATCGATTATTGATACTTATCGAATACATTCCGCTATAAAACTTATTCATAAACATTGGCAGGCACATGATGTACCTCAGTCTTAAGTTTCATAAAAATATGCGCAGCGGTTTCGGATGCCAAATATTTCCTTCTTACATTAATAGGTTAATTGCGAAACAGAAAGTGCGCAACTATTGATCAAGGGGTAGAGCATTCAGTGAAAGGGTCTGCTCAGAAAGATTTGTCCAATTAAGACAAGTCCAGTGTAACGTATTCTACAAACGTTTGTAGTTCTTTCAATTCCGTTATATACACCGCATGAGGAAGAATTTACCTTTATTCGATTCTCAATAATAGAGGGATTCAGGAAGTTTTCCTTCAAACAATTCAAAGCTGAAGTATAATTATCAAAGGAAACACCCATATCTGAGATTAAGTCATAGGGTTTCCCCTTTCAACTCAAATGTAATTCATAATAATTGATTCGCTTCCCAAAAATTGATGATGCAAAATTCAAATCTTCTCAGAAAGGTTCTTTATTTAAATTGTCGACTGATGGAGACCCACTAAGACTTTGACATTAAGAAAGCAGGGTTTTACCATCACGACCAGTCATTAATTTTTGCAATACTTCTCTTATATTGGATAACTATATTTAGAATTTTGATAAAGTGTCAATATCACCTCCTGAAAATATTTCAAAATAATCTGGTCATATAAATCGTCCAATTCATTTAGCAATATCTCCACGTCCGCTATTCTCGACTCTATCGTAGTCAGCTAGGATTTATCATTAAACCCTTTAAACGTGATCGTAATACGGCAATTTCTTCTTACTTCTACCACTTCCTTTAACACGAATATCATAGTCTCACAACTAGACGGATTTCTCATGTAGAAATGGTTTAGCATTTGATAGAAGAGGATGATAGAATATGCTGACCACATGAGAAAATCTTGCAAAATATGTATACATAAACGATAAGATGTCGTGCGATAGAGAACAGTGGCCAATGATGTCTTGAGCAGTTTTATGTCGTGCATTAAAAAATCTAATTAAATAAAACCTTGGAATAATGTTATCTCAAGCATTAATTTAAAGGTGTTCACATGTAACCGCCAATGGGGAATTGAAGTCGTTATTAGTTATTTTTATAAGGTCAAATAGTTCAAAGAAGAACTGATACTTTTAACAGGAATAACAAAAAGATTATATAAAAAATACTTCCGCAAAGAATAACGAATATGTGATGGAATTTGCCGAGATATTTTCTGAGAAAAAATAAATTCGACAACGTTCGAGTTTGAATTAATTAGAAGAAAGGAAATGCCATTTGGGAAATGCCATCAGTAGTCCAAATTTAGAAAAGTGAGAAAAAGGTTGTTCGGTACGAACGCTTAGTGGAAAACATCTGAAAAAAACCTAGTGGATATGAAAAACAATAACAAAAATCATAAAAAAATTGATTAACAGGAGTCAAGTCACTATTTATACGTAATGCACAAAAATCGGTCATATCCGTGTGCCACGTTTGTGCTAGTTTTATGAAAGCAAAACGATAAAAAGTATGTCTTTTTAAAGACATAATGGAAACGTACGTCGTCAAAGTACAAGTCGAAACTAAAGAATGTATTAACCGGGCAAACGATTATGTTTAGATTTTTCTGCGGAGACAAAGCAAATAATAAGATACGGGGCATTCATAACTACTAAACAAAAAATATGTCAAAGATTGAGTTCTACCAAATTAACTGAGGCTCTATGCAGGATAAATAGGCTTATGCATCTTAAACGACACAGGTTTGTGTTCGAACTACGGAATGTTACTGAATTCTGTATTTCTCCTAAAGAGCAGAATTCACTAAACTTCCATCTAACATACTTGTGTGCTCGAAATGATGTGAACTATACAATAATTCTACACATTTCCTGAACCGTAAAGCGATGCAAAATGATCAAACAAATCCAAGAAACAATCCGTACCGATATAAAACATGGGACGATAAACAACATTCTAGTGTAAAAAAAGAAAACTATTATTGAATAAATCAATTCAAGTAACTTTGTTATGTAGTAGATCGATTCACTGTAGACGCCTTCCGCATTAATCATCCCTTTAATAGAGTCCTAGAACTAGGAGAATTATTTTTCCCTAAGCGCTGTCAGAAGCTCCGCGAATACACGGCAAATAGAGGCGTCAGGCTGGCTTTTGTGTTGACAGAGGTCAAGTTGATGATGTTCTATAGTATAACAAACGAAATAGTCAAGTAGCGTAAGGTTGGGGAAGACGGGACAGTGAGAAAAAGGTATAATTCCGTAGCTCTTCTTCTGAATCAAAACCTGGATCTCTTTGGACTTGTGAGTCGGCGCCGAGGCCTGCTGCCACACTCAGGGTTTGGCAACCAGAGGATAAACACAGATTTCAGCACATCCAGCTACACTTTGGAGTTGACTTTAAAACTGACTTTGAAGATGTGAGGCGGCATAATGTGTCCCACACTTGAAACCCCATCAAAACCATAAATGTGAATTGAAACCGCCATGAATCGTGCCCTCAAGCATTCAGCCGTCCGGATAAGCATTTGAAGAGTGTTAGCAATAATCTATTTTTTATAACTTTGATTGGTAAAAGCGTAAGTTGTACAGGGGCGTATTTCCGATCTTGCTTGTTGAGCATTGTGTCTCTTTCAGACATGATAGAAGGCTCTTATTTCTCTTAGGATTTATACACAACTTGTCAAGAAAAAATAAAACCGTTTTCATCAAACGGAATCATGTCGTCCTTTCTAGGCCGACAATTTTATCATTCCATCCTATACAAACATACACGTTTGAAAAGCATTTAATCCAAGGCAGGAAAATTGTTAAACAAAATGTTTTTAATATAGACTTTAAAAATAAAGGTAAAGATTCAATTTGAATTTTATTTATCTTCAAAGTGCACGTTTATAAATTGTACAAAGTAGGGTATAAAAATTTAATTTAAATTGAAACAAAAAAGTACCTTGGATTTATTTTATGTAAGGTACATTCTGTTGCACTTAAAAAAAAAACATTTAAAATTTTATATATCATTAATTGCTAGATAAAAAAAATATATATAATTAATTGCTACATAAAAGATAATGTTTTTAAATCATTTTTGCAAAACCCTCTTTGTATTATTTAAGGTCTGAATATTCTCTCTGTTTCAGTTTGTATTTATGCTCACGCCACAACTCATTTTTTGCAGCCTCCTCTTTGTAATACAGGTCTGAATAATGAACAAAATATGAATGTTTAATAAATAAAAACTTTAAAATACCTTTTTTTAGATTAAATTTTTAAAAACTTTTTTCAGAATAGAAAATCTTTAAAATTTAATGAGGTACATATTTCATATAGCTTTCATTAACAAACATTCAGTACATAATGAGAAAAATAGAGATGAAAATTTCCAAAGAATGTATAGCTGGTTACGGTCAATAATAGTCCTCGCCAGCGAAAGTCTTTTTTAATGTTATTATTATTATTATTATTATTATTATTATTATTATTATTATTATTATTATAATTATTATTTAAACCATTTTGTGCCCTGCTCTTTCGCGCGAGGACTAATATTAATGAGCCAGAAAATTTTAGCTAATCGTTAAAAAGTTAAGTTGTAGGGAAAACTGGATGTAATGCGGCTTTTCGAGCAAATGAGAAACAATTATCGGTCCTCTAAAAAAAGGAGGGTGGACCTGTATTACCACATTTTTCCGTTCGTCAGCTAGCACTTTTCTCAATAACTACGCCTTGGAACTTTTAAGAATTTTCCACAAACATTAAATATGATATGAGTAATAACGTAAGAGATCAGATGTTCCGGGAAATCTCTGGTTGCCTTCGAGTTACAATGGCTAAAATTGAAACTTGTGTTCTTATTAAAAAGATTGATTCCTTTGCTTTTTTATAAAACTTTCTTAAATGTTGTATCTATCTGATTTCTATAAAATTTTGTTTGTTTATAGTTCGCGATAACTCTTCGGCTCTTTTATGGCTAATAAAAACATTCATTTCTGGGATTATTTTACCATATTTGTTCAACATTTTCTGTGTATGTTTTGTATGATACTGGACTCAAATTTAAATATATTAAGGTCTGGGGATTTTGTGGGCTAAATGTAGACGGGGCAAATGATGGACTTAGACATTCTTTTTACAATGTACAAAATTTCAAATAATATATGTTAAGGCCTAAAACTGCAACGTTTGTTCATTTTCACCGGGATTTGACTTCTAGGGACTTTTGGGGCTGAATATAATAGGGGCAACTGCTGAATTTAGTCATGCTTTTATGCCTAGTTCATTGTGCACTCACTAGGGACCATGCATACATCACTTGTTTTAGTAGCATTTATTGACAATGGGCACATCTGCTTGTTGTTCATCTTACTTTGAACTTAATAAGCTGCTCAAGATATCCGATGATTACCTTTACATTGAGTCTGACATTGTATTGGCATTGTTATATATGAATTTAGTTGTTTTTAATCATTGAGTTGTGTAAGCTAAAAGAGTTTTCAAACATTTATATTTGTATATTTATTGCATTTTTGCTTATTTGATTTTATCAATATCTAATACTCAAATTCTTAAATCGTTTCCATATTCTACAGTAGCTCAGCGCGTTTTATAACCCTTCAGTTGTCGTTAGTAACGACCGGGACAATCAAGTAAACGCACTCAAAGGATGTATTTATCATAAAAGATAGATACCATTTTATGAATCTAACTTTTCATATCTTAGTGCATTCGAAACAATACCTTCTATTGAGCACGGTTGTCATATTTGGCCCTGTAGATTTTTGCCCCATTTGAAGTTCCTTATGAACTGGAGAAATGTATCTGTAATTTGATTGGATGATATCCGTTCTTCTGCACTACAATCACATTCTCACAGACGCCGTGGTTCTTGTCTGTATTTACTATAAATAATTTTATAGCATGTTTTTTTTGAATTTGTAAGTAATGACAGAATTCTCAATAGTTTTTATATAAATTTAAAAGTGCAATATGATATGCTTAAGAAATATATATTACTAGGATGAACGTGTAACCTTTTTCCATTTAATGGTGAAATGTCTAGTGGCCACACTATTTTTCTTCTTCTCATTATTATTATTATTATTATTATTATTATTATTATTATTATTAATAATAATAATAATAATAATAATAATAATAATAATAATAATAATAATAATAATAATAATACAAGAACCTAGAACACGGAAAGTACAAAGTGGAAATTGGGCCATTTCCGCAACTTTGTAACTCTTGCTTATTTTACTTTTCTTGAATTCTCGCATTCAATGAGCTTCTGAGAAAAAAAGTGGAATTCTAACCATCTAATACAAAACAATTTACTAGTTTTCAACTTTTAGTTGTATTTTTTATAGCATCTTACATAAATAGGTGTCGTTTCTCGTCTGGAACTCTTTTCATGAACTCAATATTATTATTATTATTATTATTATTATTAGTAGTAGTAGTAGTAGTAGTAGTAGTAGTAGTATTCACCGTAGTTGTAGTCGTCTTGGCTATATATTTTCTCTGCATTCCGTATTAATTTCCGAGTTCAACAGGAATATTCCTGATTTCAACCAGATATGCCTGAACGTGTTCAGAGAATAAATCGTTCATAATATTAAAATATTACTCCAGCTGTGAAATGTATTTTAAGTCTAAGCAATTGCAATAATATTAATTATCAGTCCTACCATTAACTTATGTCGAACAATGTATCTCTTCGGTCTCATATAAAAATTGATACTAATGTCATCAATATTGATTAGAGGATAAAAAAAATCTTTATATTTCTTGAATCGAACTTTCGTATTTTCTATTTTATATAAAGAAAGCTTGACAAATATATACACTTCTTCTAGGAACGTATACAAATAGTTTCGTAAGAGATTCCTCCACCAAGACACAGGAGTTTACCGTGCTATTATTTCACCAGCCGTTTAACAAGGATTAATAATTCTTATTTAGTCACGTGGTAACAGAGTAAATTTTCACCCATATTAATAGGGATGAAATTAAAAGATTTTTGTCTCTGATAATAAAATGAGAACACACATTTAAAGTTGTTGTAACCGTTTCTATTTTTGCGAATTATATAAATAAACAAGCGATTCATTGGGAAGAACCTCCAACGGATGAGGGTAATTAAAGAACTACGATTGGAAAGCAGAAACAATTAACTTGCAGGTGAATGGCATTAATTGGATTCTATGTGGAGTTATTTTGCTCTTCAATATGGTATTGAAATTGACCCACGTCGACCCTGATTCTATTCGAAATCCTGCTGGCGTTTCTCTCGATCAAAACAAACATGGCAAAGTTTGAGCAGCTTTCTTCCTCGACCTGATTGATGGGAGAAAGATTATTCCAGTCGAATGATTTTCGTACTTGTTTAGCAGGAGTTTTACATTGTCATTGTTTATATGTCCGACATCTGCCAAGCATTCGCTACCGCATTCCCATAATTCTGTCTTTTATCTTTATGGCGTATATCAAACGAGGAACATGACAGCAGAGAAGGACGAGGAGTACACTGATAGATATCTATTATTGGGCATAAACACAGAAGCATGTTAGCGATTAGGCACACACGCGTTTACACATCTACAGGCATGCACACAGAGAACCCCCCCCCACACACAGAGAAACACACACACACACACACACACACACACACACACACACACACATATATATATATATATATATATTTATATATGCAATGGGAACGATTGGATCAAAAGGAAAAACAAAACAAAAGCTTTAACTTCTACACAAGCGTTACCAATATATATATATATATATATATATATATATATATATATATATATATATATATATATATATATATATATACTAGTGTATCAGCGTAGCGTTTCCCGGGTGCGTTGATGTGTATGTTGAGCAAAAAAAAACAAGTAGTATTAGGAAGGCAGCCTCAAACCCGTATCGCGGAAAAAAACTGACGTCTTTGCTGTTACGCCCACCGCCAAATTGGAAGTGACGTAAGTTTAAATTAAGGGGGGCAATAGAAAAGAAAAGGATGACTTTCAAATATGTCGGCGAAAAAAGCGACCCGCCCCTGTAAAAATCCAGTTAAAGGTGAAAATATTAATGTTTCTAGCCAATTTTTCGATATTTGTTGTCTGAAAGGTCGAACTTCCAAACGATACTGATCTTGGTAAAACTCGTCGCCTCTGTCGAAAGTTTTTGCCATGCATGCAAACATATATACATACGTACATTTATATATTGGTTACTAAAGATTTTCGACCCAAACAAATTAAAAAGCTTGTCCTATCTCTGAATACCCTTTATGTAAATTTCAAATGTTTAGATCAGAAATTGCGTTAGTAATTTGGTAGAGGCAGCAGAGGTCAATGTCTTTTAACTTTGACCCCTATAATGATCCCTTAACCTTCATTTTTGGGACTCAAACCAAGTTATTAAGTTTGATCCATTCCAAATAAACCTATATCTATAATGTAAATTCTTTATACCCAAAATTGCCGGAGGAATTTGGTAGAGTTCTCAAAGTTCAAATCGTTGAACTTTGACCCCTTAACAGTAACATTTCTGGCTCAAAATGGATTAGGAAGATTTTTCCCAAATGTAAGTGCCCTCTATACCAAATTTTGACTATGTAGACTTAACATTGACAGAGTTATTGCGTAGAGAAATGTACGCAAACACACACATAGAAACACAGACACACAAACACGCGCATACACGTAAACTTTTATTGATATACTAGTATGGGTGACCGGTCTTGCCCGGGTGTTTGGAGGTGCATGTTGAGCAAAAAAAAAGAAAAAAAAGGTCAATTTTTTTTAATTTTGGCCCCTATTATGACCCCATAAATTCATTGTTTTGGGCTCAAATTAAGTTATAAAGTTAAATCCTTGTCCAAATAAACTATATCTAACATTTCAAGTGTTTCGACACAAAATTGTCAGAGGAGTTTCGTAGAGTAGGTGAAATCCTTGAATTTGACCCGTTATCAACCAAATTTTTGGCCGAAAATAAATTACAAAGATTTTCAACACTCTCAGTACCCTGTATATCAATTTTTGAGTCTGTAGACTAAAAATTAACAGAGTTATTGCGAAGGAAAATGTACACAGACACACAGAGACACAGACACACAGACACGCAGACACGTTCACTTTTATAGATATACTAGCATTTCGGCCCGGCGTTTCCCGTGTGTTTTGAGGTGTATGTTTAGCAAAAACATAAAAACAAAAAAAAAAAACGGTCAATTTTTTAAACTTTAACCCATATTATTATCCCTTAACATTTATTGTTTTGGACTCAAATCAACTGATTAAGTTAGATCTCTGTCCAAGGAACCTATATCTAAAATTTCAATTCTTTATACTCAAAATTGTCGGAGGAGTTTGGTAGAGTTCTCAAAGGTCAACTCGTTGAACTTTGACTCCTTAACAGTCACATTTCTGGCCCAAAATGGATTAGGAAGTTTTTTTTCCCAAATCTTAGTGCCCTGTATATCAAATTTTGAATCTGTAGACTAAAAATTGACAAAGTTATTACGTAGAGAAATGTACACAGACACACACACACAGATAGACGGACATACAGACATACAGACACGTTCATTTTTATAGATATACTAGCATGAGTGACCTGCATTGCCCGGGTGTTTGGAGGTGTATGCTAAGCAAAAAAAAAAAAAGGTCAATTTTTTAAACTTTGACCCCTATTATGATCCCTTAACATTTATGGTTTTGGGCTTAAATAAAGTTATTAACTTAGATCAATGTACATGGAACCTATATCTAAAATTTCAAGTGTTTGGACCAAAAATTGTCAGAGGAGTTTGGTAGAGTTCTCAAAAGTAAAATCGTTGAACTTTGACCCCTAAATAGCCAAAATTCTGGACGACAACCGATCAAATGTATTGTGTAAGGCTCAAATAAAGTTATTAAGTTAGATCCATGTTCAAGGAACCTATATCTAAAATTTCTCGTGTTTAGACCCAAAATTGTAGGAGGAGTTTGGTAGAGTTCTCAAAGGTAAAATCGTTGAACTTTGACCCCTTAATAGCCAAATTTTTGTCCGAAAACAAATCACATCGATTTTCCCAAATCTCGGTACCCTGTATATCAAATTTTGAATCTGTAGACTTAAAATTGATAGAATTATTGCGTAGGGAAATGTACACAGACACAGACACACACAGATACTTTCACTTTTATATATATACTAGCATGGGTGACCTGCGTTGCCCGGGTGTTTGGATGTGTATACTACGTGTGTGCCTGAGTTTAGAGAGTTTCTGTCTAAGGGATGCCCCAGAGTGGGCTAGTTGCATATTGCGACCCTTTCTTCTGATAGCCCTGCGGATAGCCGTTTTGATCTCATATAAACAGCGCTGCTCACACAAGAGCCTCCACTGCAAATACTTTGTTTACTTATCTTCCGATAAGGGTAAGGAGTTCTGCGCCATACCTCGAGACATGTACGACCACCTTGCACTCACACACCTAAGCAACGGCACCTTATTCACCTCAGCTACTGACATTACATCCACACAAATCGAAAACAACATCAACACCGCATGGGCCGACATATGTATAATTAGAAAACTCCAAGCAAATACAAGCAGAACTTCACTACTAAAAATAGCAGACTCCCCACTTTTTACCATCTCATCAAAACACACAAAAAATAAGCAACCCCACAAATTAGACTAATAGTTGCAAACATTGAAGGACCATTATATAAGATCTCTTGGTTACTCTCTCAACTACTTAAACCATTACTCTCCTCCTTCCCCGGACAGGTCAGCAGTTCCGATGAAGTACTCCGCCGTCTAAACACCCTCCAACCACAACAATTAAAACGAGGTAAATACGCCTTCAGCCTCGATGTAGTTGCCCTCTACACCACGGTACCTGCACACCCAGCAGTAGATCTAATCACCGACCACATCTCCTCCTGCAACTTACACTGCTTCGGCCACACTCCCTCAGACATCCACAAACTCCTACTTATAACAGTAGACAACACATACTTTACCTACCAACGCCAAACATACAGACAAATTACAGGACTGCCCATGGGTTTCAGCCTCTCAGGAATACTGGCCATCTCATAGATGGACAGACACGAACGCCGAGCCCTCAACACGTGCAACTCGGTCATATTCGTCTCGAGATGTGTCGATGGTGTCCTGATACTTACATCATCACGCACCGATGCTGAGAACATCTACACTATTTTCTCCGATTCCGACCCACACATAGAATTCACCATCGAACAGCCCCAGCGATGATGGATCCCTATCACTCCTAGACTTCAACCTTAAAATATCAGATGAAGGGACCCTCATTACTAAATTCTACCGAAAACCAGCCAGCCGAAGTATATTTCTACACTACAAGTCGGCCCTCCCTACGAAGGCCATCATCGGATATGCTAGGAATGAGATCACCCGCATCCAAAACAAATGCAGCAAACCAGAAGACAAGACAGAATGCACAAAACGGTTCCACCAGGTCATAGAGACAAATGGATACCCCAGCACTGTTATTAAACACATTTGGAACACGAGAAAACGTGTAAGAAGCTTCCCCACCAATACTTGCTTCCTTAAAATGCGCCACCTCAGCGACAAGATCACAACGGCTATCCGCAGGGCTATCAGAAGAAAGGGTCGCAATATGCAACTAGCCCACTCTGGGCCGTCCCTTAGACATAAACTCTCTAGACGCAGGCACAACGAGGACCCACAACCATACACATTAGCAAATTGCCCCGTATACCCCGCAACAATCTGCCCCGTACACACGTCGTATACAGACTAGAATGCTCTGCCTGCAGAAAATTCTACGTGGGCAGCACCACGAGACTCTACACATAAGAGTCAAGGAACACCCACGAACACAATCATCATCATTCCGCAAGCACCTCAACACCTGCAGAAACACTAATACATCTATTAAAGTCGATATTTTAACACACAGAACGCAATATTGGGAATCTTCGCATAAAAGAATCATAACTAATATGCAAATTACGGCCAGAACTTAACAACAGACTGGAGCTCGGATCTTCATTCGTTATATAACTTTACATACTGCTCCCACCTAAGACTTACCATTACAACCATAACCCATTAGAACAGATACATCACTACACACCGCTCACAGCCCAACTCACAATCCAGATAGGACATTACTACAATCCCCTCTCATACAAATTATATATATATATATAAATAAAAAATAAAAATAAATAAATAATAATACAATAAAAGAAATTTAATAAATAAAAAAAACAGCAGTATATATTTAAAACAAAAACAAAAAAAAATAAAATATAGCTAGCTGAAGTAACACAAACCAATTAAAAATAAAGTAAAATAAAAAAGAAAATGTCCCATCTACTACCACTTATAATTTCATGGAAATGAACAAATTAACAACTCCCAAGCAATGTCATCCCAATGCCCTTCTCCCCACCTATCTTCCTACTCCTGGCGACATTAACCTAAACACCCAGCTGCCGACTGGGAGCGCACCACCCCGCACCCCAGCTCCCCTCCTCTCTCACATCCCGCCCCTACTCTATCCTTAAATAGCTGACCTGACACAACCCACTAGCGACTTACGTGACCTAGATAAACCTAGACATCCCACATATCAGCAGAAAAAAATAAATAAATAATAGTATAATGATAAAGACAACAAAATAGAGAACATACAAAATTAAAAAGCTCACGCTAAAGCAACAAGTTATAAACAAAAAAGACAAATAAATAAATAGAAATAAATAAAAAAATTATAACATGCTAATTACCTAATCAGACCATACATAAATTCCCTACTCACATTTGCTCCGAGGCCCCTATATAGCTACCCAACTTCCGCTCCATCATCTAGCATGCTTTGAATCGATCTGTTACGCCCACCATTTTAAAAGGGATTTTTTCCGAAATTAATAATGGATATTGTCGCAGACATAACAATTAAGACATTTTACCTAATAAAACTGAATAAATATATGTATATATAAAATATATGTATGTACTTATTGATTTGTTAATCGCCATTTTTTCTCGTCTTCTCTTACCAACAACGACTATATTTCATTCCTCGCATTGTGACAGCCTTCTAAATATCTACTACATACCTATCCCACACAATGTTTCAAGCAAACTACATATCAATCATATATATATATATATATATATATATATATATATATATATATATAGAGAGAGAGAGAGAGATACGCAATAGTATATGACGTCACATAACCTTCTAGTAAAGATATACATATGTACATTGACAAGAAAGTTCTTGCGTTGATTTTAAATTCAGATGAACATATCTCGGCTGAAGTAAACATTTATTGAGTGAGCAGACGCCTCCATCATCCACGTGATGACGATTTAAATGAAATGGACAGATATAGCGCACTCTGAACTGATTGGAGAAATTTAATCTCACGTTGATCACAAACAACAACAAAACTTTATATAAAATGCTGTCCACGAGAACGATATAAAGATGACTTGTTCGACTCCACTCTTACCTATAGAGGTCTTGCATTGAATTTCAGAATATATGTCTAATAAACCCCACTTATATATTATCCAAGTGTTGTGTCATTCTTGCTTTTCTTTAAGGTCGAATGAGGAATAGCAACGAATCAAAGAAAACTCGTCACGCACATTGCTTTTTTCCCCATTTCATTATTTGGAGTCACGAGTAGTGTAGTGGTGAACGCGCTTAATATAGAATTGAAGATTCTCCCCAGCGGAAAACCACCCCGAACTTAGCCTCTCCCAGCTCGTACCATAAATGGCTCAAGGCTGGAAGGTAGCAAATCTCCAACGTGGCTGGCGATATTGGAGCAATAATGTCGCTATTGAAAAGGCAAGTTCGTTTTTAGATTTCTTTTCCTTATATATTTTCTTCTTTTTCTTTGGGATAGCCAATGAGTGCTCTTCTTAAGACGACAGCTACTATCCTCGTCTCGCGCATCATGTTTTGCACAGTGAGGGATGGGATGGGATAAAGAGAGTGAAAATCAGTGACGGAAGGGGTGGAGACTCGCGGATGGCAACGTTGTGTTCGAGTTAGGTGAATTCAGTGTGTTTTTTAGTTTTAAAAATAAGACAAGAAAACAGGTCTCATTCTACCATTTAAAAATAACTTTATTGGTCATCTTTGTTAGTAAGAATGTAGGAGACAAACGGGTTAGTAGATGAAATTGTTCTTGTGTGAAGCTAAGTTGTATCTTAGAAACTGCGAAGTAATGAGGATTCTGAATAAATCCGTCTGTGAAAGTTGCTTGTAAAATACGTTTTTTGTGCGTCAACACGAGGCTTAATGCTTGTGGCGGTGTTCAAATTTGTTTCATAGAATTGCATGAAATTTTTTAAAATTTTAACTATCCCAGTGAAAATTGAAGTCGTTAAGTTGTTGTTGCTAGTCGTTAAACGTGTGAGTAATTACCTCCGGTTGAGATTGTAAACAAATAAATGTTTAGATTCGAAATTGAAGGCATTTTAAAAAGTTTGTCGCTTGTAATGAGTTTGTGTTTTGATTCGAATGTTCAGTGAACAGTTATTTTTTTCTGTGAAGAAAAAAGAATTGTTGCTTTCCTGTGAAAAGAATTCTTTTGCAGGATAGTTGGCACGGAAGTTGCTTTTTATCACAGATAATATACATATCGCATACGTTTAATGGGATTCGGTTGACCCATTTTACCCTTTAAATATTCTCTGGAGTTAAGATTATGTCGGAATATTCCGTTATTGTCTTGGATATTTACACCAGGTGGGTTTCGAGTTCACCCATTTGTTGTTGTTTTTAAAATATACAAGGTGGGCGTTGACGACAGGGAAATTGTAAGAAAAGAAAAAAGCAGTATGAAAACTGCGAAAGAGCACACCAGGTATTAGAGTGTCGTACACGAAATAGGTGTTCCCTTTTTTTAGTTAGTGTTTTATTTTATTTTGTATTGAATTAGTTTTTAGTTACAAACCTCCGATGAAAGAAAATACTTTTATTTTGTTCATTTCGGCAAACTGTTGAAACGTTCTATCATTTTTAGTGAAAATGTATTCAGTATTTCTAATAAAATGTGTTTCAGATAAAACGTTTTTAGCTTTTTTCTGTTAAAAGTGTATCTATTAAAATGTTGTAGCTTTTTGAGTTAAAAGTGTTCGGCATTAATATTTTGTTTTTCTTTTTGGTAAAATGTATATCCGGTTGTGGAACCGTGTTCTAGAGTCTTTTTAGTGATAGTAAGTTACGTTTGAAGATATCTTCGCTTTTCAGTAAAAAGTTTATAGATTTCTTCCTTTAAAACATATATTTTTTATGAAAAGTCATCAATATATATATATATATGTATATATATATATATATATATATATATATATATATATATATATATATATTTGCTTTTCTGTAAAAAGTGCGTACGATTTGTTTCCTTTGGAACATGCCCCTTTTTGTGAGAAATATTCAATACATTTTTTAATTTGCCTCCTGTGAAAAGTGTGCATGTTTCTTAAAACATTCTTTTTTCTGGGGAGCATGCGGTTGTACCGAGTTTCCGAAAGGAAAAGATCCTGCGATAACGTAAAATATTAGCGGAACAGAAAGTTTTTTTTAAGAGGCTAAAAAATGATAACCAAGCAAAGCTGCAAGATAACACACACATTTGCTAACGCAAAAGACGTCTATTTATGCAAGTAACGTACAAAATTTTGCGTTCCCGTGGCGATAAAGTCGTAGATCGGGTCTACGTGAAAACAAAGAAGGCGGGAGAGGAGTAGTTTTAGTAGGAGCACTAGGAACACACATGGCAAATATATAACGCGTAACACGGAAAATATAATCATGGCAGCGAAAGACATAAAGAAAATCCACAAAAACGAAAACAGACAGATAAAATATTAGTCGAGAAAAGAAAAATGAGAAGAACAACTCCATTGCAGATTCATAAGGATGAAAAAGATGAGAATAATGAACACATTTGGACATGGATGCGAAAATAACACACACGCCGCGAAACTGAACGCCTAAAAGCGGACAAAATAAGATAACTTGAAAAGAACCAACCACAATAAAGCAAAGAGCGACACCCCCACAAGAAAAGAGTAAATGCAGGCTCTCTGGACAGAGAGAAGAAACGATAAACTGTATAGTAAATGAATGCACCAAACGTACCCAAAACGAATACAAGAACAGATACTACCAAGTGGAAAGGGCAGTGCACTGGGACTTACGCCAACAACTGCATCTGGAAAAGTTGTACAAACATTAGCCGGCAAAAGTACTTGAAAGCAAGAATCACAAATCCTATGGGACATGAACATACAAACTGATAAACTCATCCAAGCAAGAAGACTAGATGTTGGAATAATAAACAAGAACAAAAATCCTGTCAAATCATAGACTATGCAGTTCCAGCTGACTACATGATGAATTTGAAAGAAACGGAGAAACGGAGCAAATACACAAAGCTAGCCAGAGAACTGAAAGAGATGCGGAAGATGAAGAAAATCAAAGAAATACCTGTATTAGTAGGATCACTAGGAACACTCCTGAAAAAAATTGAAACAGGAATGAGAGAAATTGGAATCAAAGGAATGACTTTAAACATACAACGAACAACAATAATGAAAACAGCTGAAATATTAAGGAAAACCTTTGAATGCTGCAGCTAACAAACACAAGACATAAGCGCAGACCAAACAAACTGGAACAGACAAAGCATGGCGCGCTCCATGGAACCAGGAACATTGAAACTGCATACTTATAAGTTCTCTAACCCCACCCCAATTCCCTATTACGGCATCGCTGCCCACTCCCATAAAAAAGGAGTGAGACCTAATAGCCAAGTATTCAAGGAGGAAGGAAAGACCGAGGAGTGAGCATTCATAAGACCTCCACTTTATAATTGCGAAGAGAACTTGGGGAGGCTTATTGCTACCTAAATTCCAGTAAAGAACAATGACTGCTTTCAACGAGAAATCGCTGACAAGAAGCTGTTGGAATAATGCAAATTTATTTGCAAATGTTATCGAAAGAGGTGGAGAGTGCTGGAAAAACTTGTTGTCTTTCAGCTTTCAGTGAACACCACAGGCTTTATTCACTAAGATCTTTGATGACCTGTGTAAAAGCTTCTTGTGAGTCGTCGCTGTTAATAATAATAATAATAATAATAATAATAATAATAATAATAAGAAGAAGAAGAAGAACAACAACAACAACAACAACAAAACATATCACACTTGATAATATAGAAGTTAATGACCTTTTACTTTTTAGAATTGCAAGTGCAGGATTTTAGATATGTGTATAGATTTTCGAATGATATAGGAGTATATTAATATATATATATATATATATATATATATATATATATATATATATAGTGTATGACAAAAGTGAGTACACCTTTCGCATTTCTTCGAATATTTTAGTATATCTCTTCATGGGACAACATTGAAAAATTATTTTTTACACAATGAAAAGTAGTCTATCTGCAACATATATAACAGAGTTAATTTTTTTACCCGCAAAATAACTCCAAGTATAGCCATTAAAAGCTAAATTGCTGGCAAAAAAAAATGAGTACCCCTCTTACAAAAAATTATCAATATTAACATACATGTAAACTCTCATTATTTTCTGTTGCCACCATCATTATCCAAAACAGCCTTTACTGGGTATGGAGTTTACCAGATCTTCACTTTGGGGCATCCTTAAGCAGAAGTTGGAGGTCTCAATTATCCAGCTCCACGATTTCAAAATTAAAGAGTGGAAAAGCGTTCCATTGGCTACATGTGACTCCCTGGTAAACTCCATACTCATGAGGGTAAAGGTAGTTTTAGATAGTGATGATGGCCCCATAAAATATTGAGATTGATATGTTGTATGTCAATATTAACGACTTTTCATAAGGGGTATACTTATTTTTATTACCAGGGATTTAGCTTGTAATGACTACCTTTAGACTCTGTTATATATGCTGTAGACGGATTACTTTTCATCTTAAATATTTGAAAAAATGTGAAATGTGTACTCATATTTGTGATACACTGTATATATATACGTGTGTGTATATATATGTATATATATATATGTATATATATATATATATATATATATATATGCATGTATGCTATGTTAAATACCATTGCCTGTCTTTATTCATTTTTCTTATCGCCAATGAGTCCAATTCAGTTTAACATGCATTTAGAACCGAACAGAAACATGCAATTATTGGAATCTTTTATGCAGGGCATACAAACGACAATAATCGCCTGCACAAAAGAAAACAAACAAAAAAAAAACAAAAGAAAACTTTAACCTCAAAAATACGCAACCAAAATTTTACATGCATCGTACATAGAATCTAATTCCTCAAAGGAAGGAAGAATATTGTTATAGTCAGACAAGCAGAGTTATTTTATAATTCAGAGTTATGAAGTTTACCTTGATACTAAAACAAGAGAGATCATCTAATATTTAATGAAGTGTATTATCTAAAAATTAAGGTGGTATATATATCAAATAGCTATTACAAGGATAAAACACGATTTTTTAACAAAATATATACACTAAAACTATATATATATATATATATATATATATATATATATATATATATATATACTACGCGTAACGAGATGGTCTATTTTCTGACGTTCTCACACTATATGAATAAGATGGTCCATTTTAATTGATAGTTTTCGAAGCATTAAATATAAATGGTGACTTTGAAACTGGGTCTAATTCTCTCGGCCGATAGTAATTATATGCACTGAAATGTACGTAAGCTTAAAACTCTAGTGTATTTAGGAAAAATATTAAATGTTTAAAAATATTGTGTATATATATATATATATATATATATATATATATATATAGAGAGAGAGAGAGAGAGAGAGAGAGAGAGAGAGAGAGAAAGAGAGAGAGAAAGGGAAAGAGAAAAAGAGCGACAGAGAGAGGATGGAGAAATAAAGAGATTAAAACACAGAAAAAAAAGAGCGAAATAAACAGACACACAAAGAAAACAATGGAAAGAGTCCTCGCGAAAGAATCTTTCCACTGGCAGTAGTTGAGAGCTTAATATATGGCTAACTGGATTTATAAGATAAAATAATAAAATAAGGTTGAAAGAGAAACTAAAGGAATAGAAAACAAAGTAAAGAATGAAAACATGGTGAAATCAAGCATAAGTGCAACGGGTTCATCGTTTGAAGTCCACATCTTAACTCGGGAAGCAATAAAAGGGGGGAGCATGGACGATGCCAACAACTAAGGTTGTCCAAAATGCTTCGAAAATTGATTGATGAAGGCAAACAAAACGAAAAGCCGTCAGAATGAAACAGGAAATTTACATAGACATAAAAGTAGTTTAAAGGAAAGGCGTATTTTGTTTCTTTCTCGGAAGCAAATACGCGCACCAAAAGAAAAATTGTTCGAAGCATTTCAAGAAAGCGAATTTTACACACATGCTGATTTTATTAAAAGACCCATTTAATAACTTGAAGAATTTAAATAGGGGAAACAATAAAAATACGCATTCGCAAACATGCGTCCATTCGACGTAAAGTTATGTATGCGCTTGTTCAAGTGTAATTACCACAATTGTGCATTTTGAATTCTTTAGTCGAATTATAATTCGTATTATTTAGACTTTTGCACTTCTGTCCTTGCCTTGGATGTTATTTTTATGTTTCGGTCGATGTAACCTCTTTGTGGCGCAGTGGAGAGAGTACTCGGTAATATTTAGTTGTAAAGTTACATCCTCGTTAAAGGCTACAAACTCAATCCTCAGGCCAGTATAGTATAATTTCAAATTGGTTAGGACTTTTACCTAATAACGGCTGACGAAACTAGAGAATGCTACGCCCGTAGATTTAATAAAAGATTTTGTTCGAAAATTCGTACAGATTCACGATTTTGACAGAAAGATATCCGAAGTCAACAAGATTATTACTGAAGAAAGTCGGAGATTGCATCGAGCGAAACGGTGGGAAAGGTGACACCCAATGTGAGTAAAATCACTCAGAAAAAGTCCAAATAATATGAACAATTACATAATATTTAATTCCAAGCATGGCATGCTGACGAAACGTTTTATTAAACTTAAACGTGATACACAATACTTGATAGATGCACCAGCACAGACATGGCGACAATACTCCATGCATGGGCGACTAGTAGACTTATAAAAGTTCAGGATACTCTCAGGCGTGAGTAATTTTCTAGCTCGATAGGCGAAACCCACCTTCTTTACAGCAGCTTTCGCAATCTCCTTAATGATTTTGTTTCAGCTCGTATTGCTCGCAAATATTAGGCCGAGGAGTTTGAAAGAATAATTTTTAGAATGGGTTTTAATTATCATGGATATAAGCGGTTCCAAATAAGTTTTGAAATTGTTAAAGGAGAGCACCTTAGTCTTATTAACATAAAATGTTTCCATCCAGGCGCAGCCCTACAGAACGACTATTATTTCTAACGATTATGCATTTTTTCTAGATTTATGTACATCTGTTCTTCCTTTATGTATGTTATAGAACGTTGTAAAATCAGCAATTATTCTCATCTCGGACACAATATAATCAGGGATGTAGTATATGAATATCCAGTAATTTCACGCATTCATTTTATAAATAAAAGAAAAACGTACCAAGAATTTAAACCAAGCTTAGACAATAAAAATGGGTTCGTACGTGATATAAGTAATCACGATTTAAATAAGTCAGTTACTTAAAGTCAGTTACTTAAAGTCAGTTACTTAAAGTTGTTACTTAAAACTAAACTTTGAGAAACATTCCTAAATTATATCTCTTTGTCTGCCTCAGCTGTTATATAATAGTCACTCCGTGTGTGTGTATGTATGTGTATAAGTTCTTTCCTTATATGTTCCGAAACGGCTGAGTCTATCTTTCTCAAATTTCACCCAAGGGTGTTCTTATACATGTTCTGTACATTAATTCATCCGAAAAGTATCGAAAATCGCAAAAATCCCACCCTATAAATAATCTACGAGGGGCGTGCAATAAGTAATGACCCTGGCCCACTCCCCGCTGTCTGATGTAGCTGAATTTTGAATGTAGAATCATTTATATCTCTACGGGTTATGTGGCAAACTACAGTTCTGAACTAATTGTGGTTTATGTTTTACAGGTGTTTGAACTGAGCCAGGTATGAAATGGAGCCTGTGATCCGGTTTTTGTATTTGAAAGGACGCACACCAAAGGAGATGTTGATGATATGAAAGAAACTTATGGTGATAATGCCCCATCATATTATCTTGTAAAACACTGGCATCATGAATTCCAACATAACCCGGAAGTCTGTGGAAACAGCTCCCAGACCTGGTCGACCCACTTCTCCCATTGATAAGACATGTGTCCGTCAAGTTGAAGCTGCTATTTTGGAAGATCGGCACATTACTATTCGCCAAATCGCCCAAGATGTCAAAAATAGTAGAGGGTCTGGAGGAACTATCATTCATGACCATTTACTTATGCATAAATTGTCTGTCAGATGGATTCCCACGTTGCTCACCTCATTTAAGAAGCGAGAACGTGTTGAGTGCTCAAGGATGAATTTAGGGATGTGCCAAGAAGATGAGTTAAAGTTTTTCAAAAGACTGATTGGACAGGATGAAATCTTGATCTATCACTATGATCCAGAGACCAAAGCCCAGTCAATGCAGTTAAAGCACTTGGATTCATCATCTCCAAAGAAGGCAAGGGTGCAGCCTTACGCTGACAAGGTCATGCTCACAGTCTTCTGGGACCAGGACGGAGTAGTGATTACAGATTTCCTAGCAAAGGGTACCACAATTACAGGAGTCTATTATGCTTCACTTTTGAGGAAATTAAGAGAAGCTATCAAAATTAAGAGGCGGGACAAGATCAGCAAAGGTACCCTACTCCTGCAGTACAACGCTCCGGTCCACAACTCTCATGTCGCCAGATCAGAAGCTCTGGCGCGTTGTTATGAAATCCTCCCCCATCTTTCCTACTCTCCTGACCTTGCACTTTCTGACGTTCAATCATTCCCAACCATGAAGTTGTTTTTGAAAGGAAAGCGTTTCCCAGATGATGCAGCCTTGATTTCTGAAGTCACGTCGTGGTGGGAGGACCAACCTGGGGTGTTCTAAAAACGGTCTCCAGAGCTGTATCAAACGATGAGAGAAATGCATAACTCTGGGTGGTTTCAATGTAGAGAATGACTAATAACTGTGCCAAGTTTCGTTGCTCTACTTTAATTGGACGTGGGCCCAAGGTATTACTTATTGCACGCCTCTCGTACCTTTCTTACAGATAAAGATTAATTTTTACCGGTGAATATTTTACGTTGCACCGCCGAAGGAGATAATAAAATCTCAACGAATAATTTCTTCATAAAAAACAAAAACAGATTCTTTGATATCCATAAATATACTTTAATTGTAGAGCTTTTGGCAACAGGTAAAATTATTTCCTGTTACGGCTTGGGTGAACCACGACATTTTATTTTAATTGTCTCTTATTATAAGAAGGCCTGTCATTTAAAATCGCCGCATATCATTTCTTTGCATATTTTAAAAGTAAACATTAATCAAAAGTGAATTATCACGGCATTTATCGTAAAACCGAAATATCAGCTGATGTGATATTCTAAACAAACGCAGGCGGAGTTTGATAAGCAATAATATCATTATTATTTATTTTATTTTATTTTTTTTGGCAAATGAGCCCATCGGGCAAATTATTCCTCCTCATATATAAGAATCAATAGAGAAGTGATTCTATAATAATACATATGCATTTTGTATAAATCAAAATATCGTGTTTACGCATATTATATGACCAGGCAACGCTAGACGTCCATTATACAATATAAGCTTTATATACCAAGAAAAATACTTACCCGTACTTTTACATAATAGAATTAGGAAAATGCAATCTCAACGTGTTATCAACGCACTGTAATTTCAAACTTAATCGTGGCAAAGAACTAAAATTCTATTACAAATGAAAACATGTTCGACAATAGAAAATATTCTATTATTTAGTGCGTGAAAAAATAACCCACGAAATTCGGTACGTCTTTGAGAAGCTTGCACTTCTTTTAACAACAATTGATCGGCGGAAATACAGCGTTCAGTTCCGACTATGTAAAATAGGATTGTGACAAACAGACGCAACGGCAGATGGACGCAGCATTTTATATAAATAATAGGACGAATCTAAAAAGATTTCAATATAATTTGTGTGTCATATAAAATTATAAATAATGTTCACTTAGCATTATATGCGCGAATTTTATTTTTATTAAATGCAATAAATTGCCTCTTTTTCCATCTCATCAAAGATAGCATAGAGTTTTTACTTTTAGAATCGGATTCATTTAACCTTAACACAGAAAACATTTTTCTATTAAGACACGGTATAAGCTTTAAAGAATACTACAGTAAATTACATTTTCTTATAAATCCTTACAATAACTTCAGGGTGAACGATAGTATTATCGCCCTAAAGAATACAGCACTGGAGTTTTATTTTTATTAAACAAATTAATTCAGGTAACTTTATTATGCAGTAGAGCTTACATCTATTTTATGTAGCCACCTTCAGCCTCGATACAAGAATGAAACTAAGAGCATGCCTTTTTTACAATCGCCGGAAGCATCTTGGCGAATATTCGGCGGATAGCGGCGATCAAACTGGTTTTTGTGTAGTGGAAGGTTATGTTGGGATATTCTCAACGTGTGACCTAACGAAATCGTCCAACGGGTTCAGATCGGTAGAGGAGGTTGGCAAGTAAGATAAGGGTACAAAGTCGTAGCACTCCTTCTGAAGCCAAGACTAGGCCTCTTTGAATTTGTGAGCCCACGCCAAGTCCTGCTGCCAACCACAGTGTTTACCAGCGGCCATCTGATTGCATCAGGGGAGCACCACAATCTTCAGCATATACAAGTACCCTTGGTGTATGCTTTGAAGCCAGTTTCGAAGATATGATGGGGAATTATGTGCCCCCTTACTTGAAACCACACTAAATACCATAACCTTGGCCGATAACACTGGCCACGCCCCTGTTATTTGTGCAATCTACCGATGTATTTTGGGGATGCTTGCTATGATCATGTTTTCATGAATTGGATTAGTAGAGAGCTTGAATTGTACAGCGGCACATCTTGCGCTCGTTAGTTTTACATTGTATTACTTTTAGACATGATAGAAGGCTTCTATAGATCTTAGTATTTGTACACAACTGACCAACTAGTGGGTTGTCTGCAAAAAAAAAAAAGGAAACCGGTTGACATCAAACGGAAATAGAATCATGTCTTTTAAAGGGCGACGCATTTTTCGTTCAACCCCGAATTTTAACATAACTTCCATTTGTAGTGAATATAATAAATTGGCTGCATCCACATATTTTATCGGAAATAATACCTCAAATTTTCTGTTGAATTGTATGAGGAAAAAAAAACTTTAAAGAAAGCAAAATTCAAATAGAAATGAAACAGTTCAAATGCAAGTCATTGTATCACTGCATTACACCCCGACAAACACGAAATCTTTAGCAGATTATCGGGACGGCGACACTTTACACAAGCAACAATTTCTGAGGTCTCTTTATGATTATAACAATTATGATTGTGAATCTAAATGTGTATTGTAGGTATGGGCAAAAATAGCAGGACAAAAATAGTGGAACCTAGTTTTAAAATCCGATATATCATAATTTTTTTTTGTAGGTTTTCGATTACTTCTGGATTGTATTTGAAAGATTAAGGACTAAAATTAATTTCCAAAAGACAAAAAAATATTTGTACGCGTGAAAATAGTTATGAAAACTGTTTTCACGGCGAGCTACCCAATTCAGCTAAATGTTGATGTTAAATAAATTCACTGTAAAAATCCTTTAAAAGATAAATATTAGTTTTTTTGGGTCTATTTCAAAGATAATTAGTAAAGTCCTAAGATATTGAATTAAATTAAAAAAACATCTTGTTTGTACAAAACATAAACTACTTAACATAAAACCGAGTGATTCTGCATTCGCAAGACGCAACAAACAAAAATTTTGTAAACACGGAATATATGAAGGCCCAACATTTTAGACAGCCGAAAGACTGTGAAAATGACATCATGTAATTAAAAGGGAGGAAGGGCTGTGATAATTTTCTTTTTTCCAGATGTGCATCCGTACATTCTTATTCTGAACATTTGTATAATTTTTCCATTTTTTAATTTAATTATTTTTCTATAAACCTGTTTTAAAATTAATTTGTTTTTAATGATTGTTCAATATTATATAAAAAATATATTACGCCGAAAATGTAACATTCTTGCATATAAAAGTTATGCGAAACCTGTAATTTAAAAAAAAATTGAAATATCTTTTGCAATTATAATTTTTTGTGAAAATATTAAATAAACAATGCTTAATCCAATGGTAATATCGGTAGTTCGAGAAATTCATTTTTCTTCGAGTTATATCGAATTCATTAATACGGATTTGGGGGCTTTTTCGTAATGTTCCTGTAAAAATTATTTTATTTTATTGTTGTAAATTACGATGCTTTATTTTCATAAAACAGTAAAAATAAATTCTTGCGTATTTCATTTACTACTGAAAACCATAACTTTAGTAAAGGTATTTATGTTTAAACAAAATAATACATTCCCCCTAAAATTTAAATCGAAATTATAAGTTCCTTACATTTGGCGGTCATTATTTGATAAATACTGAAAATTACCTTAAAATTGGTTAATTTTCTGATTTTGGTGATTTTTAAAGTAAAGGAAAGGGTCAAAATGTTTATACATTTTCAGCATCGGCATTGATTTTGCCCGTACCTAGTGGATTTTCTCTGTTTAAACGTTACGTCGTTACGTTACTGTAAATATTCATTGTGTATCGCTTGTAATCTATAAACATTTAAGACATTATCTTTTTATTTAAACAGCCGCTGTTATAAATAACTAACCGGACCCGTTAACCGGCGTTACCAGATGGAAGCCCCCCCCCATCGCAAAAAAAAATTAAGGGAATTCGTAAATCAGTATGAATTAATAAAATTACGAAAGATGGTCAATTTAAGTAATAATGGGAATTAAAATCAGAAGTTTGAGGAGTCTTACTATATATGAATTGTTAAGAGAGATTTAAATCAGAGGTAACAGTCCTAGCTTTTTCGGTTTGTTGTTTAAGTCTTCCTAATGGTTTCAAATCTTCCACTAATAATATTAAATTAATTCCACTTTTATGTCGTTTTTTAAAGTGTAAAACAAAACAATTACGGCTTATTTTTACATTTCAATTATTTGGGTAGTGCCATGTTAGGAACGACGTTTGGATTGACATCCAAAACTCCCCATGTTAAGAACGGCTTTCAGAATAGACACCATTAACTTCCCCTATCTTAAGGACGGCCTTCGGAATAGACATTCCCATGTAAAGAATGCCTTTTGGGGGGTGGGAAGTCATTCTCCAAAATGTTATCGTGATAATCGTTGTCAGCAAATGCTAAACGAATTGTTGGTGCACAGTCTCAGTAGGATAGAAGTTGATTTGTTTATAGCACGTGCGTACAAACCTGTAAAGTGAATTACAGTACATAAAACAGATATGTACAAAACCATAAGTACTTTTCTCCGACAAAATTTGAATGGTATTTTCTTAATTAGCATACTTTAAACGTATAAAAGTCGTCATTCTAAAGAAAATGCTGGAGGTGGTCCTCGTGTACAAAAAATCTCACCCAAAAATAAGTTAACGTGTGAAAAATCTCGAGAATCAATTCGAAAACGAAAATCAATTAACATACTCGACAGTATTAAAAAGTGAAAATACAAGTATATAATAAATAATTCTTTATGTAATGAAATTTACGTTAAAACTGTAGCGTAGGTCATTGGTGTAAAAATCGGTTATTATGCATCAAAACAGACCCTAATTTTCAAACACTCTGGCAGGTCTGTCAATTGAAGTCTATAAAAATAGTGAACAGTTTGAAAACGTGAATATTTCACATATGTTAAAAAAATATAAATCAAAACAACATAAAATATACGAATCCAGTAGTTGATATTGCCAAAACATATATTTTTTTAATCGGCGACCTTAGTAATCGACTGCGCAGGTTTTAAAAAAAAGTGTATTTAGAGAAACTAATTTCAAAAACGTAATTATGTTTGAAAAAATATATAAACAAAAATGTCTTAATATTTTGCCCAAATATATAAGTAAACAGATTGGACGTATAGCCAAGGTATTGCATGGATCTTGTGCTTCCATCCATCAATTGACAGACCTGCCGACGTGTTTGAAAGGTAGGGGTTTAATTTGTGCACTATTACCAAAAAATCTACCCCTCAACCGGAAGAGTAAATCTAAAAGAAAGCCAAAAAAAAATAGGTTTTCATGAAAGGTTTTATTAGGGATAGTACTGTATCGGTATTTTGCATCTTTTTTACATTTCCAATCTGTGTTTACGTTGTTTTCATGTTTAGACTTCTCAAGCAAAGACAGAGAATACATCATGTATATATATATATATATATATATATATATATATATATATATATATATATATAAATATTTCATTTACTCACATAAAATTAATATACGAAAGTATAAATTTATGCGTAACATTTAAGTATTTACTTCAAAAGTGCTAAATACATGGGTAAAGTTAGTTAGTAATTTATAAAATATATATGGCGATTAAGCAACACTGAATATTCCGCGTTTCATCCATATATCCGTATAAGCCTGAAGAATCATAGATTGGATGAAACGCGGAATATTCAGTGTAGCTTATTCGCCATATATATTTTATAAATTACTATATATACATATATATATATATTTATATATATAATATATTGTTTTACTAGTGCAGGTTTTTTTCAGTAATTCAGGTTATTAGTATTTAAGCGTTTGTTTATGAGCGGTTAATACGTTTGTATTTTTTAGTTAGCCCTAGTGTCTCATGTGGAGAGCGACGCCATTTTTGTAAACTTTTAGAAGTATTCGTTTATTTAGGAATAAGTTTAATTTTGGAATATAAGAATGTCACGTGTCAGCTAATCAGAATAAGCGGAACATCGCTAGGTAGACGTTATTAGTAAGGATTCGGAAATCGGAAAGATTATATTATGTCTATGTATGTATAAATCAGTTACGAAGGATGTAATAACACAATAGTTGAAAAAAGTAGGATTTGACCCGGTGAAACCGGGTAGCGGTTAGAGCACTAAATATTGAGGGCGTATAATAGGAACTCCTTCCTCTGTATATGTGGCAATTGTCATGGTGTTTCTTATCGAATGTAATGTAGCATTATATTATCACGAGTGAATGTGATAGAAATGCTTATCGTAAGCTACATAAGATAGTAGCTATCCAGGTAGATTTATTAGATGTGTGTGTGATATCTGTTGCTGAACACACATGTTACTGTGGTACAGACGGGAATTTCCGCAATCAATATATTATATATAAAGATGACACTCACAATGATTTTTTTAAACATGTTTTTCGTGCTTGGTATATTTCCTTTAAATTAATAATTGATAATAATGTTACATGATCGTCTTCCGCTATACGATCTTATAGAAGCAGGTATCCCCTCCTCAAATTCGTCCGATCATTAGTCAAGGTTTCATATGTTTTTAGTTATGCTATTTTCCTCTAGAATATTCTATTTTTTTTACCAATTCCCGAGTAAATATAACTATATAGGTCAACATCCAATACGTAGCTTAAGGATTGTATGCAATCGATGGTTACATGGTTGCTTAAGTTTTAACACTTCTATTATCAAGACGTTTTTGTCTTTCCAATCTCAAGTGGTTAGAAATCATCGTATATGTTTCGTCTAATTCAGAAGCAAGTTTCGAACAGCTGCAAGTGAATTGGCTACTAATAAGGCTCTTGGTTAATGGTTATCCGTATCGTCTGGCCGAACACTTCGCTCATCATCTTCCAGACTATTGTCGCTGCCAGATAGGATTGTTTGTTATCTGTTGCATTCTGGGTTTGATCTATTTGTTCTTGAACATACGTCTGTTGTTCTGATAGGTACATCAGACTAAGCTCTTTAATCGCTTGCTTCCTTAATGTTGTATTCTGTCGAGTGGGGTATTTATGTTGCTTTTTGATTATGTTTTTTAACTTTTCTCGTTTTAATATTATTTTATCATTTTCCCACGGTACTTTTCGCTTTACCTTGGGCTTCGTTGCTGCTTCCTGGTGCGATCTAACGAAGTTTCCATACGTGATATTAGCAGTTGGTTCCTGATCTTATGCTTGTGAAGCATCAAATCTGTTTCGCAGTTCGAAGATGAATCTCTGTTTGATCTGATTGTCATGTGACAACATTGACCAGTTGTAGGGCTGTCTAGATGATTTTGTAGTTTTGTTCGCTTGTAGGCTAAACTTCAACTTAGAGGATACAATCGTATGATCAGTAGAGACACCATAGAAACTGCTATAAGCTTCACAGTTATGGCGGCTATTGATCCGCTTCTTATTCTTGTTTACGATGCTACAACCTGGACACACCAAAAGATTGGAAAGAAAACTAGACAGCACATACACCCGTATGCTAAGAACAATATTTAATATATCTTGGCAAAATCATCACATGAAGCATCAACTTTATAGCGATGTATCTGCCATATCTAATACCATCAGATAAAGACGCCTACAATTTGCCGGTCATTGTCTGAGGAGCAAGCATGAATTAGTGAGTGATGTATTGCTATGGACTCCACGACACGGACGCGCAAGCAGACGATGACCTAGTTCCACGTACCTCCAACAAATAGCACACGACGCCAACTGTGAACCTGAAGATCTGAGGCAACTGATGGAAGACAGGAAACTCTGGAGAGGAAGAGTCACATTCGTCCGGGCAAGGAGCCCGTCATGATGATTATGATGATGATGATGATGATTCACTGTTCTGACAATAGGGTGTACTTGTTTCAAAATGATTATAATTAAAACGATTAGAGAGAAAACCCCGTAAAAATGATACGTATTATAACGAAAACTTATTTAAAAAAACATAATTCGAAAATTTCCGAGTCAACCTAATATATTCAAGATATCGTAAATTAACATCATGTAATATCCTGCAATCTTTTGAATACCTTGTATTGTCATTTACTTGAAAAGATAGTATCTATTTGGATACATTTTATCGTTTCTTTCTTGGGCAATTTTATTTTTAATGTTCGTTTTGAAAGACCTAGATCATTCTCAAATGAAAAACAAATAAAACATTGTGCTTTACATTTCCTTAATAGTAAAGTAAGTAATATGGCTTTTCTAAAATATACTTAAATAATTAGCTAAACAAGAGCATGTTAACAGCCATTGCGGCTTATATTGGCTAATTATGTTTTCATAAAAAATGACAGCCATATTTTCTGATTCTTTTATTATAAAATTACGCGTATATTATTATGTTTTAAGAGAGGGGGTATTTTCTCTATTATATCAATTACAATCAAATGATATTCCAAGATATTATTTATTGAATTTGTGTTTAGCTTCTTAAAATGCGTGATTAAGTGCTTTCAAAATCGCTCGGATTTCATTAAAATTAAAATACCATACGGATCGAAGCGTTTCCAATTATATTAATTTTCTTATTCGGATTTTTTTTATCTTGGATGTTTTGTTTAAAACGCTTCATCCTATAAACGTTAACGTTCTTCAAATGTCTCTAACTGAACTCATCTGGAAAACACATTGGAAATGCTAGATGAAATCAGCTGTAAGTTACACTCTTCTTAAGGACGACTGAGCCATCCACATAACAAGTATAATTAAGAAGTGCTTTTACTCCTACCTGATAATGGCGGACCGAGCAAGTACACACAGTGGATTAAATAAAATGTCTCGTTCAAACTTCGTTGCAGTTCCCTCAGGTAATTATAAACATTTCCGAGTTCGACAAGATAAAAGATATATGTAAAATGACCTCCAAATAATCATCATATTCAAAAATATATTCCAAAATCGAATTAAAAAAATAATACTGTTTCATTCGTATACTGTAAATGTGTAGCACTTTATTCAAAATCGAAGGCCAACTATTGGAATTGTGGGATACAAACGTTTAAAGCGGTTACTGAACCAGATTTTATCAATATAATCATACCATGCATACCGAATACTCTTAAGATCCAGGCGAATTCACGTATTCCATTGAACTCTCATTTATTAGCAAGACAAAGTATATGAGTGAGAATACAGGAAGCAAAAAAAAAAAAAAAACGAATTCGATAGCATGAATTCAGTCAAGATATATGAAACGTAATGACCCCACATTCATACGGTGCTTCTTTACTCGTGTTTTAACCATGCCATATAACATAATTTAAACACGAATATTGCCTTGGCTTAGAAAACAACTGAAGACATTTATTTCTCGTTGTAATATAATCTCTCTGGTAGTTATATGAAAAGGAAGTATGTGGTAAAGATAAAAGAACGCTGAAGCCTATTGGCTTTTGTCCGGTGAATTTAGAAGACTATGTACGGATACCTGTTTGATGAGACTAATAATGCGTATTAATTAAAATCATAAATAGATAGAAAATCCGGGAAAGGAAGTGAAGCCCCACCTACCCTCTCACCTAGAACATGGTTACGCTCGCTGGCAGATGCGTCAAATGTAGATGGCCAAAGAAATCAAGCTGTGAAATTAATCAATCCTAATCCAACCAAAATTGCAACTGCTTTTTTAAAATTTATTTATTTAATGTATTTCAACTATATGCGCATATATTGTCTTTAACTCCTTGCTTCCATGCGAGCCATTTTCTATTATTTTTTATTTATTTATTTATTTATTTATTTTTGAAATTTTTACCGACTGTTTATACCTTCTCTGTTTTAAATTTAGTTATTTAATGTATTTTAATTATATATGCGTATAAAGTGTCTTTAACTCTTTGCTTTCATGAGAGCCGTCTGTAATTAGAAGTCGACTCGGAAAACGAATAGCCTAGGCAAGAATACCGAACAGAAGCGAGGATTTATCTTTTTTTCTACTATAGATGACAGAATAAATTTATTTAAGTAGTATACTTAATATCTGCAATGACCGTAAACTTGCTTTTATAAAGTGTCCTCCATGATATCCATACCAAACCACTGAACTAGGCTTATAATTTAACTATCACTATATTTGTAACTGCAATATATATAATCTTAGCTGTGATACTAATTTTCTGAGTAGATGCAACAGTCTGTGCCTTACGTTAATGACTACAATTCCGAATCCCAATGAAGTAGTTGTTCCTCCTATAACTGGGGGGAATTCTAACAGCTAGCTACGAAATCTTAATATACATTTTACTTCCAAGACGATTGCGTTTGTTTTACCTGCAAGCAAAAAAATCCCCCTTTCTTCAAACTAAACCTTACCTGTAACTCAAAAATCCTAATGGAGATCTATCTGTAAATAAATACCCCCTTTTCTCTTGAACGCTAACAATCTGCTCCTTCCCACCTAGCCGCCACTAAACTCCCACATTGAACCGCATTTGTAGTGGAATCGCTAACTTCCAGCCCCTAACCCTCACATGCCAACAGTTTTAATAGCCATCACTAAACATCTATACATTTCTCCCTCTAAGGCAAGCAATAGAGCTCATTCCTATCCAGTAAGGGACTTAACAGCCTAAGCACACAGAGGCAAGTATTCAACAGCCAAACTACTCAGAAGCAAAGCAATCTGCATTACATAACTGTCTCCTCGAGTTTTACAACGATTAATACGAAATTGAACCGACCCTCCTTGTTATGCAAAATGTCCCATGCCTCTTACTTGAAAATACCTACAACTTCAACTATAATCGCACCTACTGTAAACCTGCCGATATATCTATTCACCTAATTACGCATGACTCAAAACTTGATGTTTTATCCATACTATATTGCACTTACATCTTAACCCTCCTACCATCTAAAAAAAATTGGGCACAACTCGTATCTCAATTCTTAATACCTACTCATACTGTAACATTATCCAAGACCTTAGCTAACATAAATAAAATAAATAAAAAGGGTAAGACTAAAACCACATTATCTTCTCCCTAACAAACCTTCTTGCAATCATAGATGCTTACACTGCATGAACTCAACTCACCCCCTTTATCCATAAACAATTAAATAGCAATGCCCCTAAATAACTTTGAGGAGTGTAACTAATCAGCAGAGATATAACTTCCACAAACTAACCCAGTAACACTAACTTACCACGCGGGGTCGCAGAAATACCTGGATGAAAACCTAGGCGCGGAGAAAACCCTCTCAGTGCTGACGGACCCAGTAGGTCTTCCCAGATCATCCGTCTATGAGATGGAAAACTCTGAAACTAAACCAAAGGGGAGGGAGGCCTCTTCAGTCTTGAATGACAACCTTCCTAGAGCTGGCGACTCAAACAAATTCACCGGTTTGCAAACCTAAACTGCTTAAGAAGTAGATAGGCTCTGTCTATCGCCCGGTTTCCATACTCTTTCTTTGCCTATTAGTCAAGCGCAGAGACACTATCTCAGTGATTCGACAGAAACACCCTGCGGTAGATCTTGTTTCTTGGCTAGGGCAACGAGCGCCGTTTTTCCCCATTCGCAGCACACCCCTCCCCTAAAACTGGACATTTGGGAGTGCTTGATTACGATATATGCCTGAGCAATTAGATTGGCTTGACCTTGTTCTAATGGGTTGAGGGTACCGGATTGACAGTTCCTGACTGCTGTTCCCGACTGGTAGAACAGGGGCCCTAACACTTTGGTAGCGCTTAGTGCGGCTGCTCCATCAACATCGGGTTGTTTTTAGTGTCATGACGCGCATAGAAAGGGACTGTACACTCATCCCCAGTGGGCTTTCCTGAGGCCACAATCCTAATTGGAGAAAGGCCAGCTGATGGTCTACTTGTGATGCATGCCTGATGCTCTGCATAACCTCTTGTTTAGCTCCCCCTTACCTAAACCGAGACTCTTTAAAAAATATGACGACAGTACAATCTAAAAAATAAGCTTAACCCAGGCTTAGGGACAAACAAATTCAACTTGACTCCTCCCTTGAGGCTTGCATTCACAAATATCCGTGGGCTTAGAACTAATTTAGCTGATGTTGAAGCATTTCTCTTAACAAACACCCCGGATATCTTAGAACTAAGTGAGACTAACCTACACTCCTCCATCCCCTCTTACCACTTAAACATGCCTGGATATCTCCCAATCTGCCGTAAGGACTCTGACAGACACATGCACGGACTTGGAGTTTACATTCGTAATACCCTCCCTTACTAGAGAAACACAACCTAGAAAAAGATGATCAAGCCTTTATCTGCTTTAGACTAAACATGCAATACAATATTAGCTACTTTTATTTTTCTCTACCGCTCTTCCTCGACTCAGGACTGCATCATAATAAACAAAGTTTCTGACAGCATAGACACGGCACTGTCCCACAACACTAGCGCACAAATACATGTATTTGGTGACTTTAATGTCCACCACAAAAACTCTACTTACACAGATGCAGCGGGCAGCACAACTCATTGCTTCACCGTATCTCACTCCCTATCACAAATTATTACTTTTCCAACCCGTTTCCCTGACCAGGAAGAATAACACGCATCACTTCTAGATCTGTTTTTGACCACGTCTCCCGATGAATGCATTACGAAGGCCCACAGCCCTCTCGGGAACGCTGATCATGCAGTGATAATGGTTGAAATCGTCCTAAACTCTAGACCCAAAACTGAAGAGCCAGTGCTCAAAACAACGAGATATTATAAAAAGGCTGACTGGGAAGCCATCAGGGAACTAATCAGAGATGCCCCATGGAGAAATATTTTTCTCTCCCTGCTGAACAGTGTGTAAACGAGACCACTGACTGGTTCAAAACTGCAATCGAAGCGCATGTTCCCATGCGGAAGTTTATTTAGTAAGCCCCACTCTCCCCAATGGTTTACGTCGACTTGCGCAACTGCCATTGCTCAAAAGCAGCGTGCATACCGTAGGTTTAACCGACATGAGTCCAGTTCAAACAAACTGAAGTATATAGAAGCTAGAAATAACGTTAAGAAAGAAATAGCGACAGCTAAGAGAGAATTTACGGAAACCACTAAAAAACGCATCAAAGCACAAAAACTAGGAACTCGAGACTTCTGGAAAATCTACAACAGTGTAGTAAATAATGGGTCATCAACAATTCCACCACTAACCAACAATCACGAGGTTGTCTCCTCAGCAACCGACAAGGCTAACATGCTTGCCAGTCGGTTTGCCTCCAACTCCACACTGGATCTACCAACCACTCCCTACCTGACTTTCCTATGCGGACAGACGGCACGCTAGACTATCTGAAAATCACCCCTGCTCAGGTGCATGCTATCATAAAAAACCTTGACACTTCAAAAGCATGTGGTCCCGATCTCATCCCAGCTGTGCTAGTAAAACGTGCTCAGCCGAAGTGCCTCCAGTTCTCTCCAAACTCTACAACAAATTCCTTTATGTAGCTTGCTTTCCGGGCTGTTGGAAAACTGCTTCTGTCGTACCAGTATTCAAGCACTCTGGCGAAAGGACTGGCCCATCAAATTATCGCCCCATTAGCCTCCTCCCACGTTTTGCCAAAATATTTGAGACCTTAATTAACCATGCTCTAGTCCATCACCTTACAGATGCTAAACTTCTGACTAACAAACAATATGGATTTAGACAAGCCCGTTCCACAGCAGACATCCTAACTGTAATCTCTGAACGTATATACTAGTCACTGGACAAAGCGGGGACAGAACGGTAGCTCTAGATATATCTAAGGCTTTTGGCAGGGTATGGCATGACGGTCTCCTCAGGAAAATGAGATCATACGGTATCCCTGGTAGAATACTTAACATAATTAAATCCTTCTTAGATAAGAGAAAAATCCAGGTTGTCCTCGACGGCCGTACATCTAAACAATATAATATAAATGCGGGAGTGCCCAAGGTCCTATCCTTGGACCTCTATTGTTCCTGATATTCATAAATGACCTCCCCGACAAAATTGCCTATGAGATGGGTATATATGCTAATGACACTACACTCTATGGCAGGCACGACAGGAAGACGAATGAACACATTTCTAAAGAAATGGCAGAAACACTAGAGGAAACATCTAATCTGTGGTGGAATGGGGAAAAAGTGGTTGGTCGCGTTCAATGCTGCCAAGACTAAACTGGTTTCATTCAGTAATTACAAGAAACCCTTTCTACCACATATAGCAATGACCAACGACTCTTTATCTGAGAGTACATCTTTCAAACTCCTTGGTCTAACGTTCCCAGGAAACATGAGTTGGAACAATTACATCGAGGGCATTGCCAGGGCCGCTGCAAGGAAGGTGGGCTCTCTCTACCGTGCTAGAAAACTTCTAACACCCGAAAGTATCCTGTACCTCTATAAGCCCACTATTCGCCCATGTATGGAGTATTGCTGTCATATTTGGCCGGTGCATCTGCTAATAGTCTCACGCTCTTTGACAAGGGTCAAAAGAGAGTCGCAAACCTTATAGGTCATGAACTGACATCTAAGCTTCAGCCACTGTCTCATCGACGAAATGTTGCACCCCTCTGCCTGTTCTACAAGTATTTTAGTGGTGAATGCTCTGACGAACTGCAAGCACTTGTGCCCCCACGACGTGAACACCCGCAACAGACCCGACAAGCTGCAAAATCCCACCCCCACACTGTAGAGATCCCTAGATATAAAAGATCTTTTTACTCCAGTAGTTTCTTCTCCAGAACCGCTAGACTCTGGAATTCCATTCCAGGTCCCTGCTTCCCCAACAGTACTGACGCGCAGAAGTTCAATTGTAACGTGCACCGATATCTTGCTACCCAAATCCCTACATAGTACCCCAGTAGTTGTTGCCCCTGATAGTAGCCCCCTACACCAAATTGGCAATTTGCCGTGTTTGGGGTGAAAATGTAATAATTTTTAAAAAAAAAAAAGCCAATAAATCTAGTTTTCATTACTATAATAACTTTTAAAACCACTATTGCAAGAAAAGAAAACGGATTTAACATATACACTATGATACAGATGAGACGCAAGTTAACATTTGGGGTTTCTCTGAATTAAGTTCTAAAACTACGTCACACAACGTTCATAGATCCTTTCACGCGTGTCAAAAACCCTCGGATAAACGAAAATAACATTGTACATAAGGAAATCAATATATGACACATTTCCAATGATTTATGACTATTGCTCAAAGGAAAAAAGTTAGTAATAAAAAGAGAAGTGGCCTGGCAATTTTGACAAGTTAATTCAGTACAGTATCATGTTCATTTTCAATATTACATTTTCCTCGAATCAATATGTCAGAACACATAGCAATATTTAAGGGTGAAGCATGATTAATTGGCTACGCCTTGTTCATTTAACGTGCAAACTCCTACTGATGGTAATTGCTTTTAATATTGCAAGACGAGCGGATGAATTATGTTTCGAAAACCTGTTTACTCTTCGGAAGAGACTGTGTCGTGGGTTCAACACACTGCTTCAAATTAGCAGGTGATGCAATAGCGACAAGAAATAAATGTTAATTTCTCACTACTGATAAACTAGGTCAGCACTCGAGTGCTACAACGCTATGTAATGAGAGTAAACGTAAATGCAGAGAGTAGCTAAATCCTGGCCAAATACCAATTGACATTTCTGACCAGACACTGTATGCCCTTATGAAGCTGCTTCAGTGGTGTGATCCTGGAGGATTCAGTAATGAGTTTATTGAGCTCGGTAGGAAGCATGCAGAATTTGGTACTTGAAAAATAATTTGGGAAATAATTGCGGAAACTAATTTATCCGCAATCTCAAATTCCTATACATGTACAACACTTCACGTCAATGATTTTAATGGTGCTTAACCGTTTCTGAATGTTTTGTAGATGAGGATTGGTTATTCGTAATATTTGGATAGTTAGGACTACTTTTCTCGTCTTTAATGTGATTTATTAGTGTTTGAGCCTATGTAACCTCCGAGTTTTGTCAGATGTATCTTGTCGAATTATTCATTTTATGGGTGTAGAATGATCTCGTACCGTCAGGAATGGCCAGGTACATGTCCTAAGAAATTCACAATTGTATTTTCCGGTTGTTTACCATGAGAACTACTTCAATTTTCTGGAAAATATTACTTTTACAAATGATTTTTCCAAATATTCTAACTAGTAAGTTAGCCTAATATAGAATTCAGCACTATATGAAAACAGTTAATTTTTAATAATTGATAACGCATACAGTAATAAATAAACAATACGAATACTATATGTATATATACACACACCTATATATATATATACGGTAAAAATATATAAAGTAATAGATAGTAATAATAATTATGAGTAAATAGCTACATTTACAACTAGAAATAAAATAGATTTAATGGCCCTAAAGTTCGTAGATGGAAAGTTCGCAAGTACCTGTGCTCAAAGTAATTGTAATAATATCGATTGTCAAATTGGTTATGTATGATCTTTATCCCATCATGAATGATGCAACGAGAGCAGGTACCCCGTGAAGTAAGATTTCCGTACGAAATTCAGTCTAAATTCCCGATTCCCGACCTTGACAAAATGCACACCCAAAAAGGTTATATCGACCGAAACGTTGTGAACATCACAATTTAGATTGGATTTGTAGTCTAAATACTTCCAATAATACAAACATAAAATCTAGTTACGTATAAAATTAGCGAAAATAATTTGATAGCATCTTTTAAGAAATTAGGACTTTTCTAAAGCAGGCAGAATAAGTTTGTATAACACGTTATTTTTTACAAAAGGGTTAACCACTTATTAAGGCCTGGAGTACACTTGAAAATAAGGGTTAATGTGTGAATGCTAGCTATTGGAAAACTAGTGTTGTAAGCATGATTAGTGGAAAGTTGGTATATTCTTATTATTTAATAAAGCCATTCAACGAAACTTTTTTATGTTTAACTTGAAAACGAGAATATGGTAGTCAGCTGAAAAGCAGACCAGTTGAACAAAGTTCCACTGGCGAGAAGTTCAAGGAAAAGTACTTATTTTAAAATACAATACAGGTTACGTTTTTTTTAATAAAATATAGGTAATAACATTTAGGTTTAAACACCTATAAAGAGAAGGGAAATTATTACTATTTTGTTTAGCTAGCCGGGTGATTTTTGTAAACGTTTGAGAAGGAAGAACAATAGATTATAGCTCTGACAAGCACTTGCAATGAAAGTAAAGATCGAACACGAAATAGCTTGCAACGTGTCTTCTGTAAGAAAAAATTTATAGGGATAAGAAAAGGAAATCACATTCAATGTTACGAAGTTGGTTCTGAACTCTGTCAAAGTAGGATAGGCTTCTCCGAGCAGCTCCTGCCAAGATGTGGCAACAATACTTCATATTAGAACGTACTAGACTCTTAAGAAGATAATTGCATCATCAGTGAGATATTTCCTGGAGCGGAAGAAGCATCAAACCATTTCTACTAGAGATCATTTTCAACAGATTTGATGTATGTACTCCATTTTAGATCAGGTGTGACGGTCAGACATAGAAGCATAAGGAAGCAGGTATGTTGTTTACTATAATAATTATACATGCTTTTATCTTGATTGTTTCTATGTATTCCGATAAATAAAAATATCCATCACAGAAAAATATTTAAAAAATCTTTACCAGAGAAAGAATGTATAAAATGTTAAAGAAGTCACGTCTATGTTTTTGTTCATATAATCTATACAACTATGTTGTATTATAGATTCATTTATTCGTGAGGGCGATGTTCTTACATGCTTGAAGTGTTTCTCCTTTGATATTTGTTTACATTTCACGTTTGATGGCAGCTAATGATATTGTATAAATATCTCTGTCCAATGTTCACCAATATGTTTATCTAAAATGACAAGGTCGTGATTCTCCTTTACATAAAAAAAAATATTGTGTTTTTGTAATTATTAGTGTTACAGCTACGTAGCGTTGTTTTAGCAACGGTCAGATGTATTTATAATGATGTATAATGAAGGAATGTCTTATATTGAACTTTTCTGCACGCTATAGTGTAATAAGATTTGCAAAAATCATCTATGAAATCTTCAAAGAAATAAAAAAAAAATGAGAAAAGACAAAATGCGTGTGCAAATGCCGTTGAGGATGCATATATGTTAGTTAACAATCCTTTTTTTAAATCTTGGCTTTTTCTTCATTAATTTTTGGTAATGATACCCACTATCAGCTTGTATTTAAGAAATAAAAGTTTACTGACATTTTTGTTGTAATTAGTAATGTTCCTGCGTCGTGATGGTGGTTAAGCAACAATCAGCTTAATTATTGAAAACGACGTATGATGACTCATACATATTATTTGGACTGGAATAAAGCTGCAATAGTCATGTTACTTTTAATAGTTTTATGAAAAAATATGCAATCCTGTCAAAAAAGTTAAGGATTGGGCCAGAAATGAATTGGTAATATCAATTAATAGTATTGAGAATATGCTTGATTAACTTATATTATAGTTTCATTTATTCGTAGAGCCGAATTTTTACAAGTGTTTCTTCTTCTGACTTCATATTCACAATGCACGTTTGGTGAAAGTTTACAATTCTGTATCAGGGTGGCCACCATTGTCCCGTCGTAAAATACGTACAAATTCCAAGAGCGATAGGAGCCTTCCAGCAGCATGTCTGAAAGTTACACAATATTCAAAAGGCAAGATCGGAGATACATTGCTGTAGAACTATTGCGATTTATCAATCCAATTTATGAGAACAGGATAATTACCAGCACTCGTAAAATGCAACTTCGGACGGTTTAACGCTTTAGGACAGAGCTCAACTAAGTTTCCAGTAAGAGTTATGGTATTTGATGTCGTTCCAAAGAGGGGCACACTATGCCACCTTACCTCTTCGAAGTGGGCTTGAAATCAAAAGCAAAGTCTGGAGATTTCAGACAGACACTGGGTATGCAGCAGGTCTCCGCGCTGGACTACAAGTCCAAAGAGACCCGGGTTGGCTGCTACGACTATGTGCCCTTCCCTAATTGCGCTCTCTCTTCCTCGATCTGAACCCAGTGGACTACTTTGCTTGGTCATTACCTCTTACAGCATCAAAACCAGCCTGATCGCCGCCATTCGCTGAGTATTCGCCGAGCTCCAGCGGGTACTCCTTGAAATGACCTACTCCCAGTTTCGATCCGTATCGAGACAGTGATTGATGCTGAACGTGGATATATTAGATAGATATCAGCTCAACTACATAATGGAGTTTCATTATTTGATTACTTCAATGAAAGTTTTAAAAGAAAGCAGTAATGTATTTTCTTTTTGGAGGACATATTTATTGTTTAACTCATTACATCCGAAGAACTATTGAATCCTTAAGAGTAGAAAACATACCGTACTTTGTGGTAATTCCGCCAACTAAAAAATAAGTGCTCTTTATATGCGTGATTACCAAAAAATAGTTTGCGCAATTACTCCAGACTTGTAGCGATTACCCCAAATTACGGTACTTCATCTACTCCGATTCATGTAGACAATATTTTTACACTTATACAATATAGTAAATTCTTTTTTGGATTTACCAACTCATGGTTAATTGAAATAAAATAATTTATGATGCATTTATGCCTGTTTCAGAAAATCAACAAGAAAATAAACAACAACAACACCAGCAACAACAACAACAACAACAACAGCAATAATAATATTAAATGCGTTCAAAGAGGACTGAGATCTTAAGGCTTATTGTCACCGAAATTTTAGTATACTTTAATATATATTGCTAGCGAGAGATCAATGTCAACCGGTTGTTTCGATAACGCAAATTTATTTGTAAATGTTATTTAAAAAGGTGGAGAGTCTTGGAAATCTGGGGAAACTGGTTGTCATCCAAACTTCAGAGAGCACTACAAGTTTTTTGTCAGTGAGTGATATCTGAATAGACGGTAAGTATGAAGTTGTAAATTACAGAGAACAAAATAAACAATAAAACCTGGATAGGAAGTAAAGCTAGAAAACCAGACCAACACAAGTAAAAATAGAAGTTAAAGCGACAAACAAGTTTAAAGCGACTAAAAGATGATGGAAAAACAGAAAAATGACAAGCAGGAAGAGACCTCACAAGAAACAAAATATTTGAAGCAAAAAAATAAATAAATAAAAAATAAACAAGAGAGATTAGGATACGGATACAAATCTGAGGAGCGCAAGATAAATAAGTCCCTTTAAAACAATGAAAACAAATTTTACCAAAATGTAAATGAAATGAATAACAAGCACAGAACAACAAGACCCGACAGAAACAAAATGATGATATGGGGAAAAATTATGAATGGCTGAAAGACATAAATGAAAAGTCAAAGAAGAGACGTAAGAAAATCATCAATAAAAACCCTCAGGACAACTTCCTGAAAAATACCGAACTTGAGAGCACCTGCCATCGATGAGATACACGCGTATTTGTTTAAAAGGTTCACAACACTTCATGAAAGACAAATAGAGAACCTGAAAAAATGTATTTCAGAAACAGACTACCAGAATATATAACCAAATGTAGAAACATACAAATGAAAAAAGGAGGACACATTCCAAACTATTACAGGCCTATAACATATTTACCTACAATGTACAAAATATTTACCGCACAACTGAGGAAACAAATTTATCATTCCCTTTATAATGGCAGACTACTCACCGAACAACAAAAAGGATACCAGCACGGAAATAACGGATAACATAAACTATTATATATGAACCAACGAATCCCGAAAGAGGTAAGAGGCAAAAAGAAAAAGAATATAGTCCTGGCATGGACCGGCTACAAGACAGCGTCTGACAGGAACCCACAGTCAAGTCTAATTGATGGCCTGATACAAAATACCAGACAAGTTTATCAATTTAATACAAAAATGCGATGAGGACATGGAGACTTGAAATGACAGCTGAAGGCCAATATATATTTGGGATTAAAATGCAAAGATGTATCTTCCAATGTTATAACCATTAACGGTCCTCATAGCGGTGATGCCCCTGAACAATAGTAATAAGAAAATGCCAAGCCGAATAAAGTTTATCATTACCGATGAAAGAATGAGCACCTAATGTACGTGGATGACATGAAAGTGCTTGCAAATACTAATAAGATACTAGAGACAATATAAGACATAAACAGAATCATTAGCCAGGCCCTCCAAACGGAATTTATTATAGAAAAGTGTACACTGCTGATAAATAGAAGTAGGAAACTGGAAGGAACGGAACGTATAGTACTAGTCAACTAAATGGAAATGAAAACACCATGTGGACATTATAGCTACGGATATTTGGGCATTATGAAAGCAGACACAATGCAGACTCTGTAGACAATGGAACGAAACAATAAGCCCCATAATAAGCGAATGCAGCAAAGTAGCCCCAAAAGAATGAAAATAAACATGATTAAAGGGAAAAGCAGTACACTGGCAAGTAGGCAGACAATTGCATGTTGAACACGAACACTAATCGTACAAACAAAACTGGCAACATTACTTTAAAACCAAAGTCAGAGAATCCTATGGGACAAAGACATACAAACGCATAAACCCATCCAATCAAGATGACATAATGCCATAATAGTTAACTAGAAGGAAAGGTCCACAAAACACCACAGAGTATGGATAAAACAGATAAAGAAACAGAGTAAATACACAGTACTGGACAGAGAAGTCAAAGGGATTTGAAAGATAAAGACCGTCAATGTAATACTACGTATAATAGGAGTACCAGGAATAATAACGAAAACCTTTGAAAAACGAATGGGAAAGATTTGAATCAGAGGTATGGCTAAGGCGATACAGCAGGCAAGAACAGTAAAAACGGCTAAAATATCAAGGAAAAAGCTTGGTCGAGGAGACTAAAACACATGAGCTAGAGGCACAAATCGGACGTATAGAAACTGCTGCAAATGTTAAACACAATGGTACATTACATTGAATAATACAAACTGAAACTGAATAATTTCCGCACCCTTTGTGTGTGTGTTTATTACGATATAGTGGCGCCATATTAACGAGATCAAAAGGGTCAAGGAGAATTGAAAGACTGATAAGAGAAATCACTAACCATATATCCGGTGGATGAGTGCCATAAAGATCTGGACCTTAGGGAGGTTTATTGCCTAAAACATCCAGTGAAGGCACTCGGCCGCTGCTAACAAGAAACCAATCGTAAACTGCAATTGTAATAACACAAATTTATCTACGATAGTTATCGAAAGAGGTGGAGTATACCAGAAATCAGGGGAGACTTGTTTTCACTGAAACTCCAAGTAACAACATGTTGTTCTCAACAGGAAACATTTCATGATGGCCTGTGTGACAAGTCCTATTGAGTAAATAATAATAATAATAATAATAACAATAATAATAATAATAATAATAATAATAATAATAATAATAATAATAATAGTAATCCCGTACTGGTTCGATGAGCGATTTACACGAGCGAAACCCCCCCCCCAACTTATTGTTTAAATAAAAATATCAGAAGATGAAGAGTATTTACAAATTTTAACGAGTGTTGCATATTGATAATGTCTTCAACGATTTCACTTCCCACGATGCTCAAATCACATACCTCTTTAAGTGTATACATAATTTTCCAAAGACGTATAAAGCACGGTTAGATATATATTGATTATCATTCAACTGTCACTCTGTCTCATTAACTCTTAAACTGAAGTAGATTTTATTGATGATGATCCATTAGTAGGAATACAAATATACTCGTATACTAATAGTTTATTTTAAATGACCTGAATATTATATGTGTGGCTTTTTTCAAAAAGTTTTCTAATGATTCTAAATTAAATATACAACACACGCACACACACAGATATATATATATATATATATATACACACACATACTTGCACACACAAACAAACTGTATATATATATATATATATACATATATATATATATATATGTATATATACTAGCGGAGGTACCAGGCATAGTCCGGGTGTGGCGAGTTTGTGTAGCAAGGAACCCCATCGAAGGAGGTGTTATAAAAAAGTGGTACTTGCGGAGAGGAATCAAAATAGCAGTAGGCAGCCCGGGTGGAGAGAGAGTTTAAAAAAAGAAAGTAATTTTAGATAGGCATGGCTCGAACCCATAATGGGAATGAGAAAATGAAGGTGAAAAAATAACATCTTAGCTGATGCGTCCATCGCGAAACCGGATGCCATGAGCGTTCGAATGAAGGATTGCCAATCGAACGGAGACAATTCCTTGCGAAAATGTCGACGAAAAAAAACGACCCCTTCTTGTAGAAAACTGCCCAGTTGAAAGTGGAGAACTAATTTTTCGATATTTTAAGAGACCGAGCTTTAAACTCGTACCGGTTTGTCCCGGTCCGACGCGTCTCTTTAAGTTTTTGCGAGACATGCAAAACCACATACAAATGTTACCTTTTATATAATAGGTTATTCAAATATTAGTCCAATCCGATTTCAGTCACAGAAATTGGTTTTAACATTTGTCTAAAATAACTTATTTTTCTTAAACTATATTTTAGTAAAAAAAAAATAATAAATTAAAAACCATTCTATTAAAGTCAGATATACCCCATTATATTATAATGCCAAGCCTGTTCAAACTGAAACACGCTTATCAAACTATTCTTATGTAGATCAATATTAAAAAAGCTTGTCAAATTTTGTGACATAATTTTATTTTGTGGATGTCAGGCGCGAACGCAGACCCAATATTTTTATGATATCATCTTTCTACAAACTGTAGCATAATTACCAAAGTATACTTACGCGGGCAGATATGAAAAGTATTTTTTAAAGTTTGCGGCATATTTTCATTCTATGCGAATTCAGACCCCACAATTCTTTATACCATCCCTGTTCAAGATTAAACATACATATCAAGGTATTGATATGCGCACCTATATCCAAAACAATTGTAAAAGTTTTCCTTTTTGTTTTTTTATTTCCATTTTTTGTGGAGTGGGCGCGTACACAGATGCCACAATTTAAATAAACCACGACTTTTTAAAATGTAACATATCCATGTTTGCTCTTTGGTACCTCTTCTATCACTGTATGTGGTCATTTTAGTATAATAGTATAATACTATTGGAGCTTACTCTTGTACAGACACACACAGACATTCAGCATTATATAGATATATATTTATGTACATTGAAAGACTATGGGTACCCTCTGTAAAAGTGTCTATGCGTGGAAAGAGTTGCGCAATCGCCAACTCCACCTCTTCCCGGTCGACATTGTAAAATACTAGTCGAAAGTGGAGGTTCAATACGACTGAAAACAATGCTGGGATAAGCGCTAAGCACATACAGCGCCTAGAATACCCCAACTGTGAGCAATCTGGTACTTGCCAGGCTCATTGTTGCTTAACCGATGATCTGACTAAAACTGGTATATTAACGTGATTATGCCGTATATAAACACACGCATATATATATATATATATATATATATATATATATATATATATATATATATACATATATATATGCTTCTCCTAGAAAGCCGTGGGGAAGGCAACCTTTCTAGGAGATGCAAATCTCTGATTTTAAAAAAATATAAAGCGGGAGACCAGTACCCGCATTAAGATGGTCTGCACTTTAACTTGTTGCAGGCTATCTTGCTCTTGCTTGTGTTACATAGTGTTATAATTAAGGGTACCATTTAAGGATGGGTGTATAACATCAAAAGGATTCCGTGTGCGTATGATTGTCTCTAATATAAATGGTTGTGTGTTTGATTATCATAAAGGGAATCGTGTGTGTGACATGTATTTTCAGAACCTACCTCTGCTTCTTCGATGTTGAACCATCTGGAAATTTCTCATCCTGGAGGGAGACTTGATTCCTGTTTGACGACAATTTATCACTCCAAGACGATGAATGGGTTTTATAGTTTTTATTTCACTTTCCCCAGAGGTCCTGCAGACGGTGGAAGTGAAATCGGCTTGTGTGGGTTCTTCTTCTACACACGTCAGCGTTCGTCGCCCCCTCCCCATTTAAGAGGGGGAGACAACGGAAAACCGTCCGTCTTTTTCAAAGCCCAAATCAAATCTCCAGATCTAGCCAACCTGACCACGTCACACATACGTAATCTGGTCAGCTGACCTTCGGTTCTGGTAAACGTGTCTACCTCCACGTTTACTCACCTCTCTCTCTCTCTCTTTCTCTCTCTGTAACATCTCTCTCTCTCTGTAACATTCCTTCCCCCCTTTTTATCAAAATGTATGGCGAAGGCATACATTTTCTACCTCCCACATTTACTAAGAATGGGATATATATGCTTACCCCACTGGCAAAGAAAACTGTCATACCTTTATTCAATGTACTAAGTAAAATAATATCAACGAATAATACCATGTGGCGCTTATCCTTGCGCCCTCGAAGGTCAACAACTCCCTGTAACCCCATGGTCTCTTCTTAATTTATATCAGAATTTCAGGAGCATCCTTTACTCCCGTCGACACTACACATGATCGATAAATTCTCGGCAATCAACCGAATGATAAAATCGAGGTCCATCTGCCTCTTCAAAACGGACTATCATCGTCCTTGGCTTTAGAGATCAGCTTTTCTTCCCATAGGTAGCACACAAAATTTTTTTTTCCATCCCAAGCCTTATCCTATTCATCATAAGCCTACTCTTATTACTAGTATTTTGTGGGAAACAAAAAAACCTCTTAACATTCCATATGGTGGGTAGCCTTCTATTTTCCTACGTACTTGCATACATATTTCATTCATCTTCTCTTGAGCGATTCGTAACATAATGGCCACGTCAGCTATTGCACCCCCTCTGCCCCTTACACCATGTCAGAGGGCATTTCATTTGCTCCCTGAAGTTGATTACAACTAGATCCGCTCACGCTGGACAGAATACATTCCGTTTACTGCTATGTCAGAAAAAACTTTTTTTTCCAAAGTCGGTAAGCGCAACCTGCCTTGAAGACACATAGCTTCACGGAAAACATCGGATTTCCATACATGAAGTACTCAAAGTTGCTCTATGTTGATTCTACTCGAAATCAATAGAAATCACGAAAAAAAAATAAAATTCGAATCATTTCTCGAGAATAATGAAATTAATAACTACCCATGTAACTCAACACCTCTCCAAAATTCTAACATGCTTGCCACAGAAATTAAATTCCATTCACGCCCCACTTTTTTCTTTCATTTCTTTATATAGTTTATTTAACCCTATATTTATCCTTTTTTTTCTACCTTACTTATGTGGTCAAAAGGTCACTCATGTCGAATAAAACATTTATTCTACATTTCGAAAATTAAAATTAATACCGACTGAACCTTTGACTCTTCCGAAACTTTATTATTATTATTATTATTATTATTATTATTATTATTATTATTATTATTATTATTATTATTATTATTACACTGTTTAAATCTTATTTCTTTCTCTTTTTTCCAATTTTATTATTACTATTATGATTATTAATTAATTAACAACACGTTCTTTCTTTTATTAATCATTCTTTCAATAGATCCCACAAGCAAAGATTCCACCTCCCCATTCTGCGCAAAAAAATACATGTCAAAGAACAAGAAAATTCTGCCAATACCGTGTGACAACACATCAATTACATAAAAATAATAAATTAAAAAATACAAAAATATCCTATAAGCAATCACAAAGTCTCATCTTACTAATAACAAAATTCCAATTAACAAAACACAGATTCGTGGAAACCCATTTGACCACGTCATCAACTAGGTCGGCTGCATAGTGATTCATCCTTTACCATTCCACAGAATTCAAAATTAAAGAAAAATCACAGTCGTTTACAAAAAAATACCTAGACATTTACAATTAAAATACATAATCGTTTCTAAATTAAAATAAAACGACTCACTTATAAAGTCTCAGACAATCCTAACACTCGATGGAACTAAAATTGTCCATGTCAGAAAATAAATTCCTAAGAAAAAAAAATCGTACAATTAGTGAAAAAAGGAATAAAAAATCACATTTCAGAACCTATCCATTGTTTTTCATCAAAAGTACATATTGTTTTTTCATTAAAAGTTACACTTAGTTCACAGTTTAAAAATGCAACGAAATATTCATAATACATATTTGTGATTGACGTGTTTATCTTTTGGTAAGCTGAAAGGCTGATTCCTGACGCACACTTACTAAAGTCATATGTTCTATTTCTTTTTTTTCTTTCTGGTTTACTCACTGGCTGTTATGATTGACACATTTCCAAACAATTTTATTTGTGCGTGTTCCCATTACATTTTCTTACTGTCTCATTGGTCCTTTGCTTTAAACAGAATAAGGCAATTCTTTGTTTTTCCCTTCTAATTTTTACATTAAGTGATATGTTTCTTCGTTTATAACGAGCTTATTCCTAATACGATAAACATTTTTTAAAACTATTTTCTATACATAAAGTTTTACATCTGTGTGTCTGTATGTCTTCCTTTTCTTTCTTCGTAAAAAGGTTGTACGTGTGTATTGCTTTTTTCTTTTTTTTTCTTAATTATTTTTCTAATTCGCCTAGTATTTTAATGGACCCTACGTCGTGTGTGTGTTGATTTGTATTTTTTTTTTACTGTTCTTTCTTTTTCTTTTTTTTCCATACATTTTATTGTTTTTCTTGTCCTTTTTTTTTCTTTTTTTCCCCGTGGCAACCGAAGTCCTTTTTTTTCTTCCTTTTTTTCTTTATAAACCCACCCTTGCTAGGTGGTCTGGTCAGTTACGGCACCAAATTGAATATGTTATATATCATTAACATCGAGGGGCGCCAAATTGAACATTTATTACATAGGGTTCTTCATAGAGGGGGACCATTTACGTTTCGTGTATAACATAGAAAAATGATTCCGTGTGCGTATGATTGTCTCTAATATAAATGGTTGTGTGTTTGATTATCATAAAGGGAATCGTGTGTGTGACATGTATTTTCAGAACCTACCTCTGCTTCTTCGATGCTGAATTATCTGGAAATTTCTCATCCTGGAGGGAGACTTGATACCTGTTTGACGAAGATTTATCACTCCAAGACGATGAATGGGTTTTATAGTTTTTATTTCACTTTCCCCAGAGGTCCTCCAGACAGTGGAAGTGAAATCGGCTTGTGTGGGTTCTTCTTCTACACACGTCAGCGTTCATCTCCCCCCTCCCCAGTTAAGAGGGGGAGACAACGGAAAACCGTCCGTCTTCTTCAAAGCCCAAATCAAATCTCCATATCTAGCCAACCTGACCACGTCACACATACGTAATCTGGTCAGCTGACCTTCGGTTCTGGTAAACGTGTCTACCTCCACGTTTACTCACCTCTCTCTCTCTCTCGCCCTCTCTCTTTCTCTCTCTGTAACATCTCTCTCTCTGTAACATCTCTCTCTCTCTCTCTCTCTCTGTAACAGCTTGTTGTTGGATCTCAACATTTTGAACCGAGAGAGAGAGAGAGAGAGAGAGAGAGAGAAAGGGAGAGAGACGAAGCTAAGACTCTACAACATTATCTGTATATAGATATTCCCTCAGGCATTTGTCTATAAAAATGGTCCTGTGGCGATGGAATCATTTTTGGGCCAATGGGCTTTAAGTGTCAGAGGGAGTGGCGCCCGTCTTACAAGACGTAGCAATCATATATATATTTATATATAGCCCCGAAACAGTGTTTCATGATAAACATGTTGATCTCTTAATTAACAGTAGGATTATGGAGAATTCCAGAGAGCAAGTTTATGTATTGATTGCAGGTCATTAAATGACTTACTGAATAAACAGTTTTCTGACGAATGATATATAAATATATATATATATATATATATATATATATATATATATATATAAATAAGTAAGTAAGAAATATATAGTTTTAAAGCTTAAAAAATTCCAGACTATATATATATATATATATATATATATATATATATATGTGTGTGTGTGTATAAATATATATATATATATATATATATATATATATATATATATATATATATCCGAGTATCCTTTTAAAGTAAATTATCATACTTTTTTTTAATTAAGAAATTTGTAAAGGATGAAAGTAGTATGATAAATAATCTTAGTGTATTTTTTATTCTTTCATGTCTAAATAAGCAAAACTTGACAAAAGTTAGGAATAAGCAATTAAAGGACGCTAGATATATTTAAAAGTTTAAAATTACAGTTAAAACTATCCCGAACAAAGTTTTAAAAAACAAACCAAAATATCTAATATATTTTTATTTTGATAATTGTTTATATTTAAGAATCCGAGATACTCATTATACATTTTCAATATATTGGAAGATAGTTTATAGTGCTACACATATTTTAAATTAAAAACAAGCGACTGTAAAAACAGCATACACTATTACAACGAATATTATTGTCACGAAATATTAACTACTACTAGAAACCTATTGTCATTAATTCTGACGATTGGCAAAATTAACACTATCAGAGAGCTCATCGTCCACAGCCTCTGCTTATCAGTCACAAACAACATTATTCAGAATAAAACATTGCAGGGATTGGCAGAAAAGGTGGCCTCTCTCCATTCGAGAGAATCATACAAGTCTACAAAGCCAAAATTCGCCCATGTACAGATTATTGTTGGCCTATCACGGCTGCTATATTTACTAATAGGCTCCCCTATTATATAGGCCTCCAAACTGACTTTAATAGTGTCAATCTCTGTCTCTCCTATCTAGTTTAGCATCCCTTCGCCATTTTTCACGGTACTGCTACGCTGACTGAATTTACCCTTAGAAATTAAAAAATGAATAGAACATATATCATGTTGCTAAAATGTCTAAATCACTACATATTGCCCTTGTAGTCATGACCTTTACAAGGTAGACGATTTCGTTCAAGTAGCAATGTATTTCGTCTAGCGAGAAACTTTTTAAAAAAATAATAATTAAGAGAAAGAAGTTTTTAAAGATTATTTTATATCTATATGATGGGTTATGTCCAGAAACAATGACAACGAGAGAAAATAATTTTATATAGAAAAAAAAAGGTTCGGCGACGTAAAACATTACCATGGGTTTAAATTAAATTAAATATTAATAAATTGATTAATACATTTGAAGAAATATTAGATTACTCTTAATGTTTAAGTAACAAAAATAATAATTAAGAGAAAGAAGTTTTTAAAGATTTATTTTATATCTATATGATGGATTATGTCCAGAAACAATGACAACCAGAGAAGATAATTTTATAAAGGATAAAAAACGTACGTCTACGTAAAACATTACCATGGGTTTAAATTAAATATTAATTAATTGGTTAATACATTTGAAGAAATATTAGATTACTCTTAATGGTTAGGTAACAATATAAACGGGCTTGCGGTATTATATCAAGGAAACAATGGAAAAACTCTGTGGGAAGAAAAACGAAAACTGAACTACTTTACTTAAATTATGACTATTATTAAACTGTATATATGAATTGTATATTTTAGTCAATAAAAATTGAAACAGTGGTGTAAAATTAATTACCATGAAATAAAAAACATAGAAAATACATATCAAAATGAAAAATATATTAAGTTGTTATCAATTTTGATATATAAACATGCACATCTACAAACGAAGTTATTTGAGGAAGAAGGGAGATAGAAAAATGGATGTTTCATATTTTTATATAATCTAGAAAAGGCTTTATAAATAGAATCCAATATAGCAGTATATAAATATATATATATATATTTATATATATCCAGTATATATATATATATATATATATATATATATATATATATATATATATATTATTTTTTATTACCGTTTTATCTGTTTGTTTACATGTGTTTCAGATGTTGGATCATGTTTACGATCTAACAGCCTCGTCAGACCTTACAGAAATGGCTGTTAGTATTATGAAGAAGTGTTTTAGAAGAAATACAAAAAAAAACAAAAAAGAGAAAAGATGGGTGAGGTAGGGGATAATAAGGGGGAGGGAGACGGTTATTGGTAATATTTCAGTTTTGAGGGTTAAGGTACATTAGATTGTATTGTGGGTGTTGGGGTAGCAGATTCGGGTAGGGGTGGTGGAGGTATGTAGATATAGGGAGGGGGAGGTGGAGAGAGCATGGTAAAGAAAAGAAAAAAGGAGGGGGTAAGGAGAGGAGGGGGCGAAGTTTCAATTTTTAGGTTTTAAATTTTAATTGCCTTTTGCTTGTTCAGTAAGGTATATTAAGTAGATAGAGAGAGAGGAGGGAGAGCGAGAGGGAAAGAGAGGGAGAGCGAGTTGGAAAATGAGGAAGAGAGAGAAGGAAAGGGATAGTGTAGATGTCATATTTTTTGACAGATACAGGGTTCATTTAAAATTTTCGTAGACGCTATCTGTCGACTTGTCCATTTCAATTTACCATAGGTTGTTTTTATAATACATATGTTAACGCACGAGCAAATAGGACTACACACATATGAATATATATGTACACTTCCACACATCAATACACAAACACATACGCACACACACATATATACATAAACAATGTATATGCAGACATACATGGATCCAGATGCAGACATACATATACATGGACACAACTCTTATATACATATATACACTCACAATATATATATATATATATATATATATATATATATATATATATATATATATATATATGCACACACCTACCTATATACATATATGTGGAGATATAGATCTCCAGTAAGAAGTAGATGTACATATATACACTATCATACATACACATACACAATCATCTACCCCTATACACGTATATATAATTATATAAATATAGATATTATTAAGAATATAAACATATATATATATATAGACATATACAGACATATATACACACACATATATATGTGTGTATACACAGACATGTATATATTTTCATACTAAGTAAACAAGGTAAAGTTAGAATAAATAAATAATAATAAGTAAATAACTAAGTAAATACATTGTGTAGTGAATAATACGAGGTTAGATAGACGTATCGTTTAGTTCACGGGTATACCGGGTTGGGCCTCTAACATGGTGCTTTGGGCATATATATATATATATATATATATATATATATATATATATATATGCACATATTTAAACCAAGTAAATAAAGTAAAGTAAGGATAAACGAATAATAATAAATAAATAAGTAAATGCATGGGTGAAGTTCATAATGCGAGGTTCGGTAGACGCATCGTTTATATATATATATACATACATATATATATGTATGTATATATACATGTATGTATTTATATCTCATGATATACGATATTCAAGCATTCGTTTGCACCTACTACGTGTTTAAATTGTCATCCTAAATTATTGTTTTTTTATTATTCCATGAACTTAACCCTTGTTACATATTTATACTGAAAGGAAGTTATCTTTTATTACAATCATTTAGCTTCTGATATGTAGTTATTATTTGGCAACGTATCCTCTCAAATATATTTTACTTCGTACTTTCGCTTGTGAAATAGACTTAAATTTTGAAGCGGAACCCGTCTTGGATATGTGTGTAACAAATTTGTTCAGACATATTTGATTCAAATTAAATAATGGGAGAAAAAGAAAAAAAATTATAAAACCATAAATTTATTGATATACATTTGGTGATATCGGAATATCTGTCATTTAAATGTTTTGATTTTTAGTCGCGTGCAAGCGACTCTTTATGTCACTCCGTCGGTGCTTCGGTCGGTCGGTCGGTCTGTCGGGCGGTCTGTCGGACGGTCTGTCGGACGGTCTGTCCCTAACACTTTTGTGCTTGGACATTTTGGTTAAGATCAAAGGTCTGTTGTGTATAGATGCTGTTCTGAGCTTTTTAAGCTTTCTTAGCCTTTCGAGCAAGATCAAAGTGTAGTATCTGTTCCGGCAGATGCTGCAAGCTATGACTAGCTATGACTAGCAAAGACCAGATGTGGGGGCAACCCCACATGCCTGACCATTAACCAGCTCCCATTTCCCACCTCTCGGGAGCTGGTCCCCTTTTTCCCTTCCCCCTCCCTTCACTCCTCACATTAAAAATCGGCCTTGTGCCTAATTTGCTCTGTGGGGGAGCAAATAAATACCATCTGTTCCGGCAGATACTGCAAGCAAAGACCATATGTGGGGGCAACCCCACATATAAGACCTTGGTCAATGTAGGGGCAACCTTCATACCAACGGTCACTATCCAGCTCCCCTACTCCCCGGGGAGTTGGTCCCCATTTCCCCTTCACTCCTCACATAAAAAATCGGCCTTGTGCCTAATTTGCTCGGTGGGGGAGCAAATAAATACCATCTGTTCCGGCAGATACTGCACTTAAGATAATCTGTACCAGTCAATGGAGGGGAAACCCTCTATACTGGGACAATTATTATTTTTGGTAACCAGAGTGCCCCCTTTTTGCCTACTTTTAGGGGAGCTGGTTTTTACCTCACATTAAAAACGGCATTGTGCCTAATTTGTCTCAGTGGGGGAGCAAATAAATACCATATGTTCCGGCAGATACTGCAAGCACAGACCAGATGTGGGGGCAACCCCACATATCTGACCTTTTACCAGCTCCCAATTCCCACCTCTCGGGAGCTGGTCCCCTTTTTCCCTTCCCCCTCCCTTCACTCCTCACATTAAAAATTGGCCTTGTGCCTAATTTGCTCGGTGGGGGAGCAAATAAATACCATCTGTTCCGGCAGATACTGCAAGCTATGACTAGCTATGACTAGCTATGACTAGCAAAGACCAGATGTGGGGGCAACCCCACATGTCTGACCTTTAACCAGCTCCCATTTCCCACCTCTCAGGAGCTGGTCCCCTTTTCCCCTTCCCCCTCCCTTCACTCCTCACATTAAAAATCGGCCTTGTGCCTAATTTGCTCGGTGGGGGAGCAAATAAATACCATCTGTTCCGGCAGATACTGCAAGCAAAGACCATATGTGGGAGAAATCCCACATATAAGACCTTGGTAAATGTAGGGGCAACCCTTCATACCAATTGTCACCATCCAGCTCCCCTACTCCCCGGGGAGTTGGTCCCCATTTCGCCTTCACTCCTCACATTAAAAATCGGCCTTGTGCCTAATTTGCTCGGTGGGGGAGCAAATAAATACCATCTGTTCCGGCAGATGCTGCAAGTTATGACTAGCTATGACTAGCTATGACTAGCAAAGACCAGATGTGGGGGCAACCCCACATGCCTGACCATTAACCAGCTCCCATTTCCCACCTCTCGGGAGCTGGTCCCCTTTCTCCCTTCCCCCTCCCTTCACTCCTCACATTAAAAATTGGCCTTGTGCCTAATTTGCTCTGTGGGGGAGCAAATAAATACCATCTGTTCCGGCAGATACTGCAAGCAAAGACCATATGTGGGGGCAACTCCACATATAAGACCTTGGTCAATGTAGGGGCAACCCTTCATACCAATTGTCACTATCCAACTCCCCTACTCCCCGGGGAGTTGGTCCCCATTTCCCCTTCACTCCTCACTTTAAAAATCGGCCTTGTGCCTAATTTGCTCGGTGGGGAAGCAAATAAATACCATCTGTTCCGGCAGATGCTGCAAGCTATGACTAGCTATGACTAGCAAAGACCAGATGTGGGGGCAACCCCACATGCCTGACCATTAACCAGCTCCCATTTCCCACCTCTCGGGAGCTGGCCCCCTTTTTCCCTTCCCCCTCCCTTCACTCCTCACATTAAAAATCGGCCTTGTGCCTAATTTGCTCGGTGGGGGAGCAAATAAACACCATCTGTTCCGGCAGATACTGCAAGCAAAGACCATATGTGGGGGCAACCCCACATATAAGACCTTGGTCAATGTAGAGGCAACCCTTCATACCAATTGTCACTATCCAACTCCCCTACTCCCCGGGGAGTTGGTCCCCATTTCCCCTTCACTCCTCACATTAAAAATCGGCCTTGTGCCTAATTTGCTCGGTGGGGGAGCAAATAAATACCATCTGTTCCGGCAGATGCTGCAAGCAAAGACCAGCTATGACTAGCAAAGACCATATGTGGCGGTAACCCCACATATCTGAACTTGGTCAAGGTAGGGATCACCCTACGACCATGTTACTATCCAGCTCCCATTTCTCACGTTGCGGGAGCTGGATCCCCCTTTCCCTCCCCCCTTCCTCTCTCTCCACATTGAAAAACGGCATTGTGCCTAATTTGCTCAGTGGGGAAGCAAATAAATCCAAAATCAAAGTGTAGTATCTGTTCCGGCAGATACTGCAAGCACTGGCCAGATGTGGGGGCGACCCCACATATAAGACCTTGGTAAATGTAAGCGCAACTCTTCATACCAATTGTCACTATCCAGTTCCCATACTCCACGGGAAGTTGGCTCCCATTTCCCCTTCACCCCTCACATTAAAAATCGGCCTTGTGCCTAATTTGCTCGATGGGAGAGCAAATAAATACCCTTTTCCTAGCCTTTTGGCCAAGATCAAAGTGTAGTATCTTTTCCGGTAGATACTGCAAGCAATGACCATATGTGGGGGCAACGCCACATATAAGACCTTGGTCAATGTAGGGGCAATCCTTCATACCAATTGTCACTATCCAGCTCCCCTACTCCCCAGGGAGTTGGCCCCCATTTCCCCTTCACTACTCACCTTAAAAATCGGCCTTGTGCCTAATTTGCTCGGTGGGGGAGCAAATAAATACCCTTTTCCTGGCCTTTTGGCCAAGATCAAAGTGTAATATCTGTTCTTACTACATGCTGTACTTATGTTTGTAACTTTGTGATATAAAGTGAGGGATCACTTTTCTGTATGAATTCTATGTAAAATGATAACCCACTTTACACTCACTCAGTCTCAAAGCTATTCAAGTCATTCTCCAGATCATTCAAGTTGTTTTTGAAGGATTCCAGTTATTTTTAAGCATTCAAGTCATTCATAAGGTCATTCAATTCATCCTTAAGTTCATTAAATTCATTCTAAGTCATTTACTTTTTATTTATTTACGTCATTTCAACCCATTTTTCGGTCATTTAAGTTTATCTTTAAGAATTTCATGGCAATCCTACATTCACGCATTCATTCATTACACGAGAGCACGCGACTAATATCTATCAGCCTTTTTAATACTAAAAGGATGGTCATTTCTATAAGATAAACTTCTACATCTCTAAACCAATTATTTTTCTACTTTTCTAATAAAATAAGAGACTATTCCAACAGTATAAGTAACAGCAATTCTTTTATTATACGAATCTCTTCGACCAATTCCATGGAAACACGTTTTTCTTTTATTCACTTCCTTATATGTTTTAAGTTGAACCGCCAAACTTGTAAAGCGATCAACTAGTTTAAACACACACCGTCTGTGGAGATCTTTAGGGTTTTCCCCTCTAGAGATAATCTTTATATTTATCGCTTACTTTCGTAATCCTGACTTCCTTGACGATATAAAAATGTAGAATTTTCCAATGTAAAGTTAAGTAATATATTGTTGCTCAACTTTCTACTTGGGTTCTCCATCATACATTGTGTCATTATACTAGTGGTCCTTTAAGCTTATGTGACAATATTCATTGTTTTGGGTGAAGAGAATATTCAAAATTATTCGAATCGGAAACATGTTTTGTTATAGCCATAATAATTATGCTGAAAAAAAACTAATTTGCATATGTTAGTAAGCTGATGTTATATTAAGTTTCATTTTCTAGTAATTTACAAGTATATTCAGATTCTCGTAATATCTGTTTGTAATTTACTCTCATGTCGTGCTTGTACTGAATTCATGGATTCAGGTAAGTCTGTGTGTAGAGACTTGTTTTCTTCAACGTTTAATTTATAGTCAATATATTTCGATATCTAACGATGATTAATGATCCTATTTTTTCTGAAAAAATATTATTAAATTCATCTAAAAAATTGTTCCCTGTTGCTAGATAATTAATCATCTTTTTCATATTAAATTATCTCTTGACATCTTACCGTTTCAGGTATAATTATAACTGTCAGTTTCTGTTTCCAAAATAAGCAATGGTTCAAAAGCGTGCACAATAATTAATTTCATCTACTGATTATTTAACAATTTGCTGAAACAGAAAAATACACGAAATCGAAATCTTGGATACGATTTCAATTTCAGAATAAGATTAACCCTAGAAAAATAAAAATACTAAAATAAATTTATTTTAATTATTTCAGCTACTGTTTTCACCTAAAATGTTATTTTAAATACGTTTGGACCGATATCACTTTAAATTGCCTTGTTCAACTTTTGAATCTTTATTTTAATCCATAAATCGGCCAATAATTTGGCACTATACCATTTTCTTAATCGATGAGGCAATGCTGTCCTTTTTCTCATAGGTATAGTAAAAACACCTAAGTTATGTTTATAATATTTATAAATATTAATCTATATGTAATCTTTGTGTCGGCCTTTTTCCTAGTCCAGAATATATTCGCTTTTATCAGAGTATTATTAATTTATCCGTTTTGAATAAGTGTGTTGAATAAATAAATATATTTTATTCGAATTTGGTAGTTTGCTTCCGTTTTCTAAGTAGAATCACGATTGCTCTTTCACACATATAATCCAGAAGTGTGTCTGACTAGAATGGATTTCGAAATCACTGTTTTATATAAAACATTCAACGACATTCTTTATGAGTTAAAACATATTTAATAACTAAAAGGAGACGTATCTCAGTGTAACCCATGTGAATCACTTTATGTGGAAGAGAAGGGGATTGCTGTTTGTGTTTTTAGGACCTCTGAAATGTGTAGAGAGCAGTTTTGATTTTACCGAGAAAGCCGTATAAGTTTCCGCTGCTTATATAAAAGATGAATACAAATAAACTAAAGCTTAGTTTAAGGTTAGTGTTATGTACAATTAAAATAACTTGCATTTCTCCTTGTATTGTTTGGTAAAGTTTAGTAAAGTTTGGTCACGCTCGTTATCGTAACATTTACGTGGCGCGTGTAGCTTCTTTCCTGGTTGATTATTTTTTTGAGTGATATCTATGTTTTTGGGAGTGATATCTATATTTGTTGGAGTGATATCTATATTTTTTGGAGTGATATCTATATTTTGGAGTGATATCTATATTTTTTGGAGTTATATCTATATTTTTGGGGGTGATATCTATATTTTTGGAGTGATATCTATACTTTTTGGAGTTATATATGTATTTCTTGAAGTGATACCTATATTTTTGGAGTGATATCTATATTTTTGGAGTGATATCTATATTTTTGGAGTGATATCTATATTTTTTGGAGTGCTATCTATATTTTTTGGAGTGATATCTCTATTTTTGAGTGATATCTATATTTTTTGGAGTAATATCTGTCTTTTGAAGTGATATCTATAATTTTTGGAGTGATATCTATATTTTTGGAGTGATATCTATATTTTTTGAAGGGATATCTATATTTTTTGGAGTTATATCTGTATTTTTGGAGTGATATCTATATTTTTGGAGTGATATCTGTATTTTTTTAGTTATATCTATATTTTTTGGAGTGATATCTATATTTTTGGAGTGATATCTGTATTTTTGGGAGTGATATCTATATTTTTTTGAGTGATATCTATATTTCAAAAGTTTAAAGAATACGTTCTATTCCTAAATAAGCCAAACAATCTGAACTTGGTAAATACTATTTCACGTGTTATGTTTTTTCCGTCTCGTATTAAAATTCTACTTCTTTATGCTAGTATATGTAAACAACCTTCAACATATTCACAGAAAATGAATAAAATCTTCTTGTAGACTAAGATTGTCGGATCACAATTTTATATAAATTTAACGAAAAATGAACTTCCGTTTCTTAGCCAGTTAGTTGAATTTCCAGAAGTTTCTTGATTTTGGTACCGGAAAAACGTTATTTATATTTTTGTTTTAACTGTAGCATTAAAAACTATGGTGTCGATTTTAATTTTGTTCACAGCAATCACTTACTAAGAAGTTTAACACGATATAAAACTCTCGCTTTTAGCGACGTTGATGAAAGCTACAAATTAATTTCAACAATATTTTTGCACTACTCTTTCCATATCTAACCCTAACCCTTACCCTAATCCTAACCTCGCTCTGAAATCGCACTACTGTAATTTTAATTTTAGTTTGCAGAGTCGCTTTAGTTTGGTTCATGCTGTGTAGAAACATCATAACGATTCGGCTTCTTCGGAATGTGAGAACTGCTACCTCCTAAAAACGACAGATTTCATTCGATTTGTATATACATGTATGTTTTTACTCTTTTTGTCACTTAAACGAAAGAGGCATTTGTTTTCCTTGAGTTAAATTTATTATTTCCTTTTTGAGAAAGAAAGTCATTTATGATGCTAACGTCCAATGTGTAGAATAATCGCAGAGATTTAATTAAAAAAATATCTTCACACGAGTTTTATGGTAGAAGTCTTCGATAGAAATAGAGTTCTATGCCTTAAAATATAACCGTTTTCTTCTAATTAAAATATAATAGGAATAATCTTTAAGAATACAAAGAGAGTGATGAGGAGAATCCAAAGGTCTGCCGTTGATGGCAATGCTATATGCCTGTAGTGTTTGTAAAAACCACATTACTGTTCAATGGACGAGGATTTCCTTCGTTGCGTAACATTGCTATTCATTCTCTTTGTTGCCATCATATCTGTTCGACTTAAACAAATTGTTTCCCCCAAGTAGACTTAAATAGAAAGAATGTAGCCTATTTTATATATTGAAAAGCATGTTCCGTTCTTCTTCCGTGTAATGAAACTTCAGTAAAATTTCCATGGACGATGTTTCTTTTCAATAACTTACCATTTATAAACAGGTCATTAAGCACTTGCAATTATATGTGTAGCAAAACTTTACCTTTAGCTCCACTTTCAGTACATACTCGTCATAACTGACTTAAATCTCTCTAAAATTTTATTAACTCATTATTTGAATACTTCTCCATCAAATAAATATTGATTATCGTCATAAAATTCATACAAGAACATTGATAATAATATCATTACAGATAACTAACCATAATTTATAACATTGCTAGACTGTTTATTGGAACTTTCATACATGTTCCAGTCGATTACACAAACACCCACTTAGGTTTTAATTGGACGCTCATCATGTTTAATTGTTGCTTCACAAGTAGCTTGGAACAATATACTTAAACTGTTAGAATACTATAACAGAAACATTTTGAATATCAATGACAAATTGTTACTTTCAATGACATACACACACTGACCCCCCCACACACACGCACATATACAGACACACACAGACATATATATATATATATATATATATATATATATATATATATATATATATATAGTCTCTATGTATGTCTATTTGTCTGTGTACATTTACCTATCAAATTACTCTGTCAATTTTCAGTCTACAGACTCGAGATTTGATATAGGCGGTATTGAGATTGGTGAAAAACTTTTTAATCAGTTTTCGGGCAGACATTTCGCTGTAAAGGGGTCAACGTTCAACGGTTTGACCTTTGAAAACTCTACAAAACTCATCCGTCAATTTTCGGTCTAAGGACTTGAAATTTTAAGTGTAGGTTACCATGGCATGGATCAAACTATTCATATTGATTTGAGCCAAAAAAATAATTTCAAGGGGGTCAAAATTCCTCCGCTAATTTTATGTCTAAAATTTAAGATGTAGGAAACTTGGACATGGGTAAAATGTTGTATTTTTTAGACCAAAAAAATAAATGAAAAGGGGTCAAAATTGGGGTCAAATTTAAAATAATTGATATCTGAGATCTCTAGGAAATTACTAAGACAAATTTAGGTCTAAACATTTGAAATCTTCAGAAAGTATATCCACACACAGGGAAAGTGATGAACAGTACATAGACCCCGAGCAAATCCGGGCTGAACTGCTAGTATATATATATATATATATATATATATATATATATATATATATATATATATATATATAAGTTAAGTGTCTGTGTGTATCTGACTGTGTTTGTATATTTACCTACCAAAGTATTCTGACAATTTTCAGTCTACCGACTCGAGATTTGATATGGACATATGAAATAAAGCTGTCAAGATGTCAAACATATACGATTTGACCTTTGAAAACACTACAAAATACCTCAGCCAATTTTGGGTATTAACAGTTTAGAATTCAAATTTCGATTTACTGGACATGGATTAAACTTTTAACTTGATTTGAGCCTAAAGCAATAAATATATAGGAGTCAATATTGGAGTCAAAGTTTTAAAAAATTGACCTCTCAGCCAATATTTTGTCTAAACATTTGACATTTTACAGAAAATGTATTCAGATATACAGCAATCTTTTTAAAGTGTTTGAATCCGAAAATTTGACTGCCAAGGGGGTCAAAGTTTTATGAAATTGACCTTTGAGGAATCTAGCTACCTATTAAGCACATTTTTGGTCTAAATATTTGAAATGTTATATAAGGGATATTCAAAACTGCAGCAAACTTGCAAATCAGCGTTTGGGAAAAAATTTGGCTTCCAAGAGGTCAAAGGTTAAACAGTTAATCTTTGCAGACTTTATCAAACTATTCCGCAAATTTTGAGTCTATTAACTTGAAGTTTTAGATGCAGGTTATCTGGATATGAGTAAAATTCTTTTATATATATATATATATATATATATATATATATATATGCATATGTATATGTATATATATATGCATATAAATTATGAACAGTACATAGGGACCGAGCAAAGCTGTGCTCATATGCTAATATATATATATATATATATATATATATATATATATATAAAATGTGTTAGGAAATTTCAACAACAGAAAGATGTATATTTAAATAAGGGGGTAGTCACCAACAATGTGTATTTTTTAGCATTATTTTATTATTCCGTGTCTTGGTTTTTCATAGAACATGAAGTTTAGATCATTGTAATAATGTTTTTAAATCATTGAAATCGTTTTAAACGCGTTCCAAATATTCTGTGAAACGTCTTCATCAGAAATTGCAAACAGTTATACCTCCCCGACGTAACTACCCCCGACAAAACGACAAGCTACTAAGTCTCATCCCTTTACAGTAGAGATCACTAGGTGCAAGAAAGCCTTTTTACTTCAATAGTTTCTTCCCCAGAACTGCGGGTCTTTGGAACTCCCTTCCGGGATTCTGATTTCCCAACTGTACTTATATGCAGAAGTTCAAGTGTAATGTGACAAACATCTTTCTACTCATCTCCCTTCATAATGGCCCTGCTAATTAAGTCCCTGATAGTAGCCCCCTGCTTCAAAGTGGCACTGTGCCTTTTTTGGGGTAAAAATTGAATAATAAAAAAAAATATTTTCAAAATGTGTTGGAGATGTAAAAATAGAATTTTCGTAGTTCATTTGAAGTGTTTCCAAGGGGTGGAAACGTGTGTCTATTATTCACTGGGATGTTCAATTTTTATTACTCTTTTATTGGGCTGTGGTCACTCCTGTGTTGTGTTTCTCTCTCTGACTCTGTATATATATATATATATATATATATATATATATATATATATATATATATATATATGACACACGTACTACAAGTCTAAAGATACCATTCTTGAGAGAATCATAAAAGTCTATAATAATCTTGCAATTTTTATGTATCTAATATTCGCGAATAGTTTCCTTTAAAGGAAGATTCAAACAAAACTTTTAAAATAATCGCGGCATTTAAAATAAAATAATTGTAAATTGTCCTTCGAGTATACTTCGATACTATTCATATTTCGAAAATAACATAATAACTGAAAACGTGTTTTTACAGATTAAGTATTAATGGAAAAATCTGAAAATTGCGTATATACCAAAGCCATCTCAGTCAAATAATATTCCAATAATTTCTGAAATTAATAGGATCAGACACGCTCGTATGTATTTACAGCAGAGAGGTAAAGATTTGACGTATTTTGAAGCAGCGATAATGCAGAATCTTACATATTCATAACCGGATGTTCTGGATGAGTGAGGTATACGCTTAACTTACTGTACATCAAATAGTTAGATTGTAGAATTGTTAATATTATTACTGATTTCATGTGTCTTTTTAGACGTAAAAAAGTTGTTCGTTTTATATTCATGGAAATATTATTCTGAATATAATTCATTATTGCATATAAATACAATTTCGACCTAGCTTACGATAGTAAATTCAGTGGTTTAAAAAATTATAAGGAATTTCTTTAGGTACAGAAAATATTAATAAATAGTACATTTTTTATTAGTATTCAAAATATGTTAAACCGTTACATGCTTTAGCGGAACCAGTTAAAGAATAATGTTAGAGGTTTGGCGGTTGATGCACCTTTCAACAATATATTAAAAGTTCATTTAGAAGCTTGGGTTTATCTTACAAATAATATCCAAAATATATATCAAAACTTTACAGGAAAAAGATGGAATCAATTGTAAAAATTAATAATAATAATTTTGATTTCATTGTAGGAATAAATATCGCTTCGTCATATTCGCATAGTAGAAGGTATTATACACTTGAGCACTGTACTGTACTTAAGTGACACTTTATGCGTGTGGAACCAGCTTCCTCCGAAGGGGAACATTTCATGAGAATATGAAATTCAAAAACGGATCCCAGTCGCATGTACGAGGGGCGTGCAATAAGTAATACCACTGGGCAACTTTCCATAGAAGTAGAGCAACGAAACTTGGCACAGTTATTAGTCTTTCTCTACATAGGAACCGCCCAGACTTATGCATTTCTCCCATCGTTCGATGCAGCTCTGGAGACTGTTTTTGCAGAACACTCCAGGTTTGTTTTCCAACCACGATGTGACTTCAGAAATCAAGGCAGCAGCATCTGGGAAACGCTTTCCTTTCAAAAACAACTTCATGGCTGGGAAGAGGTGACAGTCAGAGGGTGCAAGGTCAGGAGAGTAGGGAGGAGAGGGAAATCCGAGCCACACGCCACTGTTTCTGATCTGGCAACATGCGAGTTGTGGACCTTGGCGTTGTCCTGCAGGTGGAGGGTACCTTTGCTGCTCTTGCCCCGCCTCTTGATTTTGATAGCTTCTCTTATTTCCTCAAAAGTGAAACATAATAGCCTCCTGTAATTGTGGTACCCTTTACCAGGAAATCTGTCATCACTACTCCGTCGTGGTCACAGAGTACTGATACTATGACTTTGCCAGCGGATGACTGCACCCTTGCTTCCTTTGGAGGTGGTGAGTCCAAGTGCTTCCACTGCATTAACTGGGCTTTGGTCTCTAGATCATAGTGATGAACCCAGGTTTAATCCTGTGTAATCAGTCTTTTGAAAAACTTTGACTCATCTTCTTTACACATCTCCATATCATCCTCGAGCACTCGACGCGTTCTCGCTTCTGGAATAGTGTGAGCAACCTGTGAATCCATCTGGCAGACACCTTATGCATATACACATGGTCATGAATGATAGTTGCCGCAGATCCTGTACTAATCTTGACATCTTGGGCTATTTGGTGACTAGTAATGCGCCGATCTTCCAAAATGGCAGCCTCAACTTGACGGACAGATGCCTCATTATTGGCAGAAGGGGGGGCAACCGGGTCGGGGAGCTGTTTCCACATACTTCTGGTCATGTTTGAATTCACGATGCCAGCATTTTGCAAGGTCATATGATAAGACAGTATCACCATAAGTTTCTTTCATTTCATCAAAAGTCTCCTGTGGTGTTCGTCCTTTCAAATACAAAACCCGGGTCACTGCTCGACATTCAGCAGGCTCCATTTCACACCTGATTCAGTTCAAACACCTGTAACACAGAAATCACAGTGAGTTCAGAGGTGTAATTTGCCACTTTACCGTAGAGATATAAACCATTGCACCTGCAAAATTTCAGCTAGATCAGACAACTGGAAGTGGATCAGGGGCATTACACGCCCCTCGTATATCGCTTCAGAGAAGATGACAACTTCAGGGTTTTGCAGCTCTGGCAAGGTGGTGTTGACATTCTCCAACATACAGTGCCTGTTTTCTTAAATGGTCACCAATGGTACTGGCTAGGTGCTACGTTGCTTAACTTCGGTAATAAAACGAGAACGGGTGTGTCAATATGATTACACCGTGTATGCTGTGAGACACTTCATTTAGTGTACACACAGTTCCCAGTCGACTGTGACATTTTTGTGAAATCGATTCTTACCTACATCATGGTCGCTTATAGTACAATATTACGATGTGATATAACGCTCTGTGGAAGCAGTATCGTAATACCGTAGAATCAGCAGGATTACTAGTAGTAAGCACCACGTACAACTACCTATAATAGGCACAACTAGATAGTAAGCTACACTTACCTTTATCCTATATTCGCAACATTTTATGTTAAAATTCTTACACCTTATCCGTGTTTCAGTGTTTCCCTTCCGTTGTCCTAACATTTTTCCCCATAAGATATTTCATTAAATATTCACCAACATTTGTTAGACCAAAAAAACCAAAGTTTCCTGTTTGTATCGAGGGTAAAAGATTTCGGAGGAGGTGTAAATCACCGTGCTGCTAAATTAATAGGTATATCGTACGTTCTTTATGAGTAGATAAATTTGAGTCCCTGAAACTAGATAAACTGTGAATTCAGTTTAGTTTTTTTTTTTACGACATATAAAATGAAAGAAGGTAAAAATTGGCAAAGCTAGAAATATTCTTTACCAACCGATCGAGAACAAAACGGATACTCTGTTTTAATCTTATCTTAAAAGCTAAAGAGATAAACATGCCAGCTCGATAATAAGCTTAACAACAAAGTCCTCGCCTAATTTTAAATTTATTTTGAATTTCAGATGAGTTTTCGTTATAATATTTTTATTTTGTACCTCATTTCAAAAAACGTTTTATCTAATCATTTAACTTACAATCGTTTTGATACATTTATGTCTTTCATTTATAAACGTTCAATAAAAAATGAAAAAAACCCGGAAAATTCTTATTCTAATTCAAGCTAAGCCGAAACACCGCTGAAATAGCATACGATATCAAAGAAGTGTTAAGCCCAAACATCATTACTGAACGTACTGGACAGCGGTGGTTTAGGAAATTCCGTGGCGGTGATGGGAGTCTTTAAAAGGATGAGCATAGTAGTCATGTACTGTACTCTACCTGCCTGTCCCCTACAGACTACACTTTTTTCAAACATTTCCACAATTGTCTCCATGGAAAATGATTTAAAAAAATTAAGTGATATCAAAAAATGCGTTCAGACACTTCATCACTTCCAAAACGCACAATTTGTACATTACTAGCAAAAAATAAACTTATTTTGCCTTGGTAAAATTTGCTAGTTCTAAAGGTGTTGATTTTGATAAATACAGTATTTTGTTTGGGCTGAAATTAAAAGATAAAAACCGCAAGGACTTTCTTTATAACCCTATATTTTGAACGCGACAACTTTGAGAGATATATTAATTTAAATTGCGACTTCCTCCTTACAACTTCAAAATTGTTTTTGAATAGCGAGAATAAAACGAATTTCATGAAAAAGAAAATTGACATATTATTTTATTCGCATCATTAAAATAAAATTTCCTTTTGACGGACATGTATGGCCTTATAATCTCTATTGCGAACGTTCAAAATTGAATAAGCTTGAACATTAAGAATAGGGCAATTACATTTCCAATTGTTTGAACTGATAAAATCGGTGTCCGATCAGCAGAGAATAATTTGTAGTTTGTTTTTCCTTTCTCTTTTCTATTCGTATCAGCTTAAACAAACTGTTCTTAATTGAGCTATTCCAAGATATCAAACACACGCATCTTACAAACATATACTCACCCAGTTATGTATATATGTATGTAATGTATATATATATATATATATATATATATATATATATGTGTGTGTGTGTGTGTGTGTGTATAGATAAATAGATAATGTTATAAAAATATGTGAGTATATATATATATATATATATATATATAAATTACATGTTCTTATTACATACATATATATGTATGTAATAAATATATGTAATATATATATGTGTAATATATACATATATAAATGTACATATAAATAATATAAATATATACAATATATATATATATATATATACACATATATGTATGTAGTATATACATGTGTAAAAATTTATATACGTAATTCATATATATGTAATATATGGTAAAACTGGCAGTTAGTAAAAACCTGAAGAGACTGCTCAATATTATTGCATATATATATGTATATATATATATATATATATATACATACATATATATGCATATATTATAAATATGTAATATGTATATGCAATATAGTCATATGTAATATATGTATGGATAATATATATTTAATATATATATATATATATATATATATATATCAGCAATGTATTTGATACTATATTTTCAATGTTGCTTTCTGGCTTATTAGACCAAACGTGTATAAAACTGATTTTCCTTTCTTTTGACTTCTTATCTCCCTGTCTTTTTCTCTATTTCTGCCTCTCTTTCTCTCTCTCTTTCTCTCTCTCTCTCTATGTCGCACGTTTTATTCTTATAGAAATATATGGCTTAGCACTTTAATGCATTTTAAAATTTTAAAACACTTTACCCGCATGTAGCATTATAAACGAGTATTTCTATTTCTCCAGTAGACACTCCTGTATGTTATGAATTATTTCATTTGGTCCCACAATATGAAGCTATAATTTTCCCTATTATCATAATACTTATGGTTATGATGCTCATCTTTATGATGGTTTTGAAAACTACATCAAAAAATATATTTCTGTTTTCTTTTGTTTATTTTTAACATTTTTTCTCTTCACGATATCGCGATATATGTGCATCTATTATCCGTATCCCTGTTTATAGATTGTGGTTCGTCTAGTTATAATGATGCAATTTGCTTCATTTTCTTTTATTTCACTGGTAAAACTTTCTTTAGCAAGCAAATATATCCCAAGCATAAAGGGATCCGTATCGCATTGTAACTCTTTTACATTTTCTATTGCTTCATCATTAAGTGCCTATTAGAAAGATGTTGTAGCCTTATTTGATCAATGTTGTTGTATCAAATGAGTTGTGTTTAAAGGCTATATCGATGCGGTTCGTAGAAAACACCTTGGGCCCGAGTTTGCATATAAATAAATGTGAGAAGGTAATTTCAATAATTTTGAATTATATTACGTTTTTGTTTTGTTTTTGTTTTTTACTAATATAATGTTTTGTACAAGATTTTCGGTGTCGTTGGCAAATACATTTCATATAATTGAAACTTATTGAAAATATCTGTTAATATTGCCATTATTCTTTTATGTGCCAACTCGTGTCCACGGTGTTATTTACGAACAGCTTTGACATAGCGTTCGAACACAATTCCTTTCTACACTAAGAACCTATGTTTCTCTAACATATTTCATAGCAGCCATGATCTGTGCAATGTCCATAATGGAATTACTAGGTCTAATAAGATTTCTTCAATGTCACACAACGGTATATCAACGAATCAATACTTTCTAGCGATCTAATGCTCAGTTGTTTTTTTTACATACGAGTTTTCTTTCTTCGTTACGAAGACTGAGGTTGCATCTTTCACAATGGATGAAATGGTCCTCTAGATACCAACCTGGGTATTTCTCCGTCCTGGCACGGTACATACAGCACTTAGCATTTCCAAACAATCACTCATGTGATACTGGTTAAGCTCATCGTTGCTTAACCGGCGATCTGGTGAGAACCGGTGTTCCAACATGTCTGCCCTATCCTGTGGTAAACGTTGCGCCGACTGAGATTAACAATTTCACTAAAGACCTGTGGTTAGTACTACACATAGCTTTCAACACAACGAAACAAATCATACGTGTATATCTTAATTACTTAGTTGTTGTGACGGATCTCAGACGCGGAAGTCGACGTGCGTGTCATTGGTGCTCTATATAATAAAAACGTAAATGTATGTGTATTCGCTCTGTTTCCTAATGATATAATCTTTTTTTATTGACGGGCAAATACGTTAGGTATATTGTTACCTTAAAAACGACGATATATCATTCAGAAAGGAAACAATAATCACTTATGCATAATTTTTCTGATGAAAAAAAAGAGCTCTCCATCTTAATAACTTCTCGTGAAAAATGATCGAGAATAATTATTTTCGGAGTGATAATTTCTACCCTGATTAGTTGTTTTGGTTTCAGTCTGATTTTTTTTTTCTGATTAAAAAAAGAAAAAAAAAAAACACTCCGCATAACCACAATAAATAATCGCTTTTTCGTTCCAAACACAAAAACACATCAAACAAAATACATACTACACCTCCGAGCCACGACACAGAATAAAACAAATGTTTTATTGATATATTGTTCAATGCTACGTAATACCAGAGCAAACTATGACAAGTTATATCCGGTATGTAAAATCAGGTTGTTATCCTACCAATCTGAGAAATTCGTCCACGTTGTTGGTATTTCGCTTTTTACATAAATTTTATTCACCAATAGCGTTAAATAGTTTTCCATTGAATGTGCGATAAAATAATACTCAAAATTCGTGTAATCGCCATAGTTTCCGAGCGATGGCCAGTTAGAAATCTTCAGCATTTTAGACATTCCATCTATTAGGATTTTTTGTGCGATTGCAAGTTTTATTTCATGAAAAAAATTGCATTTCGAAAAAAATGAAGTTGATCTAAACCCAAATATACTTGGATTATTTATATTAATCAGAATACTTATCTTACTTAATACATGGAGTGTTATCTTATAACGTTTTCGTGACGTATACCCTAAGCTTTATTAGATAGATCTTGTAGAATTGTGAATCTTTACATCAAACTTAGGAATCTGTAAGGAATTTCGGTGGAACCGTTTATTTATTCAATATGGATAGCGTTCTTTAAACCGCAATGGCCAGGCAGAAACCATATGGAATTTATAATAATATTCGTCGTGCCTTCACCCTCCAAAGACTGCTACAAAGAATTGAGTATTAGTTAGCTATTATTTCCTTCAGTATATGGGAAAATTAACTGAGACGAAGAAAATAAGTTTAGTTGAGTTTCTCGAACCGAAACGTCTGACATTCTGGTGTACTTTGCTTGGCGGGTGTTCATATTAAAATGCTTAGACAATGGGATGTCATTGGTCGGGATTAAAATCTAGTAATAGAGTCGTTTAAGACTTGGCTTCCTAGAGATTTTTCTTTTAAGAACAGAAAAATTTACTATTATCATAAGCGTTTGGCTGAACTTCATCAGTCTACATACTAATTATCCCATTTTTTATTGGCGTTTACTCAAATCCGGTAGTTGAAGGTTTTACGTTTCAATTAATTAAAACGTAAACCGTTTTCCACTATATCCCAGGTTGTTTGATTCTTGCTGCCATACTAATAGTGATTCATGGAGTTTTCATTTTTCCCGCTTTAAAACACTCGGAAACATCAAACAGCTTACATATTGAAGAAACAATGGCATAATATTGCAAAAAAAAAAATATAAATAAATAAAACGCTTTCAATTCTCGGAAATCTAAATCATTTGTTATTTTCTTATGTTTGCATTTATATTTACTTTGCGATGATAAATCTTGGGGGAAGAAAAATCAATTTATTGGGTTATCAGATACTTTGTTCAAACTACCGAATTCGAGCTAACAGGGTTTCTAATCTTCGGTCTGTGAATATCGGGACTCTTTGTTTCTTTTTCTTTTCATTCTTTTGACCGAAGGTTAAAACCTCGAAGGTGTAATGTTCTTGCAAACTGAATAAAAAATGGCCAATGGCATGCGATATCATTTTCAACAAGAAAATAACTACAGAAAATGATGATAAAATACGGAGTTTGCGTTTTCCCCTCTTTACGTTTTCATTCATGGCTTTTATTCATTTCCAGCTTTTCTCTCTTTCCGCTATAAATGCCGTTCTTAGCAAACGAGGACAGAACTGGAATTTGTAAGTCCAACATAATGTTTCCCATAGGTATCAATTACATAGAGATACACGAGGTGGAATGTAATGCATTTTTGCAACTAGACGGTACGTAAAAGGGTTATTACTTGAAATACCATCTCTTTTCCAATAAGATGTGTTCGAACAAAAACATATGTTCATATTCGTTCTAATCTATAATGAAAATGCATTTTCAGAGATAACTGTGACAAAAAGAACTGAACATGTTCGACCGAATAATCGACTCAATGAACAAATTTCAGGACATATCTAAGTGTTATACAAACTAAAGTTATATATAGATATCTATATTTGAGACATATACATTAAAATGTAATCGTTGCATTGTTTAAATAAGCTTTACGTTCTAAACCACATCGTGTGATCGGCGAGGCTCTTTTGTTTCTTGCTTTTTTAGCCTTTAGATTATGCATTAACTATTAACACAACAAATGATATATATATATATATTTGATAATAAATTAATAACGTACACAAGCACGATGGCAGAAAAACAAAAACATGTATGAGGAAAACTATTCGTATTATTTGTATTTTTCTGATTATTGAGATCCATTTTTACACTTTTTTGGTTAGTGTAACACCGACCTTCTTCAAGTGTATCCTGCATAACTCGGGAAAGTTTCTGTCAAACTTGAGAATTTAGGCAGAATTTTGAACATGTCCCGCCAATTACTTCAGCAGGTGCAGCGTGATCCTGTTCCGTCAGTCATGGCAGGATAGACGTCCTAAGTGATTAGCAATTGTGTTTTTCGGTCGCCCATACTGAGAATTGAACCTTGAACATTCTGGAGCATATAACTTTTACAATTGATTTGTTAAGTATTGTAAACACTATGCCACGTTTCCTTGCATCCGCATTCTCGAGTTCCATAGAAACAGTTCCAAGTTCGATAAGATATACTTAAAAAGTCGCAGTTTCAATCCACCCAAAAGTTGTGAAAATAATACTCAACATAAGAACAATAGTCCAAATAATACAAATTACCAATCCAAAACTTCAGCAACGTAAAATACAGAATTACACGTCATGATTCGAGAGAAAGACCAGGAATCTTTACCCAATAACGTATTCAGTACAACTATATTTACTGTCGGTGAGTGAATCTAGTTTTCCAGAAATACTAACATGAACTTGCCTTATAATAACTACCCTTCTTTACACTAAATACTGTAAGCAGTCCATATCTTTTTCTCTTGTGGTGAACTCTCATGTAATCGGAAATATTTTCCTTTCCAGCGTTTGTCTATGAAATAACATATCAGACACAGCGTAAACTAATCTTGCCGTAGTGTTTTTTCTCTACGATATCTAAATATATTTCGATGAGTTTCATTTACATGTCTCGGTAGATTTTCCCTGTTATCCTATATAATATATCATATTTTTAATTATTCTATAATAATACCCCGTTCAAAAAGCGTTTAAAAACATTTTGTCTAATTGCAACCGGTTGTTTTGTAGTAAAAAATAAACATGACAAATAACACTGTAATGTATATGATTTACTTTTTATTCAATGTCAATACAAACTATGCCATACAATCACTTGTCTAAGATATTTGTTATTATTACATTTAAACCCATGATGCTTAGTAAAATTGGACGAGCAGGAAAACGTGTCAAAATTCCCAAGTCTATTTTTTTCTGTTTGCCGAATTAGTCTGGAGTATGTACGTCTCGAAGGTAAAACACTATGATTTAATCATTGTAATTTTTAATTAAATTACTTGTAAAACATGCACAAGGATACAGCATTTTACCCAGGGAACTTAGTTATTATCTTATCTGTGACATACTTGACGTTATAATATTTTAAACTCTCTAAGTGGGAGAATAAGGGGTAGATGGTTTTGCCTAGATATGACAAAATATTTTTTGCATGGTTGAATTGTGACTTTGACAAAATATAGAATAATTACTTCTAACACAGTTTAGAATAGAACCTCGTAGTGGTGAATGGAATGTTAGAAGCCCACTGTTAATTCTATTAGAAATAGTTAAATATTGTTTATGTAAGAAAAAGAGTCGATTGTCCAGTCTTAGAAATCTAGATATTAAATATGTCAGTTAAATGAACGCACCATGCGAGTAAAATATATATTGTTTAAACAAATGGTAGAATTAGAAATTTGGATTCTTTTGTTTGCCAAAAGTGTGTTTGGTCAAATATGTGTAAAACCACGTGAAAATTAGTCACTTTTGAAAACCACACTTCTGACGTCAGAAACAAAACTGATTTCTCAATATAGGAATCTGAGGGTTCGAAGTTAGAAGTCAGTTGGAAGTGCCGGAGTTGTCAGACAAGAGTTCATGAGGATCAGATAATCGGAGCAGATCACACACGGTGATAGTGAGTTGGAGAGTGGGAACCTCTTAGAAGCGAAGGGAGGGTATTAGACCATGTAGATCCAAGTTTGAATTCCTGACGTCACCGATCGGCCGATTGAAGAATAAAGAAACCAACTGTTTGTAACTGTTTGTCTCGTGTCATCATTCATTACAACAGAAAAAGTTAAATGTGTTTATTATCATCCTGTAACGAATTTTGCACAACCCTTTCAAGTGCTATGTCCTATCATCATAATCGAAGTATATCCTCCTCTATATATGTGTATAAAACTGTTGCAACATATACCTCCCACTTCATATTAATAGTCCCGAAGAATCATCCCAGTCTGGTATAAATGACGCCCTTATTATCATCATCATCATCTGTCCTGAGTCCACGTTATGTCCCCAATATGAGCCCCCTGCTACACAACGCAGGGAGCCACTGTATTCCAACCTCCCTTGGCAATGTCTTTAATCTATTGTCTATTCCCACAATGTACAGTATTTATATTTATATCCGATCGAATGTTGTGTTGAAAGTTGTGCTGTCGCATTATTAGTATCTTGATGATTTTTCAGTTCATACAGTCACTAAAAAGATAAACGACGGCGGCTATTATTTGCCTTATTTTTAGGGCATTGTGCCTGTTGTACAGATATATCAGTGGAATGTTTTCTGATGAACTCGTTGTCCTGCTGCCCTTTCGACAGAAATCATTTTGACATTCCCGCGTCACTTTTTCACTATTGAGGGCCCTAAATGCCAGAAAGTTTTCTACTCTCATAGTTTATTCCATTGAACAGTAAGACTTTGGAATCCTCTTCATGCTGCCCCCTCTCCTGTCTGCATGTATATGCAGAAGTTTTAGTGTAACTTAAACCAACATCTTGTTAATCATTCCTAGACATGGACCCAAATAGTAGCCCTTTACGTCCAAGTTGCAATATGTCTGGTTAGGGGTAAACTTGAGTTTACAAAATTCCTTTATTAAGAGTTGATTCTTACTTGCTTACATACTCCAGTGTATTAAACACCTCCATCTTCCTAGAGCTTACATTTATGTTTATCTATTAAAGTTTATTCCTAAATAGGCTTATTAAAATAACTCATACA
>NC_136485.1:48347354-48392354 GCF_053919585.1 Euprymna scolopes
CAGATATGAATGGTCACATTCAATGCTGCCAATACTATACTTGTTCCCTTTAAGAACTACAAGTCACTTTCTCTACTACCAATAGCAATGACCAAGAACACATTGTCTGAAAGTACTTCTTTTAAACTCCTCGACCTAATGTTTACAGGGAACATGAACTGGAATATATACATTGAGAGTATTGCCAAGGCTACTGCAAAAAAGGTGAGCTCTCTCTACCGTGCTAGAAAATTACTTACGTCTGAAAGTATCCTATTTTTCTATAAATCCACCATTCGCCTATGTATGGAGTACTGTTGTCATATTTGGGCTGGTGATTCTGCTGCTAGTCTCTCAATTGTGGACAGGGTTCAAAAGAGAGTCGCCAACCTGATAGGTCCTGAACTGTCATCTAGGCGTCATCCTCTGTCCTATCGACGAAACGTTGCATCCCTCTGCCTCGCCTCCATATACTTTAATGATGTGCTCTGACGAGCTTCAAGTAATTGTGCCTCCTCTACGTGATTACCCTCGACAACCCCGATAAGCAACTAAGTCCCACCCCTTTACAGTAGAGATAACTAGGTGTAAGAAAGCCTTTTACTCCAATAGTTTCTTCCCCAGAACTGCAAGTCTTTGGATCTCCCTTCCGGGATACTGCTTTCCCAACTGTACTGATATGCAAAAGTTCAAGTGTGATATGAAAAAAACATCTTGCTACTCATCTCCCCTCATAATGCCCCCGCAAATTATGTCCCCGATAGTAGCCCCCTAGTTCAAAGTGGCACTGTGCCTTGTTTGGGGTGAAAATTAAATAATGAAATGTATATATATATATATATATATATATATATATTTAGTAAGGTAATTTTTTGGTGGTTTGTATGGGTGGGGTACGGTGAGATGTAGCGTGTTCTTGACTGAGTTGCATATTATGTGGCTGGTAGTAATTATTTTTTTTTATTGCTGTGGGAGATTGAATATTTTAGTATTGTTGAGTGGACGGGTGTTGTTGGTGTTTGATATGTTTGGCGTGTTCTGGTGCTAGTATTTGTATGGTGCCTGTATTAGTGTATGGATATGTGGTATATATATATATAATATATATATATATATATATATATATATATATAATATCAGGTCGCTCGGCGTTGACTTATTGTAAGATACATATAAATGTTATGTCTTAATTCATGCATATTTATTATTTATTATTATAGGGGTTATTCTCTATTAGTATTTAACTAATATATAATAATGATTTCAAAAGTTATAAGGCACATTGACTCCCGTACAATCCGCTAGGATCGAAACTGGCACGTCTAGGTCCTTAGTAATTATTTATACGCCCAGCGTCATCATCATTGACCTAGCGATAGATAGGAACAGTAAAAAAAGCAAACAACTTCGATTTATTGCAGTTTAATTTTACGCATGCGTAATATTAACAATCATCTAACAGGAAAGATAAAAAAAAATGATTAAGTTATTAACGATCGTTTACAAAAAATTAGAAACTTAGTTCCCCGTCATTTAGTTTGTATCATATCCTCGACTATGTAAAAGGCTTGTTTTAACAAGTTCTGAGTAGAGAATGTAGTATTTTAATATCAATGTCAGATCGATTAAAATTCAACTGTGTATATATATATATATATATATATATATATATATATATAAATATTCTCTTCCGCATGCTTGCGACTAAGTTTTTTTTTCAGTTGCGAAGGAATTTTATCTGATGTACTGAAAACTGAATCAGAAAGTTCCTTTATCGAATCATACTGGGTTCAATCCTGGAACACTTCTTTTGCCAACTATTCCCAAATATAGTCAACGGGATTGAGGTACGGAGAACATGCTGGATGATCTAATAATTCTATATTATTTGAAGAAAATGATTCTCGTGCTTGTCGAGAAGTGTGTATTGCAGCGTTGTCTTGCTGGAAAACCCAATTTCTTCCACACAGACGTGGACCTTCAGTCCTGATAGAAGCATTTTCAAGCATTGAAATGTACTTCAATTATGTTTGCCGGTCTTTCACTACTTTCGACTTTAGGGTCCCAGCTAACGAGAAAGCACCCTAGATCATTAAAGAACATCCTTACAAGGTCATATGATGGGGCATTACCACCATAAGTTTCTTTCATTTCATCAAAATCTCCTGTGGTGTGTGTCCTTTCAAATACAAAAATCAGATCACTGCTCGACATTCAACAGGCTCCATTTCACACCTGACTCAGTTCGAACACCTGTAAAACAGAAACCACAATTAGTTCACAGCTGTAATTTGCCACATAACCCGTAGAGCTATAAATCATTGGACATGCAAAATTTCAGCTAGATCAGACAAGTGGAAGTGGGTCAATGGCATTACTTACTGCACGCACCTCATATTTTATCATCTTAGATTTATTATGTCTCCATTTTATATAAGGCAAAATCCGTCTGTTCAACATGGATATTTTAATTAGGTTAAATATGATAAAATCCTAAACAGTAGAATTAAAAAAAAGGTAAATCCGTTATTTTTAGATTAGATTAAAAATAAAGATAGGCAAGAATTAAAAAATAAACGGTCAGTTATTTTTAATTTTTTGTTCTAAGGCACGTTTTTTTCTAAGACCCTTATTAAATGAAAAGAGACAAATATGGGTAAAATTACATGGATCCTATTCATATATTTTAGCGAATTATAATTAAAATAGAGATTAAGAATGAAAAGAAAGAAAGTAAAGAGAAAAAAGAATAAAAGAAAGTCACTACGGAAGTTATTTCTAGAATAACGTGCAAGCGACTCTATAAGTCACTACGTCGGTCTGTCGGTCTGTCCGTAACACTTTTGTCTTCGCCTTTTTGATTTAGATCAAAGGTCTGTTCTTAATAGATGTTGTTCTTAGCTTTTTTAAGTTTTTCTTGGCTTTTTGGCCAAGATCAAAGGGTCGGCGGTAGCGGTGCAGATAAACGGTAAGCTATCGGAGGCATTCGCTGTCTCTCGGTCGGTGCGTCAGGGTTGTCCGCTGTCGCCTCTGTTGTATGTCCTGGCGTTGGAACCCCTCCTTCGCAAGTTAAGGGATGAGGCGGCTACACCAGTCCTGCGCGGAATAGCCCTCCCTGGAAGCACACGAGCCAGGGTTTCCGCGTTCGCTGATGACGTCACCGTGGTCGTATCTTGCCGCACGGATGTTCAAGCGGTGGTCGAGGCGCTTACTCGATACGAAGATGTCACAGGGGCCATCTTCAACCGCAGCAAGTCTGTCGGCCTGCGGTTGGGGGCCTGACTGGGGTAAACTCGCTTCCAGGTATTTTCAGCTGAACCGATGGACCGGTCCGTATTCTCGGTGTCTGGTTTGGACCGGGACGTCAGCTGGAAAAGAATTGGTCGGAAGTATATGGCAAGGTGAAATCGTCGGTGAAGACTTGGATTGGAAGGAAATTGTCCTTGAAGGGTCGGGCGGAGGCGTGTGCTACATATGTCTTTCCGCTCATCCTTTACCGATTGTCTGTACTTCCTCTCCCTGCAGAACGACTAACCTGCTTGATTCACTATTGTGGAACGATGGTAAGCATTATGTCTGCAGAGAGGTCTGTGTTCAGAGTCCGAGCGAGGGAGGCCTGGGTCAGCCCAGTCTCTTGTGTCATAGAAATGCCGAGAGATTGGCTTTCCTGGGTCGTTCGCTTGAAGGAGACGCTCCCTGGGTCCATGTGGTTGAGAACTCGTTTCCCAATCTCAAACCCAACCCCTCGGTAGAAGGTCGTCGTAGACCGAGGGGGGGAGTCTAAGTTCTTCTACGAATGCCGGACCGCTCTTAGAGCTTTGCCGAGAACCAGTGTCCTCGATCAGCCAAGAAAGAAACTATATCGGAAGCTAGTGGAGGGTACCGCGAAGGATCCACTTTGTAGGCGGATGGGATGGTAGAGGGAGGTTGTCCGTCCTCATTGGAATTGGGCGACGGGACGGGAGATTCTGAACAACTCGGAATTTTCCCTCACCTGGCGACTGGTCCGTAACGCGCTGCCCCTTCTCGACGAACTCTGCCGGTATAAAGAACATACGAGGGGCTTCTGTCCGCGCTGTGATGAACGCGAGCCCGAAACGATCGGGCACGCGTTTTTTAGTTGCAGCCGGACCCAGCCCTTATTGGAGTAAGTCGAGGGGGTAGCGTAGGCTTAGAAAGATAGGAAACGAAGCAGTCAATTCTGATGCAGACGTGCGCCGTGAGGTTTCTTGGCGTGGCTCGGACAAATACACTGCGAAAGTCAGACATCCGGATGGACGCACCCTGGAATCGACTCGGGAGATCTGCGAGGGGTTTCGAGAACATTTCGAGGAGCGTTTTACGCAGCAGCCCGATCTTCCGGTCCTTGATTTTAGCGACTATTTGGCCGACTCTTCCCGCCTCGCGGCGGCTAGAGCGGCTAGTTGTAAGGGCCGGGTGACGGAGCGGGAGGTCTTTACTACGCTGAAGCAGGTTAGCTGTGACAGATCGCCAGGACTTGATGGTCTGCCATACGAACTGTACTTGAGGCTGTCGCCCATTTTTATGCCTCTTCTGACGGATATGTTCAACCATTGGTTTGCGCAGGGATCCATCCCAGGGAAGGTAACCAAGGGAGTGATCACATTGCTGAAGAAAGGTGACGGGCATGGAGGGGAAGAGTTAGACGACTACCGGCCCATAACTCTGCTAAACACAGAGTTGAAGATTTTGGCCAAGGACTTGTCGAATCGGCTGCAGGTTGTTATCGACGAGTTGGTTGAACCGGAACAGAACTACGCTGTGAAGGGGAGATCGATTCAGAACAACTTGCACCTGATCCGCACGATCATAGAGGGGGGAATAGATGACGACACGGAAGCCGCGCTGATCAACTTAGATCAGTCCAAACCTTTCGATAGGGTCGACCATCGTTTCCTGGCATATGTCTTAGAGGCCGCCGGTTTTAAACCGGACTTTTGCAAGTGGATCTCCGTAATAGCCCATGGCTGTCGTGCAAGTAAACGGAAAGCGCTCGAAACCCTTTGTTATCTCTCGGTCGATTCGTCATGGTTGTCCACTGTCGCCCCGGCTTTATGTCCTGGCTTTGGAGCCTCTGCTCCGCAAGCTGAGACATGTGGAGGCAAATTCGGCCCTGCGCGGAATGGCTCTATGGCGGCTCAGCTACCAAGGTATCCGTGTTCGCCGATGATGTCACGGTCTTCGTGTCGGGCTTCAGAGACATTGAGGTCGTGTCGGAGGCACTCGCACAGTACGAAAGAATCTCGAGGGCCAAGATAAACCGCAGCAAGTTGGTAGGACTGCGCTTGGGTGCCTGGAGTGGCAACACAAACCTCCCGGCGCCCTTCAGCTGGACAGATGGCCCGGTCCGGATCCTCGGCGTGTGGTTCGGACCGGGTCTCCAGCTTTACAAGAATTGGTTGGAGGTACGGTCAAAGGTGGAGGCTGCAGTCAATTCGTGGCTTCCTCGAAAACTTTCCTTAAAGGGTAGAGCTAAGGCGTGCGCCACTTACGTCTTTCCTTTCATCCTTTACCGACTGGCTTACTTCCCCTGCCTGCACAACACCTAAAAGCTCTTGTCGAATTCTTGTCCTCGCTCCTCTGGGACAGAGTAAGACACTGGGTGAGCAGACAGGTCTGTATTCAACGTCCGTGTGAGAGAGGCTTGGGAATGCCGGACTTGAAGTGTCATCAAGATGCTGAGAGGCTGACCTTCCTGAGCCACTATATGCAAGATGACCAACCGTGGCACCCCGTGGTTACTGCCGCCTTCCCCGACCTCGTTCTCGACCCTTCCATTGAGAGCCGTCGCAGGCCGCGGGGAGAATCTGCCTACCTGAAAGAGTGCCGAGTCGCGCTAAAACGACTACCAAGGTCCAGTGACCTTGTGACTGCTACCCGTAGGGAACTCCACAGGGATTTAGTGAAGGGGGCCGCCGGCGACCCGCTATGCGCGCGTTTGGGTTGGCAGCAGAGTGAGATCCGCTCCGCGTGGAGCTAGGCGCTGGGTTCGAGTCATCTGAACAATTCGGAGTTTTCTCTGACCTTGCGATTGGCCCGAAATGCACTTTCACTCAACAACATACAATGCAGTTCCGGGTTTTTGGAGTCGCCTAATTGTCCCCGTTGTGGGACAACGGCCGTAGAAACTACTGATCACGCTTTCTTCGATTGTCGCGAACTCCGCCAGTACTGGTCGTATATCAGCGGAGTGACGGCTCGCATCGATCCTGAGCATCCTCGCCCAGTTACCGTATTCAATGTTGTGGGACCGAGAAAGACAAATGGTCTACGTTACGATCCTGGCCGTGGCAAGAATGGTGATTTGGAAGGCGCGTTTGCAAGGTTGCCGGAGGGTGTTGTCTTTTTCTGATCAAGATCTGATCTCTTTCGTTAAACACCAACTACGAGTCAAGATCAGATGTGATAGAAGGCTGCATCGCGCGGCATTTGACAGAAGATGGATACATGTGGCAAGTCTGTGTGTACAAAGAGGAGCCAAATTTGAATACGTGTTCCCCGCCTAGGTGTGGAACGCGCAGTTCTGTAAAGTAAAATTAAACAAATAGCCGCTCAGCTAGCGGAGTGTGTGTTCCATCCCTCCCCGATTAGGAAGTCTCTAAGATCCCAATCCCCTCTTACCTGCAAGTTTTGTTTTAACCCCTTCCTCTAAAATTTACCCATCTTGGAGAGAAAGAAATGCAAACTCATCCCCATCTCTTACCCACAAAATTTTCTTTTCTCCATTCACCCACATCTAGAGGGCATCCCCACCTAGATACTGACCCGCAGAAGCGAGGTTCCTTTTACAAACCTAGTGGAACGGGCAGTCTATCAACTAGACGATGTTGCGAGGGTCCTACTAATCACCTTTTGTTTTTTCTTCCCCCGCCCTCGACACAAATGAATTATTGTACCATTTTATTGTTATCTTTTTTTGTTTTTACACGTCAATAAAAAATGTTTTAAAAATTGGGATTTAAGTAGGACGTCCCTGAATATGAAAGGGTGAATGCGGTATTATGGTGAAAGAAGATACTAGCTGGGAGCAAACTTTTGACTTTGTTCAGTTCTGGAGTGACAAGGATGATAAACGACCCCCACAATCCCCGCTTTTGAGTTGGCCATGTGCCTATGTTTTTTGTTCATCGTTGATTTTGACTGTATTTTTAACATGAATAAAAGATTTAATATCTCGAAGTCTAGTATCTGTTCCGGCAGACATTGTCAGCAAAGACCACATGTAGGGGAAACCCAACATATAAGACCTTGGTCAATGTAGGGGCAACCCTTCATACCAATTGTCACTATCAAGCTCCCCTACTCCTCAGGGAGTTGGTCCCCATTTCCCCTTTACACCTCGCCTTTAAAAATCGGTTTTGTGCCTAATTTGCTCAGTGGGGGAGCAAATAAATACTTCAAGGTGTAGTATCTGTTCCTGCAGGTACTGCAAGCGAAGAGCATATGTGGGGGAAACCCCACATATAAGACCTTGGTCAATGTAGGGGCAACCCTTCACACCAATTGTCACTATCCAGCTCCCCTACTCCTCAGGGAGTTGGTCCCTATTTCCCCTTCACTCCTAACTTTAAAAATCGGCCTTGTGCCTAATTTGCTCAGTGTGGGAGCAAATAAATACCTCAAAGTGTAATATCTGTTCCGGCAGGTACTGCAAGCAAATACCACATGTAGGGGAAACCCCACATATAAGACCTTGGTCAATGTAGGGGCAACACTTCATACCAATTGTCACTATCAAGCTCCCCTACTCCCGGGGAGTTGGCCTCCATTTCTCCTTCACTCCTAACTTTAAAAATCGGCTTTGTGCCTAATTTGCTCAGTAAGGGAGCAAATATATACCTCAAAGTGTAGTATCTGTTCCGGCAGGTACTGAAAGCGAAGACGATATGTGGGGGGGCAACCCACATATAAGACCTTGGTCAATGTAAGGGCAACCCTTCATACCAATTGTCACTATCCAGCTCCCCTACTCCCCGGGGAGTTGGCCCACATTTCTCCTTCACTCCTCACATTAAAAATCCGCCTTGTAACTAATTTGCTCGGTGGGGGAGCAAATAATTACCCTTTTCTTGGCCTCTTGAACCAAAATCAAAATGTAGTATCTGTTCTCGCAGTATACTAGGCTTTCTCTTTTTCAAAGACCAGCGACCGACCACTTGACCAACTTTTGGTCAAGTTCAAGGTTTATTTTTCTTGTTTGGCCTCAAAGCACGGACCCCATTCTTAGGGTGAGTGGTTCTTGGGGCATTGTCTTTTTTTACCACTAACTGTTTTTTCTATTTTTTGCAGATAGTCCAGTGTCTGGATTCGACTTAAGCAGCCGGGCGGGCTAGGGGAAACTGACGTGCCTTTTTAGGCAAAGGTCCCCCTAGTTTCCATCGGTTGGTCGGAGAAGGGCACTGGGCCAACAATTAGGGGGGTAGGCCTCTTTCTCTTCACCATGGGGGACGCCTTGGTGTAGAAGTTTCCGTGGAGGGTTTGGGGGTGCCGTCCCCAAAAGCACCCCCAGGTCGAGAAGGGTTTCGGGGGTCGCCACCCCCAGTTCGAGAAGAGTCAAGTGTTCGTTAGCAACCAGTCGGGTTACGGCTGCAGGGGTTGCCACCCCAAAAGGCAACCCCAGTTCGAGAGCGGGGTTCGGGGTCGCTACCCCAGCAGCAAGTACGAGGTCGAGGTCCCGGTCGCGGTCAGTCTCCGGCAACTCTGAGGCGGGCTCTGAGGACGTCGTGGTGGCCTTACCCCCGAAGATTTCAGACCTATCCTAGACGAATGCTACTAGTTAAGGAATTATTGCCACGAGCTTAAACCTAGCTAGTTTGAATGCGAGGGGCATGAGATCCCGAAGCGAGGCTGCTCGCGTGCTGAGGGATCTCGTGGCCCTTGAGGCAGACTTAGCTGCATTACAGGAGATCCACTTTGTTGGGGACGGGACTGCAGTGTGCTGGTGAACGACTTTGACGTTTATTCAGCATATGACAGTTCCCGTAGCGGTGGGGTTTCTGTTCTAGTTAGTCGCACCCTGTCTGCGACGGTTACCGTTGTTCACGCTGATACACATGGGAGGTTGGTCGTGGTCGATGTTGCCGTTAAAAGCGGAAAATTCCGGATCGTGGCAGTTTATGCGCCTAACGTCGGCAGCGAGAGGGTTTCCTTTTTTCCGCGGGTGGAGGTGTTTTTCTCTTCGGGTCCGGAGCGGGTAGTGTTTATGGAGGACTGGAATGCCGTCCTGGACCTCAATATAGATAAGGTCGGGGGGCTAGTGGGTCGGCGTGGTGTGATAGCAGCCTGTCTGACCTGATGGCCTCGTGCGATCTGGTCGACAATTTCCGTCTGGATCACGCCGGGAGGGAGATGTGGGCGTGGCAATCTAGTTCGGCCATCCTCCGAGTACATACTTGGTCAGAATGTTAATTAGAAGGGGCGATATAGATTTCCTATCTTGTCCCACGTTCCACTGGTTAGGTCATTCGGACCACAAACTCGTGCTGACCCGTTTGAAATTAGGTAATATGCCTTGGTTGGCAAGCTACTGGAAGTTGAACGTCTCCTTGTTGGAGTCGAAAGACTTCCGGGAGCAGCTGACATCACTAATTCAGAGGGAGTTAGTGGGGGCGGTTACCGGGAGTAGATGGTGAATTCACCTTAAGGCTACCATTTGGCACTTTTGTGTCAAATACAGCCAACACTTCGCCCTAACTAGAGCTCGGACCAAAAGGCACCTAGATGATAGACTGACCCGGGCGGTGGCAGGAGGGGACTCCCTAGAATTAGCTCTAGTTAAGGAAGACCTGAGTCGCTTGGCTAGCAAGCGATATGCTGGTCAGGTAGTTAGAGCTAGGTTGAAAAGAGTCTCCAACGAAGCCGTGAATGTTGACGCTGCTGAACGTGGGTCCGCCTTAAGACGCGGCTCGGACGGGTACATTCGGGAGGTGAAAAACCTGGAAGGGCACACTCTCGCATCGGCGCGAGAGATTTGCAGTGGGTTTAAGCAGCATTTAATGGATCGCTTCACCCAACTACCCAGACTCCGCGGCCAGGAGTTTGGCAGCTAATTAGCTAGCTCCCCCCGCTTTACTGCGGCCCGAGCGGCTAAATGCTAGGGGATGGTTACGGAGCGTGAGGTCGTCACTGCGTTGAATCAGCTTGGCTACAACAAATCTCCAGGGCTCGATCGTCTGCCCTACGCCCATGTTTGTCTGTCGCCCATGTTTGTGCCCCTTCTGACGGGCGTGTTTAACCACTGGTTTGCCCAAGGCTCGATCCCGAGGCAGGTAACCAAAGGCGTGGTCACGCTTCTGAAGAAGGGGGACCAACATGGAGAGGGTAATCTAGACGAATATAGACCCATTACTCTGCTTAAAGCAGACTTCAAGATTTTGTCCAGCGTTCTTGCGAACCGACTGCAGGTTGTTATCAGTGACTTGGTCGATCCGGATCAGAACTACGCTGTGAAGGGTCGATTGATTAAAAAAACTTGCACTTGGTGCGCACGATCATAGAGGCTTCAGAAGCCGACACAGAAGCCGCGCTGATCAATTTAGATCAGTCCAAGGCATTCAATAGGGTCAACCATGGGTTCTTGAGATCTGCTGTAGAAACCGCCGGCTTTGATCCGGACTTCCGCAAGTGGATCTCCGTTCTGTGTTGTGATCCCGCGGTAGTGGTGCAAGTTAATGGTTGTCGGAGTCCTTTGGGTTCTCTTGGTCGGTCCGCCAGGGGTGCCCGCTGTTGCCTCCGTTATATGTCCTGGCGTTGGAACCCTTCCTTCGCAAGTTAAGGGACGAGGCGGCTAGACCAGTCCTGCGCGGACTAGGTCTACCTGGTGGAAAATTTACCAGGGTGTCCGCGTACGCTGATGATGTCACCGTTTTTGCCGGGAGAAGGCTTGATATTAAGGCGGTGATGGAAGTCATCGCTGAGTATGAAGTTGTCACGGGGGCCGTAATCAATCACAGCAAGTCCGTTGGCCAGTGGTTGGGCGCCTGGACCGGGGTAAACTTGCTTCCAGCTGCGTTCGGTTGGTCTGATAGTCCGGTCCAAATTCTCGGAGTATGGCTCGGACCGGGTCTCCAGCTTGACAAGAATTGGTAGGAGGTACAGACGAAGGTCGAGTCGTCAGTGAGGACTTGGATTCGGAGGAAATTGTCCTTAAATGGTCGTGCGGAGGCATGTGCAACGTACGTGTTTCCGCTGATCCTTTACCGCTTGTCTGTTCTTCCCCTGCCTGCAGATCGCTGTAAGGCTTTAGAGCAACTCCTATTCAAACTCCTTTGGATGGGAGGAAAGCCGTATGTCCGTAGACAGGTCTGTACGCAGAAACTTAGTGAGGGAGGCTTAGGAATGACGGACTTGCAGAGTCATAAGCATGCTGAGAGATCGGCGTTCCTGAGTCGGACACTGTTAGAGGAAACATACTGCGTACCAGCCGTGGAACTTGCGTTTCCGCGGCTCATATCCGCCCCTGCCAATGAAGGTCGCCGAAGACCGGTAGGGAAATCGTGTTTCTTCACCGAATGCCGAGCCGCCCTTAAGGCATTGCCGGGGTCCAATGACCTTGCACGGTCTAGGAGGAGGCTATATCAGGATTTAGTGGGGGGAACCGCTAAAGATTCGCTGGTGGAGCGGCTGCATCTGGCGAAGGGGGAAGTTCTCTCGCTGTGGAGTTGGGCGCCAGCCAGTAACTTTCTCAACAATGCTGAGTAATCAATCACGTGGCGGCTAGTCCGGGACGCGCTGCCACAACGTTGGCAGACTAGCCAGGGACTGCAGGGATAGTGAATACTATTATCCCCCTTGCCCACGCTTCAACGATGAAGAGGAGGAGGAGACAAAAGAACATGCGTTCTTTCTTTGCAGCGGAGTTCGGAGTCTCTGGGAGTATGTCGGAGAGGTAACAGCTCGCATCGACCCCGAGCGATCGGTGCAACTTGATTGAGCAAACGTCGTCGACAATGTGGACCCGCCGTTTACTAGGGAGAAACGGTTGATGTTTCTAGCGATTTTAGCTGTAGCTAGGTTAGTGACGTGGGTTTCGCGTCTGAACATTGCCTATGAGGGGCAATCTGTTTCGGATCACGATCTGGTTGTTTATTTTAAGCATCAACTTAAAATGAAAATCAGATATGATTAGGAAAGATTGCACCGCATAGACTTTGATAGGAGATGGGTGCAGAACACTAGCTTGTGCATCCGGCGAGGCGCTAAGTTTAAGCTCGTGCTCCCTCCCTAGTGGTTATTGGTCGGATGGTGCTGGAATTTCTTTTTTCGGAACTCAGCCTTTTTTGACAAGACACAGTCTTTTCGGGTAGAGCGTAGTTAGGCAATAATAACCACCTAGCGTGGAAAATGAATACTTTATTAGGGCCTAGTCTAAGATAAGTATGTGTGTTGATCCTGTTCCTTACTTTATTTTTTCATCAGGCACTAGCAGAGCTTCCAAAGATGCCCAGTTCACCTGTATGTTTTGTCCCCGGTCTACTTTTCCCCTTACGTATTATATCTTGGAAGACGACCCAACCCTAAGTTATTTTCGTGGAAGTGGTGCCCCCTAGGTCTCCCACACCCCATAGGGGAATGACCTGCTTGCTTTCACCTCTTCCTTTGAGGAGGGGGCCGGAAGACAGTGGGCGCTCCATTTAACGATTAATGAGTACGTAGGGAGGGACCCTTTACTAACCCGCTCCCATAGGCATTTTGTATAGTTGTTTTATTTTTCTTTCTGTTTGGCTGTTTTCTAGCTTGCGCCCCTCCCCTTCATCTCACCCCCCATATAAAAAAATACTCTTTGTTTTGTACGTATCCAATTTTGCTTAGTTAAACTGTACATATTTTACCTTCCTTGTTTTGTAAATATTATTATGCTTTTTGTTCATTGTAAATATTTTAATTCTTTTTTCTTTTAGAATGAATGTTGTCCACCATCCCGTAAGCTGGGGGTTGATGTTTTAAGTAGGTCCTGGTAAGAATGTAGGCGGTTGTTGTAGTATGATAGCGATTCTAGAATAGTTATACCTAATAAAGTACTTGTTTTTACAAGTCAAGCTTAGTTCAGCAAAGACCCCGTTTTTTCCCCCAATCCCTCTTACTGCCCTTAGTGCCTAAGCGCTTTCGGACCCCAAATGGGGCCTTGGCAGTAGATAATGCCAAGGTCGGGGTCGAAAGGCTAAATAAAAATCTGTTCTTACTACATGCTGTATTATTGCGATATAAAGTGGGGATCACTTTTCTGTATTAATTCAATGTAAAATGATCACCCTCTTTAAAACCAGTCAGTCTCAAAGCCGTTCAAGTCGTTCTCCAGATCATTCAAGTTGTTTTTGAAGGATTTCAGTTATTTTTTTAAGCATTCAAGCCATTCTTAAGGTCATGCAATCCATACTTATGTTCATTAAAGTAATTCTAAGACATTTAGTTTTGATTTATTTAAGCGATTTCAGCCCATTTGTCGGTCATTTTAGTTTATCTTTAAGAATTTCATGTCAATCCTACATTCATGCATTCATTCATTACACGAGAACACGCGACTAATTGCTATCGTGGGGATTCTCTATAAAGATTAATATTCCTCTAAAAATTATAAAATTCAACTCAGAATAATTATCTGCTGCATTGAAGCCAATAAATTAAAAAAAAATCCTTTTTTTAATTTAATAGAAAAATGTTATATCAGATATAAAAGTAAAATAATAGCAATAAAACTACTTAATTAGACAACGTACACAGTACAATAGATATTCGATAAAATGTTAAATGAATAAATTATTGTTGAAGTAGGTTGAAAATGTTATACGTATTGTCCATAAACTATGAAAACAAAATATAAAAAACTCTCAAATATTTAGAATATAGATAATATGAGTTGCAGTGTCTGAGGCAATCACATTAAAAGAATGATCAGTACTAATACAAAAAAAGATTTTTAAAGATAATTTTACAATGATCAAAAATATCCCAAAGTAAAAACCAGTGAATTTCAACGATGTTGTTGGTAGTGCACAATTAAAAAGATCTATGTATATTTTTATGCAATTGAAGTAAACAAAATTACTATATGTCGAATAATACATTTACTGTTTCAGTATGTAATGGCATCGTTAGGCGACAACAGACATCACGTCTAATCCAAGGCTAGTCATTTAATGTTTATGCTATCTATCTTATTGGAACGACTTATGGTAAACTTTTCCAACATAAACTGAATACAATTATATTATATACAATTATATTATATATATATATATATATATATATATATTCATAAAATTATAAATCTATATATATAAAAGCGAAAATGTGTGTATGTTTTTTTGTGTGTATGTATGTTTGTCTCATATGAAAGCCCTACCTTCTGGACGACAAATATCGAAAAATTGGCCCAAAGTGACCATCAGAAGTGCGTCAACTGATCGATTTTCTGCAGGGGGGGGCCCCAAAAAGTGACATTTTAATGTTAAACATTACATATTTTTACATCGATTTATAATTGCCCCCCAAAATACGGCCGCCAAGTCTTCTACATAAAGTATACACGCGGCCGTTTATTTTGGGTCAACTTGTATTTAAAACCCGCTGAGTCATGTCACGTGATCTTGACATCAGCAACCTCTAATGGCGGTCTTAATTTACAATTTAAAAATGTTGTTATCGGTAAAAAAAAAATTAATTAAAGCTAAACTATGAACTTCTACGCTATCGCAACGTTACCAAAGTTATTACCACATTCAAAATAGTTAGACTCGATAGTAAAACGAAAAATAATAAGCCAAACATGTTAAGTGAAAAAAAATACGCTTACAAAAAATATTAACGAACGAAGTTTTTAAAAATAAAAACAGCCAGACGCCATTTTCCAGTCTTTAGAGTAAGGCAGACGAAGTGAGAGAAAGAGAGAGAGAGAGAGAGAGAGAGAGAGAGAGATGTCTAGACAGATTCGACAGGGGGAAGGGTCAACAACGTATGCGTCAGATGACGTCATGACGTCGTGACCTGATTTACTTTAAATAGTTGATAAACCGGACAAACTTTATATACGCCGCTTTAGCGTAGGTAGTTAATGGTTGGTTCATTATCTAAACGTTTTGGGTTCGAATCGTGATGTGAGATGTATTTTTTTATTTTCGATTTTTTACATTTTAATATTGAACCCTGTATTATTTAAGCCATTTTCACGTAACGTTCGTTCGTTTTTCTGTTTTAATTTGTGTTTTACCCACCCCGCTTAATTTAAACGTTGTTTTCTTTTCTTACTTTGCTTATGACAATGCTTACATCGTCATCGTCGTCGTCGTAACGCTCGACGACTTTCAAACATCTTTCACTTCTGTCTGGCCGATTTTATTTTCAAACTTCGCCTCAGGGGTTCGACTTCAATCCTACCCCCCGGTTTCTTTTTTATTTAACACCACAAACCCCTACAAACACCCGGGCAACGCCGGGTACCCCTCGCTAGTATATATATAAACACGAAAATGTGTGATTATGTATGTATATATGTATGTATGTGTGTTTGTGTGCCCGCTAAAAACCTTCGACAGACTGAACAAAATTTAGCAAGATTTGGTCCGAAAAGGACCACTAGAAGTTGGTTAGCTAACTGATTTTCTGCTGGGGGGGGGGGGCGCAAAAGTGACTTTTTACCGTTGAACATTACGTATTTCTAATTCGATTTATAAGTGCCCCCCCCCCAAAAAAAAAGAGCCACAACTCTACCACATAAAGTGTACGCTGGACTCGTTTTTTTTTAGTCAAGTTGTATTCAAAAACCGCTGAGTCATGTCACGTGAACTTGATGTCAGAAAGCTGTAATGCCAGTCGGTATATAAAAACATTGCATACATTATTTAAAAAAGGCAACAACATAGAAATTAAACTATGGACTTTTACGTTATGAAAACGTTACCAAAGTTATTAGCAGGTTAAAAATAGTAAAATCCGAGACTTAAACCAAAAAACAATAAGCAAACATAAGTAAATAAAAAAAAATACGCTTAAAAATATTTATCGTGAGACGACCGATGTCTGTTTTCACAAAACAAAAACAAACGGCCATTTTTCTTTTTTATATTAGTTACACTATGACCCGATTCTATGTACAGGGAGGAAGGTGGGAGGCAGGAAGGTGGGAGGCATAATATTGTTTACTTACACATTTTAATATAATATGAAATGAGAGTTAATGGATTTGGTGACATCCCAGGCAAAAATCTTCCTAATTTTCGAGTAACGTTTTTTTTTTCTTTACAGCTTATTTTCTTCGTGGGGGAGGGGGGACGCGAAAGATGAAACCGCTTTAATTCTAAGAACAGATACTACACTTTGATCGTAGCCAAAAGACCAAGTAAAATTGTATGATATAGTACTAGCACGGCATATATACTAGCTGATTACCCGCCATTGCCTGGGATTGGATAAAATTCATGGCATTTTTCCTAGCAAAACACTCGGCGACGCCTGGGATTGGAATTAATTGGTTGATATATGTACTAACCAAATGCCCAGCGTCGCCCGGGATGGATTACATAGGTGGATATCTGTACCAGCAAAATAACTGGCATAGCCCAGGATTGGATAGAGTAGGTGTATATGAACTAGCAGAACAGCCAGCGTCGCCCGTGAGGTGGTTGTGTACTAGCAGAATACCAAGCGTTGCCTGGGATTGTATGACATAGGTGAAGTATTGGTCTGATTCGACAATTTTGAAGGTGCTTGTAAAGTTTAGGCCCGATTTGAAAAATTTTGATGGTACTTGTGCATCATATATCCGGTTTGAAAATTTTGAAGGTGCTTGTGCATTATAGGCCGATTTGACAATTTTGAATGTGCTTGCGCAGTATAGGTCCTATTTGACATTTTTGAAGGTGCTTGTGCAGTATAGGTCATATTTGAAGTATTTCGAAGGTGCTTGTGCAGTATATGTTCAATTTTAAAAATTTAGAAGGTACTTGTGCAGTATAGGTCCGATGTAAAAAATTTGAAGGTGCTTGTGCATTATAGGTCCGATTTGACAATTTTGAAGGTGCTTGTGCAGTATATGTCGGATTTAAAAAATTAAGAAGGTGCTTGCGCAATATATATGCAAGTGACCTCCCTTGGATGTAGCTTCATTGTCGAATACCATAAGATTAGTATACAATCATTGTTATTATATGCAAGTGACCTCCCTTGGATGCAGCTTCATTGTCGAATTCCATTAGATTAATATACAATCATTGTTATACTGTGCAAGTGACCTCCCTTGAGTGGAGCTATATTGTTGAATTCCATTAGATTTATATACAATCATTGTTATACTATGCAAGTGCCCTCCCTTGAGTGTAGCTACATTGTCGAATTCCATTAGATTAATACACAATCATTGCTACAATATGTTGTCGACCTTCCTTGGATGTAGCTTCATCGTCCAATTCCATTAGACTAATGGGCAATCATTGTCATAATATGCGAGTGACCCCCCTTGGATGTAGCGTCATTGTTGTATACCATAAGACACTTACACCATAATTAGTATAATATGCAAGTGCACTGCCTTGAGTGTAGCTGCATTGTCGAATACCATTAGATTAATATAAACTCATTTGTGTAATATTCAAGTGACCTCCCTTGAGTGTAGCTTCATTCTCAAATTCCATTAGATTAATATACAGTCATGTTAATAATATGCAAGTGACCTTCCTTGGATGTGGCTTCATTCTCGAATACCATTAAATTAATATACACTCATCATTATAATATGCAATTGATTTATATACAATCTTTGTTACAATATGCAAGTGACCTCCATTGGATGTTTTTCTTTTGTGTGTACTTTCATTGTCGAAAACTATTAGATTAATATAAAATCATTGGTGTAATATGCAAGTGACTTCCCTTATGTGTGGATTCATTGTCGAATTCAATTAGATTAATATACAATCATTGTCATAATATGTGAGTAACCTCCGTTGAGTGTAGCTTCATTGTCGAATATAATTAGAATAATATACATCATTGTCATAAAATGTAAGTAACCTCCCTTGGATGTAGCTTCGTTGTGAATACCATTAGATTAATATAAAATGATTGTAATATTCTGGCAGTTACCTCCCTTGGGTGTAGCTTCATTGTCGAATATTATTAGATTAAGATAAAATCATTGTTATAATATTAAACTTACCTCCCTTGGATGTAGCATTATTGTCGGATACCATTAGATTAATATAAAATCATTGTTGTAATATGCAAGTGACCCCCCTAGGGTGTAGCTTCATTGTCGCATTCCATTAGATTTATATACATTCATTGTCATAATATCCGAGTGACCCCATTTGATGTAGCTTCCTTGTCGAATACCATTAGATTAATATACAATCATTGTGAGAATACATAAGTGACCTCCCTTGGATGTAGCTCCATTGTCAAATTCCATTAGATTAATATACAATCATTGTTACAATATGCAACTGATCTCCCTTGGATGTATCGTCACTGTGGAATTTCATGATAATAATATGCACTCATTTCCATAATATGTAAGTGACCTCCGTTTGATGTAGCATCATTGTCGAACACCATTAGATTAATATACAATTATTGTCATAATATGTAAGTGCCCTCCATTGAGTGTATCTTCATTCTAGAATTCCATTGTATTCATATACAATTATTGTCATAATATGCAAGTGGTCTCCCTTGGATGTAGCTTCATTCTCGAATACCATTAGATAATATACATTCTTTGTTATAATATGTAAGTGAGCTCCCTTGGATGTAACTTCGTTTTCGAATACCATTAGATTAATATACAATCATTGTTATAATATGTAAGTGACCTCCCTTGGATGTAGCTTCACTGTCATATTCCATTAGAATAATATAGAGACATTCTTATAATATGCAAGTGACTTCACTTGGATGTAGATTCACTTTCAGATTCCATTAGATTGCTATACAATCATTGTTATAATATGCAAGTGACCTCCCTTAGATGTAGCTTCATTGTCGAATACCATTAAATTAATATACAATCATTGTTATAACATGCGAGTGACCTCCCTTTGATGCGACTTCATTGTCGACTACCATTAGATTTCGACAGTGGTCTCCCTTGGATGTAGTTTTATTTCCGAATACAATTAGATTAATGTACAATCATTGTTATAATATGCAAGTGACCTCCCTTGGATGCAGCCTCATTGTCGAATATCATTAGATTAATATGCAATCAATGTAATATTATGCCAGTGAACGCTCTTGGATAAGGTTTCATAGCTGGATATTTGTACTAGCATAATACCCAGCTTTGCCGGGGATAGTATAAGAAAGGTGGATATATGTACTAGCAAAATACCCGACGTTGCCTGGGTTTGAATGTAATAGATCGGATGTTTCCTATGAGAATACCAGGGATCGGATCAGATAGGTGGATATTTGTGCTAACAGAATACCCCATATAGGAAGATGGTGCGATTATGTCGTAAAATCATGAAATATTATTGTCCAAATTAGTAACATATCCAAGAAGTATGAAAAATGATGAAATGCGAATTCTTTGTTGGTATGTTAGTAATGAAATAACCCGCCAGACAATGCCACAAAGTAATTATTTCAGCAAAAGGAAAGGATATTATGTGGGTTTATTATATAAAAAAAAAACGATTGTCGAAATTAGTAACTTATCCAAGAATTATGAAAAGTGATTAAATGTAAGTTATTGATTGGTGTGTTTATAATGATATTAACAGCCCAGGTATAGTCTTAAAGTTAATATTTTAGTAAGACGGGGTGGATTATGTGGGTTATATTATTAAATATTATTGTAGATATTAGTAACATATCCAAGAAAAGTGAAATAGGATGAAATATGAGTTATGTGATTGGTGTGTTTGTAATGAAATTACCAGCCCAAACAATGTCTCAAATATATTATTTTAGTAAGAGGAAGGGAATTTTGTGAGTGTTCTCATGAAACATGATTGTCGGAATTAGTAACATATCCAAGAATTATGAAAAAATGATGAAATTAACACATCCTAGAATTATGAAAAATGATAAAATGTGAGTAATTAGATTGGTGTGTTTATCATGAAATAACAAGAGACAATGTCTTAAAGTTATTATTTTAGCAAGAGGAGAGAGGATTATGCGGGTTAAATCATGAAAAACGATTGTTGAAATTAGTAACATATCCAAAGAATTATGAAAAGTTATTAAATGTAAGTTATTTGATTGGTGTGTTTATAATAAAATAAACAGACCAGATATTGTCTCAAAGTTAGTATTTTAGTAAGAGGGTGTGGATTATGTGGGTTAAACCATAAACAATGATTGTCGAAATTAGTAACATATCCAAGAAGTATGAAAAATGATTAAATGTGAGTTATTTGATTGGTATGTTCGTAATGAAATATACAGTTTAGAAAATGTATCAACGTTGTTATTTTTGTAAGAGGAAGCGGATCATGTCGGTAAAAGAGGGGGCGGTTATTTGGGTTACTTCATTAAAATAATTGTCGAAATTAATAACATATCCAAGAATTATGAAAAATAGTCAAATGTGAGTAACTTGATAGGTATGTTTGTAAGAAAAAAAACAGATATACAATGTCTGAAAGTTATCATTGATAGTAGATGGCGATAATGTGGATTAACTCATGAAAAATTATTGTCGAAATTAGTAACATATCCAAGAATTATGAAATATGAAGTTTTTGTTATTTGATTGGTGTGTTTATAATAAAATAAACAGCCAAGTGAATGTAGCAAATTTATGATTTTAGTAAGAATTGGGCGATTAGATGGGCGCACTCATTAAATTTGATTGTCGAAAGTCATAACATATCCAAGAATTATAAAAAAATGATGAAATGTGAGGTATTTTATTGATGTGTTTCTAATGAAATAAACAGCCCAGAAATATTTCCAAGGTATTATTTTAGCAAGAGGAGAGGGATTATGTGATTGAAATCAGAAAAAAATGACGTTTGAAATTAGCAACATATCCAAAAATTATGAAAAATGATGAAATGTGAGTTATTTGATTGGTGTATTCGTAATGACGTAGACATACCAGACAATGTGTGGAAGCAATTTTTTAGTAAGAGGTCGCGATTATTTTGGTTACTTCATTACCAATAATTGTCGAAATTAGTAACATATCCAAAAATTATGAAAAATGATATAATGTGAGTTACTTCTTTGGTGGGTTTGTAATGAAATAACCAGCCATACCATGTCTAAATGTAATTATTTTAGTGACAGAAGGGGACGATAATGTGGATTTACTCATGAAAAGTGATAGTCGAAATTAGTAACATACCATAGCCTATGTATCAAAGTTTTTTTTATTTTAGTAAGAGTGGCAGCGATAATGTAAGTTAAATCAGGTGACATGGTTGTTGAAATTAGTAACATATCCAAAAATTATAAAAAAAATGATGAAATGTGAGTTATTTGGATGGTGTGTTTGCAATGAAAAACCAGCCAAGACAATGCCTCAAAGTTATTATTTTAGACAGGTGAGCGATAATGTGGGTTAAATTGTCGAAATTTGTAACAATCCAAGAATTATGGGATTTAATGAGATACGTCCACATATATACTTACAGATTAAGAGGAATCACCCTGAATTCAATGAGATACATGCGAATGTATGCAAGCAGAATAGACGGTCGCCATGGATGTAATGAGATAGATGCAAATATATATTAGCAGAATACTTGGTGCTGCCTGGGATTGAATTAGATTGATTGAAATATATACTAACAGAATACCTTGCGTCGCCCAGGATTATATGAGATTGATTGAGATATATACTAGCAAAACACCCAGCGTTGCCCGGGATTGAATGGAATAGGTGAGAATATATATTAGTAAAATACCTGGCATCGCTTGGGATTTGATGAGATAAATGTGTTGTATATTACCCGCCCTTTCATATACATGCTATAAATGACCTACCCTACGTAAGATACAATTAGTTTATATGTGTAATACCCGTCTCATGTAGGTAAAATATTATTTTGTTCGAAATAACAAATGATACATAAACATACAAAATTCCTCTCTCATAAGAATAACAAATATATTATAAAACCAAATTCAATTTTCTCATTGTTTATACGGCCCCGAGCAACGCCGGGTAGCCCCGCTAGTATATATATATATATATATATATATATATATATATATATATATATATATATATATATATATATAACAACCAAACAACGCCGCAACAAACAAGCACCATAACAGCCAACAAACCGGAAGTCCAAGAGTCGAGTTTCGACCTCATTTGGGCTGATCAGTTGGACATATCCGAACACGGGATTCGAAACCCGAGCCTCTTGCATGCGACGCAAGCACATTGTCAACTGAGTAAACCCACTGCACGAGAAATTTTATCAACTAACACAGATCAAGAAAACACCGGCGAAATCCGACTGTAAATGAACCTACAAGCGACGATGTTGGTTGCGAAGTTGCTTGGCTGTGAAAATAAATGTTTGATCTCTCACATTCTGAAAATTACATATATATATATATATATATATATATATATATATATATATATATATATATATATATATATACATGTTTGTTTTAATCATGGTAATCACGTAAATGAGTGCCACACCTGATTTTCATTAATAAGAGTAACTAATGAATTCACGTGGAAACGTATGCACATTGATCGGGTTGTCAACATTTTATTTCAAACACTATTCCGTCTGATCTGCCAGACTTACTCTGGGAATATCATTTTGTCGATATTTCACGCTGATGATTCAAATACCAGTTTCGTCACTCTATCAGGCCAACGTGTGAAATAAAAGTTTTGAAAGCTGTCGCGCTAAAGTGTGCAATAAGAAATTTCTTCACTAGACGTGCGGACTGGTCACGTCTCCAGACTATCCATTTTTTTTTTGTTTCACTCTCTACATAGAAACTACACAGATAACCATTGATTTAGAGTCGCCGTCGCCATAAACGTTCTTTACTCATTTTTTATCACTGTCTCTTCTTCGATAACACTGTTAGCTCTTCTATTTATATAAGTCATGGTTACAGTCGTGTCTCATCCCCGTTCGACTATTCCTGTCTTAAAAGCCTCCGTCTTAACCTTATGCTCTTTTTTCTAATAATAGTAATTCTTCTACTGTTATATTTTCTTTATCCGGTCCCTGATCGACGTATATATTTTCAGTTTCTTCTTGGTCGAACCACAATCACTTACTGAATTTCTTTTATCGTGAGAGCGCACACTTTCTTTCTTATTGTATTTACTACTTATAGAGATTTTTAACAATAGTTGCTACTGTCGTCTCACAATAATCCGTCATTTATTTATATATATATATATATATACATATATATATATATATATATATATATATATATATGACTATTTAAAATAGACATTTTGATCATCATCAATATACCTATACATTAATCGTAATAAAACAATCAGTGTGTAAGATAACCACAAACGCGCACACACACACACACACACACCCACACACACACACACATATATATATATATATATATATATATATATATATATACTTCTTTTCTGTTGTTTTATTTTACTTTAGTCGAATTTCTCAGAAATCAGGGCCCCACTACCTTTTACTACTAACATTTGAACTCTATATGAGATGCATAGATATTCGAATGCCCCATTAATGTTCATTATCTCTCAAACACTTAGTTAGTAATTAGCTTTAGAACATAGTTTTCCTCTTTCCAATATACCATTTCCATACGTTGTAGTATATCGTTCGTTTTAGTCTCTTGATCTTACTGGATTCCAGGAGAAGAAGATATCGAGTCTGATAGAGTATCCTGCTTCCTGCTGTAACCTGAGGCAACATCATTTGGAGAAAGGGAACCACTCCTCGTAAAAACTAATACAGGTTAGCCATAGTACAGAGATCTTATTTATGCATCGGATACTATGTGATTTGGAATATTTGGTCAGACTTTAATTTAAGGGAAAAGTATCCCCATGTCTGGTTGTTCTGGCCAACCTCTGTACTGAGAGACCTTAGGCACTCGAGGATAGTGTCTAGTAGGCATTCTAGTTCTCTCTATATGTATATATATATATATATATATATATATATATATATATATATATATATATATAGTAATTTATAAAATATATATGGCGATTAAGCTACACTGAATATTCTGCGTTTCATCCAACTATAGGATTCGTCAGGCTTATGCGCATAAGCCTGACGAATCCTATAGTTGGATGAAACGCAGAATATTCAGTGTAGCTTAATCGCCATATATATTTTATAAATTACTAACTAGCTCTACCTACGTATTGAGCTCTTTTGAAGTAAATACTTAAAGTTTACGCATAAATCTATACTTTCGTATATTAAATTTATGTGAATAAATGAGGTAGTTATATATATATATATATATATATATATATATATATATATATATATATATATAGTCTTGGATGTTTCTTTAAAATCTTTAATACTATTAAGAATATTTTTTCTTCGTGGGAACATTATTTTGTCAGTAAGTCAAAATTTCTCCCGTATGGCTGAAAAGTTTTAATCATAGGAACAAACAATACCCGTGTCCTCTACCTCTTACCTCATAAAATTATGTGCCTATTTACAAATTATTGTTTTTATATAGTGTTTGATTGAATCCACCCTACTACTTATCACCCTCTCATTTGTTATTAGTAATGTTTTTATATATGTAGACGTAACACCTATGTGATTATTATTAAAAAGAAATATATAAGATATACACACACATGTGTGTGTGCATGAAATTAAATAATAATATAAATATATTCAGTATGTATATATGCATATCGATTGAGGACCTTCCTAATCGACATTGAGTAGTGGAGACGTGTTTATTGAATAGTGCAAACTAACGGGAGCTGTGGAAATTCCACAGAGGATCAATTCATATGTAATATATTTGTACTGACATTCTGTAGACGTTCATCGTAAATGGAGGTGCTCTGATATTATTGTAGCTCTTTTGTCAATACTGCAATATTAATTATCTAAGCTGGTAGGAGGCCCGGCGTATCCCGGTCGAAAAATACCATAAAATATGGTATTTTAATTCGTTAAGATTTCTAATATATTATAATACAGTTAATGTTCTATCGATTTATATATTACATAAAGTGTCCATTTAAAAATAAGAAAAATATGTTCATATAACTTGAGTACATCAACTTGAATAAAAACCGAAACCAAAACTTATTAACTCCTTCGGCTATAATCGAAACCGAAACCAAAACTTGTGAAGAATTCTTGATAAAATTATTTATGAACCAGATGGATTACTGGAGTGCCATCAACTTTAATCGAAACCGAAACGAAAACTTATGAAGACTACTTGGTAAAATTATTTGTGACATATAATGGAAGTACATAAGAATTAAACGACCAGGATATAAGCGTGACACAGAAATTAACACACACGCCATCGTATTAATATATAGATTAACCAAATAAATTTTTAGGGGCATTCAAAAATTTCCCGGGAAAAATATAGTAATCGATGGCAAAAGAAATTAACAAAACTAAAAACGCATAAAATTATAAGCTTATTTAATGCGCATAAATCCATAATCCTGTATCGAACGAATAATATATGTGTGCAATTCATCTTATCATGACAGAAGTTTATACTAAATCCCAATCAGATACGAGCAGTTGTTTTTGAGAACAAAACGTGAAATACAGATACACGATCAAGAAAAACTAATGTAAATATGATTGGAATTTTAATATTGCGTGTATTCAGGAATCATTACATTAAAACAAACACGTTATTTTACTATTTCGTGAATTCATGGATCTTTACATTAATACTAAAATATTATTTGCCAGCAGGAAATTGTTTTGATTAATTCGATTGTCATATGTTTTCGATTATTCGAATGTTGAATTATTTTTCTAAAATCTTTGAATGTAGGATGAGTGGTTCTCTGTTACATTCCTTGTGAGTACTTTCGATTGAATCACTCAACCATCTTTTCGTAGATTTAACTTTGTTCTATTTTCCGCTTACACGTATTTAGAACTTAAAAGCTTTAATGCTAAAAAGTCAATTTCATTTTCAATTAAATTACTTATAACAATCCTTCTCATGTACAGAATTATAACATCTAATTTTCCGAAGTAATTATATAACATAGTCTATAAGCTGATGTGGCACTTTATAAATAAAAAAAATCCCCATTAAAAATTATAATAACCAGGCCATCTGTGTAGGACCGCATTGTTTATATACTAGATTCAATAAAGCGTTGTGTTGTGTTCGTAAAATGAGATGTACAGTTTAGTGAATATCCAAATAGCAAATAAACCAGCTCATTGTATTTTAAACACACTTTATTCGTGACAAACACATTAAGTTAATTGCAGAACGATAGTCAGGTGTAAGCGAAAGCGGCATATTGTCCTCGTTTCTTCTCTACAACTATCTAGTTTTTTCAAAGATCTATGGGGGTGATAGCTCTTACTTTCTTTATTTAGAGTTATTTATCCCTTTTTCGCTATAGCACTTTTCCTTTGGTATATGATGCTTGAAGGATGTTTGATGTGGGTTTCTTTTTAGAATTTAAGTTTGTTTACACTTTCGTTGCTCTGTGTGGATGATATGAGTGACTAAATTGATTTGCTTGTTTGACTCAAATAGATAATTGTACATCTACATCATGGATTATATTAGCAGGATGCTGTACTATGAAACCCTGTGCCCATTTTTCTTTACTATTGCTGCAGTCTTTTGCAAATTCAGGTTTTCGTGGAAGGAATTTATATGACCTTGCTCCTTGATCTTGATGGCGATTGAATTGGTTTTTATCGTTCTGTAACTCTTGGGAAGATTATTTGCTGAGTAACCAATATCAGACATTGGTAAACTATTTTTTCTGTTCATCAGTGCTAAGGCAGGGGACTTTCTATTTGGGTAATTTGAATTACGGGTAGCTCTGTAGCTATTAAAAATATTTCTACAGTCTCTCGGGGAATCTCCTCCCTTTTTAACTTCAAGGGTTCTCTCTTAAGTGTGTTGACAAAGTTGAGATCTGGAATGCTTAATGTTATTTTCTTTACAGAAGTCTGAAAATCCTGCTGAGATAAATGTAGTACAATTATGAGAAACTAAGATTTCAGAAACGCCCAAATTGAGGAAAAGCTTAATTAGTTTCTTTACAGTTTAAGTAAAGGTAGTATGGTTCATCTGGACTTTCAGTCACTTACCGTAAGAATCAACCAATTGTAAGTAATGTTCTACATTAATTCGTCTTGCAAGTCAATGGTAGTCGTGATCAATAGCTTTCTAAGTTAGGCATACATGCAATGTTGTATTCTGAGGGGATTTGCAACCAGTTTACATTTGATACAACTTCTTTCAGGTTTCTCTAATTGCCTGTCAGTGTTTGGCCAATAGAAAAAAAACACGTGTAGATATACATTCTTGCACTGGTTCTCAGACGTTGATTGGTTTTATGATTGTAACCGCCGGTGTTTCAATTACTCGCATCGTTCTCATTGATTTGGTCGTTACTTGTAAAAGCAGCTGACGTATTGTTCCCTAATAGTGACCCTTGGATTTTTGACAATTGTACCATTCTTTTACGTCCAAAATTATGCTATTTTACTGATTGATATTGTTTCTGTCAATATGCAATTTAATTCCAAATTGTATGTTCAAAATTCCTCATCATAAACAGTGTAAATTGCTCACCATGAGCCGTGTAAATTGCATATTTCCCTAGGTAATCTTCTCGCCTGTATCATAGAAAAAAACCTATGATATTATAGACATAAACAGACACACAGATATACGCACACAAATATGAATATTCTGAAAATTGAAAACAATAATCTTCCCTGTAATCTAATATTTTACTAATAGAAAATAGCATATCTAAATATACACACATACTGGCACATACACACGCATATATATATATATATATATATATACATCTCTCTCTTTCTCTTTCTCTCTCTTTCTCTCTCTCTCTCTCTCTCTCTCTCTCTATATATATATATATATATATATATATACATACATCTTTCTATATATACGGCGTAATCGCGTTGACACAACGGGTTTCGTCAGATTACCGAAGTTAAGCAACATTGAGTCTGGTTAGTGTACGAGAGGTGGCCGTTTGGGAATTCTAGGCGCTGCATGTGCATTCCGATTATCTCGGTATCTGTTTCCAGGCGTCCTGTACTTCACTTGTCACTGGTATAAACAATGTTGCCTCGGGAGAGAAGTTGTTAGGGCTTTCCACAAAAATTTTACGCGTAAGCAACCCTTCGTGGTTATCCATAGTCTTTCCAAGGTTATTGAAGAATATATATATATATATATATATATATATATATATATATATATATGTATATATAGAGATATATATATATAGATAGATAGATAGATATATCATTTCAACAACTTCTCCAAGGCATTCGAAAAGTTTTCTTGTGTGAGGGTGGCAATAGCTCTTGTCACAGCCTCTTCTGTCTCCTCGACATTCTCATAACGACAGCCTCTAAGGTTTTTCTTGTGTTTAGAGAATAACCAAAAGGTCAAAGAGTGCAATGGCTGGACTATAACGAGAGCGATGAACTTTCTTGGTGACCATCTTAGTTAAATAGTCTGTGACAAGGATGTAGCACTCTTGAGAGTAATATCGCGCAAATTATACACATCTTCAGTTACTCCAGAATAAGTGTGGTTACATTTCTTACAGTTACATCAAACTGTGATTTTATTCTCTTTATAGGCACACTAGCGAGGGGTACTCGGCGTAGCCCGGGTGTTTGGAGGTGTGTGTGGAAACTCCGGGGGTAAGGGGTGGGGTGGGTAAAAAAGTAAGTATGAGGATCGAACCTGAACCGTTGAGCCAAAATTCTAAATTAAAGTGTGAAAAAAAAGTGCGTCCTTAACCATTGCCCCAGCGCAAGATGCTAACGGAAACACGTTTGAATTTATTTAATTACTTGGATTAGGCAGGTGCCCGTTTTTATGAGTAAATGAGGTCAAGTTAGACTGCTGGATAGTATTCATTTACTGCTAACGCTTCCCCCCCAAAAAAAAAAAATCTTATAGGAAAAAGACTAACCCACATGCGGCGAGCGACAAATGTTGAATATTTATCTTCCCGAAATCGAGCAAATTAAATAGGCAGGCGAGCTTCGTTGTTAACTCTAAGATATTACGATTTATGTGTGATATAAAAAGTTTTAAAAAGTTGTGAAGCGAGCGACCGCTGCTCTGAAAGAATCCTTTTGTAAACATACAGAAAAAGCGAACATACATACATACATTCACGCATACATACATACATACATACATAAATTTTCGCTTTTATATTTATAGATGGTAGTCCTTATCTATGAACCTCTTTATTTGGCAAATCGATTCCGGTGTTCTGACTTTCTTTAATCTTCGCATTGTTTCCATCATTTTTCATAGACTCTCTTCTTTACTCGAATCTCTTATGCCATTCGAAAACGGATGCTCGATTCAGACAATATGGTCCAAAAGCAATCTGAAGCATTCCATACGTTTCTGTTGCGATTTTAGGATTTAATCAGAATTGTATTGCATTTCTTTCTATTAAATCGCATTTTTGTCATTCACACGCCGAACAAATCCGGCTTTAGTAGGTTATATTCTAATTCCTGAAAGAATTCGAACAAAACATCATAAAAATTGATCCATAATAAAAGGTGTAGCAATAACATACTGTATTTTAAAGATGCTACGACAATTCTAAATGCGTGTACAAAAAAAATTGGAGATTTATTGAAGGCATTTCGTACATGTTTAAATTTAAACACAATAAGTGTTTTCGTTATTTAAAAAAAAAGTAATTACGGCAATACGACTGTCTGGAAACACGTGTAATTTTAAGATCTTATTAAATAAAATAAATAAACATCTATTTTCCATTGCCTTTAGCGACTTATTTTTAATTCAAAATTTCATTCCAAAAGAGAAGCCATTTGCGTTTGTCGCGTCTGCTATACGAGGAAGTGAAAGAAACATGAGATTATATCGAATTTTAGTAGTTCATCTGTCAAAACATGAAAAGTTAATTACACTTCGTTAGGATTATACTACGAATAAAATCTGCAGCATACTTTCATGTAAGGATTTTTTAATATACTTTAATTATAAATAATGCGATGGGAGCGTCATAAGACTTCCATAATAAACAAATAATTCAATATACGAAAGGAAAGGCTTAAAGCCGGAAATTTTAGATTAAATAAATTTCTAATCTATTTAGAAAACGCTTCGTGCCTCTTGGTGTTCGTAGTGCTTTTGATATTTCCTATTTGCCGATAATTCTCATTCTCTCTTAGAGTATTTAATATGCCCTCACATCAAAGTAACACCTAAAAATAGTGGCAATTTTAGGCTGCGATTTCGTAAATACTCAACAATAAAAAAAAAGTTAGGAAAATTAAACGTGTTGAACCCACAAATTATGATTCTGAAACCACATCTTTTTATCTAAATAAATATTTCATAAATATGAAATATAGGTGGTGGTATGTTGATTTCTAATTATTTCTCATAATTTATTATTTGCTCATGCTTCTTATTCATATCTATAGGGTGTCCCAATAAAATGTATACACTCTTTAAATTACCTCAACTATCTATATGAATACCCAAACCCCGTTCCCAAGAGATGTTTAGAAATAAAGAATGCCTCTCCCACAGTATGTAGCACTTCTCCACTATCATCATGACGTAAGAGCATATCTTGATAGTCACATGCGAAACAGATAGTGAGAACGAAGAGGAAGTATCCAGTACTGTCCACGTCAATGGATTTGACCCCCCCTACACACACATTGATTTTTCTCTCTGTGGAGTTGGTGGTTGGGTGGGACATGTCAACCACAGAGTTCAAACCACAAAACAAGGTTACAATGAATGAGTTGAAAGTAACTATTGATAGAAGGTGCGTCAACATAACAAGTACACTGATTAGGAACTTTTTCGATTCTATAAGTTAACGTTCATGGACCACAATGACCAATAATTTGAACACTTAATGTATGAACCTTTTCTTTCTCATAATAAATGTTGGCTTTATGGACATTCAAAGAGTGCATACATTTTATTGGGACGCCCTGTATACCAATCAAATAGAAACCATTATTCACGTCTACAAAAATATCAGAAATAAACATGGACACGTATTAATCAAAAATGGTTACGCCCCATTCGTATACCTGCATCGATTTACTGATTATTGTCTATCAGTCTCATCTAATATACAATATTCCTCGAAAGAGCTCGAATATAAACAATATATCAAATACGTCATTGTTTGTAACATAATACTTTCGCAGGTATCGTTATATTCCCTTCTTATGATAGGCTCCACCATTCCCAAATATTTCATAAGATTTAATTATTATACTAGTTCGTGATTATTTTATTTTTGCATTTCTTTCAATTAATAATTACCTTACACACATTCCATACGAAAATAATGTACGCTCCCGGACTTTTACATTATGACACTTTGATTTGCACCTCAGTCGTGTCACAGATTCTTAAATTGTTTTGTCGAAACATTTGAAATAATTTAATTAAAATCTTCATATACTGTTGTTTACTTTTTGCAATATTGATTATTTAATGTATTTTATTACGCACACACTGGGGGAAATGTGGGAATTTGTATAGGTATTTATGAAAAAACATTTCGCAATCTACAAATAATCATCTAATATATGAAATTGCTAATTTCGTTCCCGGGATTCTATGCATATCAAACTATGCCTTTTCTTGATCTTTCAAGTTTATCTTCTGTTCAATTGGTAAAATTCTATGCGAATCGTTTCATATTGTTATACCTCGACGCTTTCAATTCGAAAAGCGCGACGCGAATCGTTTTAATATTTTGATATCTCAACACTTTTACTTTTCCAATTTAGACACAAATAGTTTAAAAATACGACGTATTCGTTAGTTACCACCAATGCCTCGTTTTATAAAATCTGACGAGAATCGTTCTCGACACTGTTACTTTTCAAAGTTCGGTGGAAATCACTTAAATCTGTTCTATTTTTCAACAATTTAAACTTTCTAAAATCCCACTTTCGTCTTTATTTCTATGCCGGAATAACTTGTAGATTAAAATATACTTCCCAGCTTTCGTAATATTTTCTTCTGTTCACGCTACTCAGTTGGGTTCGAAAAACTCTATTCGCCTGCCCTCTTGACTTTAGTTTATTTTATAACATATTTTTTCGAGGGAGGGAACGATACTTATTGATATGACAATCGATGCATATTAAACTACAACATATATATGTATTTTCTTTGAAATAAAAGAAGATTTCTGCATAAACAGAAAAAAACTGTTCAACAACATGTTTAAGCAGAAACTTATTTTACCAAAAAAATACTGATTAATATTACATTTAAAAAAAATAGTACCAGAAATTGCATAAAAATATCTTATTTCAACTCAATTAGATGTGCGTTACGAGGGGCGTTAAATAATTCATGCCCCTGACCCACTTCCACTTGTCTGATCTAGCTCAAATTTTGCATGTGCAATGATTTATATCTCTACGGATTATGTGGCAAATACAGCTCTGAACTAATTGTAGTTTCTGTTTTACAGGTGTTTTAACTGAGTCAGGTGTGAAATGGAGCCTGTTGAATGTTTATCAGTAGTCCGATTTTTATATTTAAAAGGACGCAAACCACAGGAGACTTTTGATGAAATGAAAGAAACTTATGGTAAAACGCTGGCATCGTGAATTCAAACATGGTCAGTCGTCTGTGGAAACAGCTCCCAGACCTGATCGCCCCCCCTCTGCAATTGATGAGGCACCTGTCCGTCAAGTTGAAGCTGCCATTTTGGAAGCTCGCCAAATAGCCCAAGATATCAAGATAAGTACACGGTCTGTGCAAAACTATCATTCATGACTATTTGTATATGCATAAGGTGTCTGCCAGATGGATTCCCAGGTTGCTCACACCATTCCAGAAGTGAGAACGAATCGAGTGCTCGACGATGACTTTGGAGATGTGCCAAGAAGATGAGTTAAAGTTTTTCAAAAGACTGATTACACAGGATGAAACCTGGGTCCATCACTATGATCCAGAGACCGAAGTTCAGTAAATGCAGTGGTAGCACTTGGACTCACCACCCTCCAAGGAGGCAAGGGTGCAGCCCTCCGCTGGCAAGGTCATGCTCACAGTCTTCTGGGACCAGGACGAAGTAGTGATGACAGATTTCCTGCAAAGGGTACCACAATTACAGGAGCTTATTATGCTTCACTTTTGAGGAAATTAAGGAAGCTATCAAAATCAAGAGGCGGGGCAAGATCAGCAGAGGTACCCTCCTCCTGCAGGACAACACTCCTGTCTACAACTCGCATGTCGCCAGATCAGAAGAACGGGCGTGTAGTTATGAAAAATGGGCATTTCTCCCTACTCTTCTGACCTTGCTCCCTCTGACTTTCACCTCTGCCCAGCCATTACATTGTTTTTGAAAGGAAAGCGTTTCCTAGAGTATGCAGCCTGGATCTCTGAAGCCAAGTCGTGGTTTGAGGACCAACCTGGGGTGTTCTACAAAAACGGTCTCCAGAGCTGCATCAAAAGATAGGGTAAAGGCATAAGTCTGGGTTGTTCCTATGTAGAGAAAGACTAATAACTGCCAAGTTGCGTTGCTCCACTCTATGGGAAGTGGGTCAGGGGCATTACTTATTGCAGATCCCTCGTATACACATATAATTGGGAATTCATTCCAGCGTATCAAATAAATCATTTTAAAAATAATTCACATTTGGCCACATTTTTGTAACAGTTCTTTACTTAAATATATTACCGGGATGTTCCGAATATAGGGTCTCTATCGGAATACATGCACAGGGAGCCAAATCCAGAAAATCTCAGCTAATTGCATTAAACGCACTTGATTACTTTTTAGTGAAGGAGGATTTGAATGTTGGTAACTACTTTGGAGACTTTCATTTTTTTTTAATTGCAATGACTTCATACCTATGCCAATCCCTTTTGATTAATCACTAAATAATTTTATGTTATAAAAATAAATATATATTTCTGCTATATCAGCTGTGAGATATTATAATCATTTAATTAATTATGCTGTACAAATAAATTTTATTTTTCTATATTAGGTGTTAAAATATTATATGTATTTTATTAATCATTGCTGTATAAATGATTTTTCTATATTAGCTATATTATTATATGTATTTAATCAGTGATTATATATATGTGTGTGTGTGTGTGTGTCTTCTATATAAGCTGTTATATTATTATATACATTTAATTAGTTATGCTGTGCAAATATATTTTTGCTATGTTAACTGTACTATTATAACATGCAATTATTTTATTATGCTGTAAAAACAAATTTTATTTTTGCAATAGTTGCTGTTATGTTATTATGTGTATTCTATTAATTATGTTGTATACATAAATTAAATACTTGGGACGTTAGCTGTGATATTATAATATGCATTTATTAAATTATGCTGTACAAATAAAGTTTATTTTTGCTATCTTAATTGTGATATTATTATACGTATTATTAAATTATGCTGTACAAATACATTTGAGTTTTTCCTATAACATGTATTTATTTAATTATTTTGTATATACATTTTTATTTTTGGTGAAAGTAATCTGCAGTTCTTTGCAGAGACCGTGCCATGAGGATGCTTCTCATTCGAGTTAAAATCTAAAACGAAACTTCTCTCTTTACATCATCAACGCCTGGTGTTCATCTGCCATCAATTGAAATGAACGGCTTTCGTCTTGGAGAAGCTTCATCTATTGCCAAGCTTCTTGGCTTGACCTTTGCCCCCGATCTGCAATGAAACACATATATCACATCCATTGGAAAAGTATCTGGAAAATGGTGGGATCCTTCTACTGCTCCATTGATATATCCTCCTTGATGCACATCACTACTTATATAAGGTCCTGGATATGACCTTAAACTATATCCGATGGTGAGACCCCAGCTTGCAGGCCTTAGGGTGTGTGAAGCCACCCTTTAATTGCCATTGCTCCCAGGTCCACTCTGACCCGGTCTGGTAGCACCTGTTAGGGTCCCAACTATGGGTTAAATAGAATACGACTTAGCAAAGAAATATACTATATTAAAAAATCGTTCTTGAAAATCACCAGATTCGGCATTAAATAACCTGAAAAGGGTTGATATGCCGTAAAACAAAACAACTAACTAACTACCTATATAAAAGACAGGTACTACGAACGATGGAGTTCTGTTGCCACATCTGGGCAAGATGCTGCTAGAAATAGCTTATCCTGCCTTGACAGAGTTCAAAATAGACTTCATAGCTTAGTGGGGGGATGCTCTTTTCACTTCTCTACAACCTCTTTCCCAAAACCACTATCAACTTTTTCCCACGCTCTTTATCCGTTCCTAGACTTACATGTATATTACATGAACAAAGTTTCTTACTGAGAACTGCACGCCTGTGGAACTCCTTCCCAATTGCCTGCTTTCCAGCTGACAACAATCTGATTCTCGTCAAGTCCAACGTAAACAAGTTCTTAATTAACCGTCCCCCTAAGTAATCAAATCTACAAAACTCCCACGACTTATGTCTACTACGCGATAATCACATTGACTAATGTATACCCATTAACCCTTATCCGCGACTGGCTTCCGTGTTTTGATAAGTGGTGATTCACATGTAAAAAAAAACCTGACAAAATGTTAAAAGCACTGGTGTTTTCTATTTAAAAACGCTTAACACGTCATCTAGTTTGCGCCCGAGTTATATCTTCTATTAATATATAATAGCGTTCAGTAACAAATAAGAAACAATTGACAATTAGAAACTGCTAAATACGCACAAAGTAAAACTAAATAATTATCCCTTAATCAGTTTATACAAACAATTGAAAGATAAGCAAAAGGTGTAAATTTTATTATCTAAGGCCATGATAGCGGCCAACCAGATTGACCTTGTTAGCCAATTGTGTTGAACTAAAAGACACTCAGCCTCTTAATAGTACAACGATAAGATGTTCCACAGAAAAAGATGCTATGGTTTCCCATCACTATTTAAAGTTTACGAAGTGGAGCAAAAATTCAAATGAAATGCTGTTGATTTTAACTTATTAAAGCGTACGCCGTCCCTTCGAAGAGAAAACATTTAAAAAAACATTTGCATTTGAAATAAAGTTAATATGAGTAATATTTCTTGTAGGTATATTACAAGGTTCGATTCTCCGCTGCAAATAAGTTAGTAAAATGCACGTTAGCTTTGCTATATCAACCACTAAACGTTATATTATAAACAGAACAGCATTAATGAAGGGCTGGGGTTTTACTAGAAAATAAAAGTTAAAGCGTGAGGATTGAATATAGAAAACGTAATGGGCAGAAAATGTCTTAAGAAATTTATTACATACAGTTTCTGCTTTTCCTCTAGTGATCAATCAGTATTTCCGTCTATATTGGTAAATCAATCGATCCAATTAGTTGCCAACCTTCGAAAAGTGACATTTTGAACGATGATTCGTAATACACCAGAAACTATATGCGTACGTCACTTCGGTTCAAATAATTCGAACTTCTTGTATGCTGTAAACATTTAAAACGCACACGTCCAAGTAAAAATAACATACGATTTGACATTTATTAAATCAGAGAAAGAGGGGTGATGTGTCTGATTGAGAGTGGAGGAAGATGTCAGTAGAAAAGAAGAGAAGATGACTTTTATAGATATGTCAGTAGTGCTGAGACATTGTCGGACCCGATATTAAGAAATCTTGTCTGCTTTTTTTCAAACAGAGATTCTCACGCAAGTCTATTCATTTGAACTCCTCATGTTATGTAGCAAGTTGGTATACACACACACACACACATATATATATATATATATATATATATATATATATATATATATACCTGTGTCTTGTATACATATCGGTTGGCTGAGACAATTTGTTCCTTTATAATAGAGGCAGAGATTACTTTGTTGCTGGGTTTGAGTCCTCCGACCGGCAGTAATCATATCAACTGCACTGATGATTCCCGAAACGATGAAACACTAGTAATTGTAGGTATTTAAAACAATATATTATAGTAAATAATTATTTTAGCCGATTTAAGAACTCGCGTGTTATCGTTGAGCACTTTAGAGTTCAAATATTGTCAGTCACTAAAGCACGCATGCACATATCATGATGTCATAACCAGAAGTTCACTCTGACAGACGTTAAGATATGTTAAAATTTATGTTTAAATTCCAACGATATTTGTCGCAATTAAGGTTGCTATGATATTTTTGATTTCAATAAATAAATAAATTATCAAATATTAAATTCAGTAATTTCAAAATAGATTATAATATTTTGTTTGCTTGATTTATCATTCCTTAATAATAAATTAAATACTAATTATCTCCATTGCATTGTTTAATTAAAGAAATAAGATTATCTTCCCCTTTCTTTCTTCAGTTTTAAATTTAGCGTTTAAATCAAACGTATGCTAACCGATACAAAATATTCCATTAGCGTTTTTTTTTTTAATTTATCATTTCACATATTGAAAAGCTACAATAAACATCCATATGAATACTTTGACCTTAATTGTTGATTTCAAAAGGCGAAGAATTAAAAGGTAAATAATTATATATATTTATATATATATATATGTATGTATCCGTGTATATGCGTGTGTATGTATATGTATATATATGTGTGTGTATGTATATATGTATATATACATATATATGTATATGTGTGTGTCTATGATTTTTATTAGAAATATATTATTATACTATTATATTTAAACCAAATTCAGATTTATAATTTTATTCTATTTTAATTCTATGTTTAACCCATATTAATTTACTTACCAATTTAATACATACCTTTTTAATTTTTTCCAGATACAACTGCCTTACTTTTAATGCTAGGTTTATTTATAGTATCTTTTACATATACTAGAAACCTTTCCCAATACTTATGATGATGAGGAAACTGTGTTTTTTTAAATACTATATGTAAAAATTATTGAAATTAAACTATAACTTGATATGCTTTTTAATAAAAATTTTGATCATCAATATTATTGTTAATATTAATTGGTCTGATATATCGACCATGATTATATATTATTAAAATATATTCTTAGCATAAACCTATGATATTTTTTATTTCGATAAATAAATAAATTATCAAATATTAAATTCAGTAATTCCAAAATTGATTATAATATTTTGTTAGCATGATTTATTATTCCTTAATAATAAATTAAATACTAATTATGTCCCTTGCATTGTTTAATTAAAGAAATAAGATTATCTTCCCCTTTCTTTCTTCAGTTTTAAATTTAGCGTTTTAATCAAACGTATGCTAACCGATATAAAATATTCCATTAGGGTTTTTTTTAAAAATTTATCATTTCATAAGTTTAAAAGCTACAATAAACATCCATATGAATAATTTGACCTTAATTGCTGATTTCAAAAGGCGAAGAATCAAAAGATAAATTATTATATATATTTATATATATATGTATGTATATGTGTGTATATACATATTTATATGTATGTATGTATATGTATATATATACATGTGTGTATATATGTATATATATATATATGTATATGTGTGTGCCTATGGATTTTATTTGAAATATATTATTATACTATTATATTTAAACCAAAATCAGATTTATAATTTTGTTCTATTTTATTTCTATCTTTAACCCATACTAATTTTCTTGTCAAATAAATAAATACCTTTTATTTTATTTTTTTCCAGATACATCTGCCTTACTTTTAATGCTAGGTTTATTTATGGTGTTTTTTACATATATTAAAACCCCTTCCCAATACTATTGCTGATGAGGAAACTTTGTTGTTTTTTTTTTAAATACTATATGTAAAAATTATTGTCCGTGGCTTAATGTCTACCACAATAAAAACATTGTTTTCCGAAACGATCGTACAAATTATTGACTTTGTTGTTGTTCCTTCTTGTGAAACGGATTTGTAATTTAATTATAATTTGAATTTTAAATTATCAATCACATTACTGACTATATATATACATATATATGCATATATATATATGTATATATATATACATATATACATATATATGAACACGTATATCAAATCCATTGAGGAGATGACTTTTATAGATTTTTAAATTATTTTCATTTAATTGAAAATTACTACAAAGTAGTACTACAGACGGACAAACCATTGTCTGTCTTGTTATTCTAGGATTTCGAAACTTTATTACATTATCCAAAGAAAGTTTTGAAGAACATCTTAACATTTCCGTTTTTATGTGGGTGTGTGCATATTTCTCTTGGACATCTAGTCTATAAAATTTTATTCATTTTGTCCGCTAGTTGTTATTTTTGTTTTCACTGCAATATATATATATATATATATATATATATATATATATATATATATATATATATATATATATTGCAGTGAAAACAAAAATAACAAAATGAATAATTTCTCGTCAATACATTAGTTTGATCTCCGTTAATTAACTATTATGTCAGCTAATCAAACCAAATCGCGTGTCGTTAACGTACGCTAAAACCGTGTTTACATTATCATTTCAAATTCCTATCTATTTTAAAATTCCTAAATCGACTTTGTTTGTTTAGTTTCTCCTTAAATTCCTGGGTAAACATTCCAAGGCTTAGATACACAAATTATTAAATATAATTGTTTTATTTTTCTAATAACAATAATTACCCGGCGTTTTCCGGTCAATATCTAACATTCATTTCAACTGATCTTGTTTTTATTTTACAAATTTTTCCTACGAAATTTTAAAAGGCTATTATTATCAGGTGATTTTTATTCTTGTAATGTTCTTGTTTTCCTTTTTGTTTGTAGACATCTGTATGTGTGTGTGTCTGGTCACGAATAGGCTCCTATATGGTTGACTATTATAGAACATTGATCACATATAATCATAGAAAATGTATCGAGACACAGGAGTGGGTATGTTTGATCTGGCATAATGATGATTCATTAAAATTGTGGGGTCTGCGTACGCGCCTGGTCCACAAAGTATGGGAATAAAAAAATTAAAATTAAAAAAAAAAAACGTTTACAAGTGTTTTTCATATATATGCACATAAGAATACTTTGATAAGTATGTTTTAACTTAATTAGCGATGGTATAATAAAATTGTGGGTTCTGCGTGCGTCTGGCCTCCATAGAATGGAAATAGGCAAACCCTTTAATAAAGACTTTTTATATCTATCTGCGTAAGTATACTTTGATAATTATGTTTCAGGTTTAAGAAATATGGTACAATAAAATTATGAGGTGTTCGTTCGCGCCTGATCTCCATAGAATGGGAATATCTCACAAAGTTAAACAAGGTTTTGTAATATAGATCCACAGAATATTGTGATAAGTGTTTCAGTGTGAACAGGTATGATATATCAAATTATGGGGTTTATCTATTTTATTTTTACTTTCATCATATTTTGCTTTGGTTTTGATACCCCCAAATTCGAAGCTATCTCTTTACAACCCTATCTTTTCATAACCTATCATACTTTTATACACCAGAGTCCATTTTTGTAGGCTGTTTTTGAACCCAATTAACGACGGGTTCTTTTTCTAGTATATATATATATATATATATATATATATATATATATATATATATATATATATATATATACAGATAAGCTTAATAGAAGGAGCAACACTTTCCTCAATCTTCCCACAGATATTAAATAATTTAAGAGTGGGCGCATCAATACTCGGAGAGAGAGAGGGCGAGATAAATACACATACAATTAAGAGAGTAATGGGTTATTCGTTCAGATACTTTCAACTCACCTGTTTAGAACATTTTAAATTATTTGTTTTAAAACATTAACTCAATACCAGTGATAAGGACCTTTTCACGATTAATTTTGCGTGATTGGCATATCAGAGAAATGCCTTAGTGAAACAAAAATTGATTAATGTTGCTTTACGATAATAATAGGTCGTCATTAAACATCCAATATGTTATACGTTATGAAAAACTTACGGCTCCTCCTTTCTTGAATGTATTTCCTTCAGCACGGTTAAGGAAGTCCATCTACTTTATGTATGTAAGCCTATAAATCGTCATGGAAAATTTACCAGGTGCTTCAGCTGGCCGAACAATGCTATCACACTGTGAAAAGCAGCAATTTTGATCTTTCGTAGGTATAATACACAATTATACATAATATATACAGCACTTACCATCCCCATGTAGTTACTCGTCGAATACTTGCCATGCGTAATGTAAAGGAACAGGTTAAGAGAATTATGGCGCATACACTGTGATATTTCGCGTTAATTGCTTAATATACATCTGAGAAAGGCACCTGTGGAATAGATTTATTATCAATAATAAAATATATAAGCAATATACTTATGGAGAAAAGATAGATTGAAAAATGGGAAATAAATTTTGATCGAGAAAAGTTTAAAATAAATGAGTGTCATTACGACCGCACTACATTCCCCCAGTGTACAACGAAACTGTTTCGAAATGCAATATCAAGTGATAATTGCTATAAACCATCGCCACAAGTAATAAAACTAATTTCATGTGTTTTTACAATTTTAACAATTTTATTGCATTTTCCATTATTGAGCGCACAATGCATGTATAATTATTAACCCTATAATTCTAGTGACTTCTGTCATGCATAAATTGCAGGCTTCAGATAAGATCATTTTATAAAGACTTAATATTTACTATGTAAATTTGATTGCTTTTTGCTGTAAATCATTTCCCCACTTACCAATTTAAATAATAACAAAAACAGTAAACTGTACGCATAAAAAAACACATTTTGTTTACTAACAGAAAAAGCAAACACATCCGAAAATGAGCAAAAAAAAAAGCCATGTTTTAATTTCAATGAGAAGACGGTTCGCATTTTTATTTCGTTTTGTTATCTTTTCGTGATAGACAAAAAAAAGACTCATTTACCTCCGTGTCCCGTTTTCATTTGTTCTCATTTCTTTTCGAATAGTAAACAGGACTCAATTTTATTTGATATCTCGTGAAAAAAAATTACAGTATGAAAAAAAAAACTGAATTGTGTTTTCATTTTGTTTTATTCGCATTTCTGATTCCTGCGGGCTTTTGTCTTCGGTAAACAACACTATCGTCATTTTTGAACGAAGAAAATGAATATTTCAGAGATACGTCTGTAAAACCTTACTAAAACAATCAACTGATCTGTCCTGCTTCAGTATTAAATCTCAGATTCCAAAAGTAATTTGATTTTCTATGCAGCCACGACTCTTTCTAATAGGCGCTGCTCCCAAATTTCTTTGTCTCGCCCAAGTTTTATAAAACCACGATTTCTATTTTTGAATCAGTCCAACTACGATACCCACTTTGCGTGTTAATTGCACAACATTTCGACTGATATAATCTTCGATCTTCTTTAGAAGGAAAAGAGAGAGGGAGAGAGAGCGAGAGAGAGAGAGACAGACAGACAGACAGAGGGTTTTGCAGTATGGATGTGACAATGTAAAAAACTTGACCAAAAAGTTGGCGTCAAGCAATTCTCTTTTATTAGGCACAGCAGAAACAGAAGTAAGTATTTGACGAATTCCCTCTTTAAAAATCTACCAAAAGGCAAGTAATTATCCAATCAATAGGAAAATTTTAAATATTATTAAGTGAGGAATGGCTTTTATAACGGTGTATTTTTCTTTCATAATCGATATATCGACACAAATATTTTTTGCCTACAACCGTATCCCTTATTTGTGGTATAAATATGCTTATAATAATCAACCGAAACTGATCAAAATATATTGTGATAAAGGTGACTATTGTAGGTAAAACAAACAAAAAAACTATGTGCATTTTTAAGTTGAAAATCACAATGTTTAATGTGTTTTATTTTTTCATTTTTGTGTTTTGAAATTCGTTGAATGTGTTAATAATTATTATTATCTTTCAGATCAGCCAAAAAATATATTACCATTATTTTTACGAAAAACACTATTTCAAAATTTTGGAAAAATAAATTAATAATTTTGTTTTAGTGAGCCCAATATTGCTAATATACTTATAAATTGGAAATCCTTTGAAGAATCAAGAAAAAAATAACAGCGATTTTGCTAAAAATACAACAATTCTTTTCGTCAAATTTTTGGTACGTGATAGTACCTTTCATATTGTAGATCATAAAGCATGCACACAGTTGTTCATTCTAATAAACGGTTTATAACTCTCGATTTTTATTTTACTGTGACCTGATTTAGTTTTAAGTATGCATTTACAAAACTCTTCCGTCCAGGAACACGGGGTCCTGATGGCAAAACAGAGTCAAGACGACCAAACGTAATACTAGATGCAGGTTTTATCTCCAGCACATACGGAGCCTAGCGTTACCAACACGGTCAAGCATCCGGAACTGGCCAGCCTCATCGTTGCTTAACTTCAAGGATTATGTAGAAAGTATATATATATATATATATATATATATATATATATATATATATATATACATATATTTCTGTAGAAATATATTTTCTTATTATATATCAATCCTTATATAAGAAGCTTAACGTGATTACAGAGCAATATATGGAATAAATGACAAAAATTTATATTCCAAAATTTATGATGTTGAACATCTAATAATGTATTTCTTTTAAATCAGTTGATTAATACAAGAATTATATAACTCAACTGATTTAAAGGAATAAATTATAAGATGGTCCACAGCATGCATTTTGGAATATACATTTTTGTCATTATATATATATATATATATATATACAGGGTGACCCAAAAAATGGGCTGCAACTCTTATTAGGCCCCATTTATTAGTGTTTTGTCCGAATGAAATTAAACTTTGTTCATAACTAGTTTATTATATTCAAAACATCACATCAAAACACAAGGGTATTTGGCCTTTTTCCTCCGTTCTACAGCATATGTTCTAGATGGCCTCCATTTACCTTTTTTGGTGGGTGGCCCTCCCTGTGTATATATATCGCTTATGCTTTATTAATTAAACAATTTATAAAGTTGATTCTTCAATTATTCGTCAAAAGAAATGTTACAAATACATGGAAATTTACAGTAATAAATCAACCGTTTTTGTCCTAAAAAAGCTACCATTGTTTTTTTCTGAACTATCATAAAATTAAGATTTTTTCAATTTCGCCGCGGGAATGTATAGAGTGAGAGGAAAGATAAAATTAGTTCAAATTCAGGTAACGATGTTATAATATTTTTTTCATATTCTTACAGCAAATCATCTAAAATCATATTACGATAAAAACACTTTTCAAAAATATTTAAATTTGTTATCCATCGAGACAAAAATCGCGGTTAATGGTATTTTTTTTTTAGAAAATTTTAAATTATATTACAATTAGTAGAAACTATTTATATTATCCTGCTTTTTATATAAAATTCGAGTTTATATGCTACTGGAAAACAGTTGCTCAAAAATAATGGATTATAATAGATTTTAATCGCTTTAAAAAAGACAACTATGTTTTTCTTACACTATTTTGTCCATACCTATCATTTCTTATTAAATATGAGAGCCCTAATAAAACAACCTTAAATGTAATTTTTCAAGCACTCCCATTTGAGTACGGCCCTGACGGTAGGGCATTATAATACACTGACTGCCCCCCCTGCAGAGGGTAAAAGTCCCTCAATCGGGGTCCTGGATATGACCTTAAAAAATATCCAGTGGTGAGGCCCCAGATTGTGGGCTTTGGGGAGTGTGGAGCCACCCTTTAATTACCATTGCTCCCAGGTCCACTCTGACCCGGAGTGGTAGTACCTGTTAGGGTTCCAAGTATGGGTTAAATAGAAACCGACTTGAAAACAACAAATATATTCTATTACATTTTTTTTCTTCAAAATCTTTGGATTCGGCATTAAATAACCCGAAAAGGGTTGATATACCGTAAAAAAAAACAACC
>NC_136485.1:48394854-48472354 GCF_053919585.1 Euprymna scolopes
GTTGGATTTTAACTTGAGCGATTAGTGTTGCATACAAATATGAATAGAAATTTAGTTTATGTAGGTGTCATTTATGTTTGTGCCCAAACCCATAAAGTACATTTCGGATTGTGCAACTATACATGCCAGATGTTTGTCTGTACACCACTTGCAGTTCAGTTTTGCAATTTAGTTGCATTTCTGTTCATTCCTACTTACTGCGATTTGATTTAAGTGTGTTCATCTTTCATTCAAATTTGTCTGTATGCACATTGCATATTTTTGTGCACACGAACATTAAGTGTATGACAGGTTGTGCACTTATAGAGAACGATTATATTTAGTTTGTGCACTTGCATTTTAGTTTGAGTCTACGTAGCGAAAGAGTATTTTAATTTGCGCATATGTGTATATGTATATATTTATTTCATTTCAGTTTGGATATATATATATATATATATACATATGCATCAAATGTATTTTCGTATATGGATATGTAGAAAAAATGTATTCTATGCTGCACACGCGTACATAAATTACACTCTTGTTTAGACATATGTGTAGAAATTAATTATTAGTCGGTGCATGTGTGATCGTGTACAATCAGAGAAATTTCAAACGACTGTACGTTGTGCATATTACAAGCAGTTGAATTGTATGTTGCGTGTATACATATCAGTTGCATATAAGTTTGCATATATGCACATCAATAATTCAAGTAATATTGATTTTACAATGGTAAATCTGGCAATATTATTCAGTGGTCATCTTGTTAATCAGAAATTGCATTTCCACCACTGCGAAGAGATCACTTTTGGAGGTGTGCAAATATTAAGCACCGCATAAAAATATTCTTTTAAAAATATATTAAATACTTGTGGAGCCATAACTCTGTAATATACTTTATGCTACTGCGGTTTTTTAATCAAAAACTTCTCGGAGTAATAAATATTTACGAGTATATTCCAATTATTTCGTTATTCTAGTTGAAGCAAGGTATTGTGTTGCTTATTTAGTTGAAATTACGCTTGTGGTATTCTGTGATTATTATTCTACGATGGTAAATGTTGAGTCCTTCTGGTTTAGTTTACTCTCAATCTCTTAAGATCTGTCCAGGGAAACTCACACATAAAAACACATATTTTCCAATAACTAATTCTTTAAATGGGATCGGAAAAACGAGTCATTAGCTTTCAAGTCTAATGAAACACCCCCTATATCTCTCTTTCAGCCGTGGAACATTCGATATAAGAGTGCTCGTGTTATTTTCCATTACATTTGAAGAAAAATTAAAAAAAAAACTATGATTCTTGCATTAAGTGGTTTAGTAAACATAAAAAAAATAAATATTAACGAAATAATCATGAAAGATATAAACAAGCAAGTAATAAACATGAAACAAATAAAAATTGACTAAAATTTACATGACAAAGTAAACATGAAACAATACAAATGAATGAAATAAACATGAAAGATAAGCATGAAACAAATGAAAATGAATGAAATAAATATGAAAGACATAAACATGAAAGAAATAAACATGAAAAATAAACATGAAAAACAAACATGAAACAAATAAAAATGAATGAAATAAACATGAAAAATAAACATGAAAAAATTAAAATGAATTAAATAAACATGAAAGAAATAAACATGTAAGACACACACATGAAAGAAAGAAATATGAAAGAAATGAACATGAAAAATAAACATGAAAAAATAAACATAAACAGGTAACCATGAAAGAAATAAACATGAAAGAAATAAAAATGAAAGAAATATACATGAAAGAAATAAACATGAAAGAAATAAACATGAAAGAAATATACATGAAAAAGAAACATGAAACAAAATAATCATGAAAGACATAAACAAGCAAGATAATAATAATAATAATAATAATAATAATAATAATAATAAATTAAATATAATTATATTAATTATTATTATTATTATTATTATTATTATTATTGTTATTATTATTATTGTTGTTGTTGTTGTTGTTTTCATTATTGTTATATAGCAGTCCCACATTTTGGATAGTTTTAGTTCAATTCTCGTGTGAAAGATAGTTAATTGCCTTCATATAAAGTATTAAACCTGTGCATTGACAAAAGCAAACCTTTAGAAAAAATGGGTGTAAATCCCTCGTTAATCCCTTAAAGTCATCTATTGTGTCAGTCATGTGCAGAAATGCTAAAAGATACCATATTTCTATGGGACAATGCTGGTTTCTTATTGCTTGCTAGCAGAACGTGTCTATAGAAGAATTTTTTTTTTATTACATTTTCACCCCAAACAAGGCACATTGCCACTTTGGTGTAGGGTGCTACTATCAGGGGAAACATCTACTGGGGTACTATGTAGGGATTTGGGCAGCGAGATGTTAGTTCACATTGCACTTGAACTTATGCATGTCAGTACAGTTGGGGAAGCAGTGACCTGGAATGGGATTCCAAAGTCTAGCAGTTCTGGGGAAGAAACTACTGAAGTAGAAAGATCTTTTACGTCTAGGTATCTCTACAGTGTGGGGGTGGGATTTTGCAGCTTGTCGAGTCTGTCGAGGGTGTTTACGTCGTGGGGCCACAAGTGATTGCAGTTCATCAGAGCATTCACCATTATAATACTTGTAGAACAGGCAGAGGGATGCAACGTTTCGACGATGAGACAGAGGCTGAAGCTTAGATGCCATTTTAGGGCCTATCAGATTTGCGACTCTCTTTTTAACCCTGTCAAGGAGCGAGAGACTAATAGCCGATGCACCAGCCCAAATATGACAGCAATACTCCATACATGGGCGAATAGTGGCCTTGTATAGATACAGGATACTTTCGGGTGTTAGAAGTTTTCTAGCACGGTAGAGAGAGCCCACCTTCCTCGCAGCAGCCCTGGCAATGCTCTCGATGTAATTGTTCCAGCTCATGTTTCCGGTGAACGTTAGGCCAAGGAGCTTGAGAGACGTACTCTCAGATAAAGAGTCGTTGGCAATTGCTATAGGTGGTAGAGAAGGTTTCTTGTAATTATTGAATGAAACCAGTTTTGTCTTGGCGGCATTGAACGTGACCATCCATTTTTGTCCCCCATTCCACTACTGATTGGAGGTCATCCTCTAATGTTTCTGCCAATACTTTAGATATATGTTCATTTGTTTTCCTGTCGTGCCTGCTATAGAGTGTGGTGTCATCAGCATATATACCGATCTCAGGGGCAATTTTGTCGGGGAGGTCATTTATGAATATCAGGAACAATAGAGGTCCAAGGATAGACCCCTGGGGCACTCCCGCATTTATATCATATTGTTTAGATGTACGACCGTCGAGGACAACCTGGATTTTTCTCTTATCTAAGAAGAATTTAATTATGTTAAGTATTCTACCAGTGATACCGTATGATCTAATCTTCCTGAGGAGACCCTCATGCCATACCCTGTCAAAAGCCTTTGATATATCTAGAGCAACCGCTCTGCCCTCTCCCGCTTTGTCCAGTGAATGGTATATGCGTTCAGAGATTACAGTGAGGATGTCTGCCGTGGAACGGGCTTGTCTAAATCCATATTGTTGGTCGGTCAGAAGTTTAGCATCTGTAAGGTGCTGGACTAGAGAATGGTTAATTAAAGTCTCAAATATTTTGGCAAAAAGTGGGAGGAGGCTAATAGGGCGATAATTTAATGGGTCAGTTCTTTCGCCAGAATTCTTGAATACTTGTACCGCAGAAGCAGTTTTACAACAGCCCGGAAAGCAAGATTCATGAAGGCATTTGTTGTAGAGTTTGGAGAGAACTGGAGCTACTTCGGCTGAGCACTTTTTTAATAGCACAGCTGGGATGAGGTCGGGGAATGTTCCAACTTTTTTATAATCATATCCTGCTATACCTAAAACATGATTATTTTTTACATAATGGGAAAGTCTGTTTAGTGTTACTGTTAAATAAATAAATAAATTTGTAAAAATAAACAAAAAAACATATAGCTACGTGTAAAATAAATAGAGTCATATTATTTAGTTTTAATTTTGTTCAACTGCCAAAAAAATGTACGTGTAAAAATAAATAAATGTTATTCATCGATATCTTAAACTTGTAGGTTGTAAAAACAGAAGCCATGTTAATGTTGTTCAAATGTCAAAGAAAATATATGTGTAACAAAGGTTAAACCGAAAAATGTTTATTTTTTATATCTAGAAACAGTGGTCATGTAAAACATCTCATTTTTATGTTTGATTATACGATTTTGTTTTAAAATACATATATACAAATATACATGCAATATGTATTCGTAAAAGAATTATGTTTTAAGTAAAATTAAAACAAAGCAAAATAAAAAATAAAAAGACTGAAAATATTTTCCTCATATGTTAAATAGAGTTTTGTGAACAAAATAAAAGTATAAGTTAATTTTAACATATGAACGCATTTGAAGACATATATGTAAAATGCATATGTATAAAAAGAAAAGAAAATATATTCGAAAGGTTATTTTATAGTAAAGTTTTAAATATTTGTCACGTACTGTGTACGTTAAAAGAAAAAATAATCTGTCTTCAACAAAACGGAGGACTGCATCTATTTCGTTTGTATGAACGTCCTTAATGTACTAAATACGTAACAAACATTTAAAATATCAATGTCAATATTCAAATAGGTTTAATCTATATAAGTGTGACTAATTAAAAATATAAACATTGTTTATTGTGAAATCAGCTGTCGCGGTTCCTCGACCTATATCAACTCTTCTGGAATGATGAAATCCATTTTCAATTCAAAATAAAGCCTCATACGATACTTATTCTTATTATATTAATTTCCTTTGGGGATTAATTTTTATTAAAAGTTACATACTTCGAATAATAACCAGTTACTTCCCAATCCCACTTGTGGTGGGACGATTAATCGGAATCGGAATCGTTAATCGTAAGAATCGTGTATTTGGGGGGGGGGGTCGGAATCGCATCGTTAAAATATACCTTAGATTTACGATTCTTTCATTACGATTCTCTTATATTTTAAAGTTGAACTCTTTGTTTGAAGAGAGATTAATGTTGTCAAAGATTTATGATAAATAACGTCGGCAGATCTACACGTTTTCGCTGAAACTGGAGACGCCATTTTATTTCACGCATCTCTCGTTGAAATTCAAGGGATAAATCAGTATTTTAAACTTTGACCGAAGTTAGAAATAAATAACAAAAAAAATTAAACTAGATATTAATTACTTCCGGAAAGAAATATGAAAAAAGTAAATAAACTAAGTGAAAGAGAATATATATCCGTAATTATTTAATTGGAAATGGATCGAGTTAATTAATGAAACCTATATATATATATATACATATATATATATATATATATATATATATATATATATATATATATATTATTATTATTATGATTAAACACGGGAAAAGAAAAACACATATTCATAATTGTCTGAACTGAGCGAGCGCGATTTGAAAACCAAAACATTTACTATATAAAAAAATATCAAAATATAATTGTAAAAACATTTATTGAAAAGTTTGCGTTAGAAAATATAATGTTAATAAAACAATTTTGTAATGAAAGCAACATTGGATTTTTATAAATAGTTTTATTTTTGTTTTGTTTTTTCGAACAAATAAATAAATAATTTTAATGATACATTTTTTTTTAGATTAAAGCAACTTTGAAGGGTCAACAACAAATTAATTTAAATGAAATCGAAAAATAATTATCTAGTTTAATTTTGTTATTTATTTCATGCTTCGATCATAGATAACATACTGATTTTTTCGTTGGATTTCAATTACAGGTGCGATAAAGTGTAGAAATACCAAAACGTCATAGAACTTTTCATATCATATTAAATATGATGTACAAGAATTTTATTAACTACATTAAAGGTAACCTTTATTGATCTTAATGATTTCTCTTATTCCATCACACACATAGGCACTGTTTGTCTGTTTCGAAACTTCGAGGCCCATGATTAGCTATCTGTTTGTACTTGCACTGAACTTTAGCGGCCGTAAGGTAACATTGTTTTCATTGTTTTCATTTGTGATAGAAATTTATTTATGTATAAAACAGCCAAACTACCTGAAGTCCATGGAAAAGTTGATGAATATTAACCCTTAGAAAGAAATATTTTACAGTTCTGCGAATAAATCATGTTAAAAATCAGTAGTTTTTCCAAATGGCAACTAAAAATAATAAATTTAAAAAAAAAGGGCGCTTATCTTTTGGCAAGTTGTTTTCTTTTTACCGACACTCTTCCATTAGTAAACAAATGAAAAATCGTATTAGTAAAGGAAAAATGTCTTGTCAACGTTTATACTAAAAAAATAAAACAAACACATTCAAATTGGTTAATTTGCTGAGATAAGAAGGTCCAAGCCTCGTTCTGAAAAATCTGAAGAGTTAGATCACATGGAATGTGACACCGGTGCTTCTACTATTATTGACACTTTGAATGATGAATATAGAAAGTAAATTAACCTCGCCGAATTGTTGTATTTAACAAAATATTTCTTTATTTAAAAAGAAAAAAAATCGTTCAATTGTTTTATGCAAACAAACATTTGAACTTTGCTGTTTAAAAAAATGCTGTTTTCCTTTTTACGTTGACTTACCTCTCCTTTATTTTTACTTCTTCGTTACGTTTATAGTAATAAATGTTCGAAATTTCTTAGATTTTTTTCCTTTCTTTAATTTTGGAATTAAAGTTTTTTAATTGTATCTTACCTTGGTTTTATATTTCACCATTTTGTTTTTTAGTTAATATATGATTCTCTACATTAAAAAGCGACCTTGTGTCTAACTCTTACCTCGTGGGGAAGAAATATGGCGGCTGAAAAACGTTTTTCGACCCCCATAAAAGCATTACAATACATTTAAACCCTGAAGAATTTCCGCCATGCGCCCTTGTTATTCTAAGTTAACTAGCCACTACGTGTGTTTCAAACTTAATAAAGAAATAAAAAATAAGCGCCTTAAAATAGTAAAAACACTAAAGCTTTTTTCGTTTTGAAAGAGAGGTTTCAGGCGCCCCTATTATCCCAAAGAACCAGCTATGTAAACACTGCAATATCTTTCAATAATAATGTTTTTTTTTAATTCTTTACAATCAATCTGTGCTTAAAATTAAGAAATTATTTTCTTAAATATTTTGTTTATATATGTTTACATTTTGTTTTTAAGTAAAATTAAGAAATTAAATTTAAAAATATTGTTTATATCCATCTTCATGCAAAAGTGTTATTTTCGATAGCTTCACCAGATGTTAACCTAAATTTTCCGAATGTCAGAACGAGGCCTGTCTGCGGGACCTACGTTTTTCAACTGCCCCAATTACAAAATATTTTAACCCCCCCTTTTGAGTTTTTTTTACTGTACACACATATTCGAAAATGTTGTCACAAAACAAATAGATAAATAGGAATGATTTGAGAAGGCTTAAAATTGAATCAATTCTAGAGTTATGTTTAAAATTTCCTTTAGAAATAACAATATGTCAGAAAGTGAAATGAAAACCAGTTAGCGATTGAAGCTGCAAAAAATGTTAAATTTTAAAGAGTTATTGAAGATGAAGAGAAAATAATACAAAAAATGAATATTAAAAAGATAAACAAAACATGTTATTCCCCTTGAAATTTGATGTTATTGTATTCTTATTTAATTAATCATGACTTACTTTTTCTTTATATTTTTTATTATATAAAATAACTCATGAAATTGATTGTTATTAATTTCCTGGTTCATGTTTAATCCATGGTTAAACTATTTGTTTTGACTTTTATCTTCAATGAAAAAATTTTTACGAAAAAATCAAATCGTTTTCGAAATTCCCTTAATTGTATGTCTACCTTTACGCTGCACCAATTTTTTTCGCTACACAAACACTTTCGATTATATAATGGAATATTTCAAAACAACAATTCCACAGGAATATGAATCGGAATCGTACTTGATATCAGAATCGTAAATACACATTTTCCTGGAATCGGGGAAAAATGCATTACAATATTTCTGGGATTTTAGATGCAGATTGATAACACATGACAGACACTATTCATGCAGTTGTTATCTTCTTGGTTGTTGGTCTCAACACGTATCGGCCGATGTAACGTCCAAGATGTACTTTGTCAATGGTTCTTAACAGTGAATTGTGAAAGAGTGTGTGTGTGTGTTTTATCAAACATTAATCGTTTGAATTCAAAATATATGATGCGTTTATAAAACGAAAAGAGCGTCCAGTAATTTGTTGGAAAAAAACAAAATTATTATTTCCACCGTTCACTAATAAGTGCACATATATCGGGAAACCCTGGGAGGTAAACTCAGCTTATAATTTTTTTGTGAATACCAACCAAGATTAGAACAGTTGCCCACAAAATCGAAACATAAATGTTATCCGTGCACATCTCCAACGGTCAAAAACAGCATAAATTGATGTTGGTTATTTTATGCCAAGGTCGTAGATATGACATGTATGAGGTTTATTTGTGTATTAATTTATTCTGTAGCTTTATGTTCGTTAGCAAAATCGCCTATAAATTATACCTTTAATTAAAACATTAACTAGTACCTGGAATAATTACGTTGACCTACCGATGGTGATGGCCAGTACAAGATTGGAAACTATTTAGAAATACGATATGCTGTATTTCCATTTGTCTTGAATTTACATTTGATATTATTTAGGAACTCTCCCTTTGGCACAGGTCAGATATCCACACCAAAAGTTACAAGAAATGGATTAGGAGTAGTGGTAAATATGGGCTGATTTCACATTCATCATCGTTCATTGATTCGGATTTATCGAACGATTGCATTTTTTGTCATATAAAATGGCGTTGCAGGGAGTAAAGCTGCTATTAAGAGGTAGTAATAGTAAAATAGTTGGTCTGACTTGGAGACAGACACCTTAATATGTCGAATTTATGCAATTACTTTTTATGCAGGCCGGAGTACAAAAGGCAGTCGGTGTTAATATGGAAGAAATGCTTCTCAAATTGTATATAATAGTTTGGAATTATCCTTTATAAGGTTTGCGACATAGCGAATCTTTGTTGTAATGAAGTCATAATCTAATTTAAGTATAGGAAACTTTTTAATATTCATAACTGCAAAAGTACATATTTAAAATGTCTACGACTAAGTAGACACAGTTTGAACTTCGGACAAGATTTTATTAGCTTATATCTGACATCCACGCCTCTAGACTTTGAACAAGTAAAGGCGAGATGAAAAACAAGTAACTAAAAAGATGAAAGGAATGGTTGTCAAAATTAATAAAGCTTTTAATATCTCTTCATATCCAGAGTCTCCTGAGTTTTGCGAAGGAGAGCGGAAGTAAACGGATACAAGAATTCCGATGAAGCAAAAAAAAAGAAAGAAAAAAAAGGCAATCAGTAAATGGGGGAAAAATGCGAGCATGAATAGAAAATTCCCGAAAAATTCGCATACATTTTGGCCCGAATCTCAACAATTGAAGTGCGTGCTGGCCGCCAATATTTATTACATTATTGTTCGATGTTTCCTTGAAGCATATAAGCAGCCTCATCATGTAGTCAGATAAGAGAAATGTCGAGTGGGCGTCAGTCGATTTACTAAAATTATATTCCCTGTCGTTGTCTAGTCTGAAAGGTTGGCAAATCTCCCATCTTTATTGATTCCTAGGCTTGACGTGAGCCTTTGAAATATTACATGCGAGTATCTTAAGTCTTCAGTCGACGATAGCCCATGGGGAGATCATTTCTGTAAGTTGATGACTAAACAGGCGGTGCCGGCTATTACTTTCACCTTGGCGAACGTGGCGGTATTGAATTAATATTTTCAACGGTATTCGAGCGATTTTATTTCATTCAGTGAGGAACCCTCTTTAACGATAATTTACATACTGCGTTGACCGCGATTAGGTATTCTCCATCTGTTTTGCCTTGGGTATATTCAGTTATTCTCTTTTATACAGTATATAATTGTCATTCATCGCGATTACTTAAAAAAAAGCAAAGTTGTCTTTCTAAATAAGTATATGCGAGAATAAAAGTGTTTACAATCTTATTTTTGTGAAAACAAATTAAAAATATTATTTAATAAAACTAGTAGCAACTGAGCTTAAAACCAGCTTAAACTATCTCCCTTTTCGGCCCCCAAATCATATCTAATCATAATTGTTTTTATTCTAGGTTATACAACGTAATGTTTACTCCACATGCATCGATAAAAAGGAATCAATACAAAATATTGTGTTTAAAAGAAATTGAACAACTACTAAATCGGGTGTATTTTTACCCGGTAATATTTTTTTATCAACATCGACACATTATTGGATTTGTGTATATTCTACACGTGTTTATATCTAGAGCTCATTATAAATATAAAAATAAAATAAATCTTTTCATTTTATGTCTTATCAAGCTTAAATTAAGAAATAGAAAGGACTATCTTCATATATCTGTTATATTAATCGTTGTTTATTTTTAAAGGCATAATTTGTCTTCATAAATTATTTGCGTGCGAATTATTTAACATGTGTTTTCATCCTATTCGGTAAGTAAAACCAGTATTTGTCCCTACTTATGAAATTATGATATCGTGCTATAATGATAACATTATTATTATTTTTTTTTAATTCTTATTATGGAGAGGAAAGGGTGAGCGTTGTACTTTAACCTAACAATTTAATTTAAAAAAAAACGATATCGAAAAACTTGAAAATATTATTAAAAATAACATAATTTTCTTTTAATACTTATACATTTATGTTACCGTGCTATTTTTGATAGTATTATCAAGTCAGCCAATATTTTTATTTATTAATTTGTTAGGTTAAATTACAGAATAGTTTTGAAACACCGTCTCCTGTCCAGGTTTAAAATTGGGTTCAAAATAATCACATTACTTCCGCATACACACAATAAGTGTATAAATACTTTTTTTTTAAATATTTGCTCATTTTTCCTAATTTCATTTTTAATTTGTCATTTCTATTTGTTTTATTTCTTACAATATTATAAAATAAATTAGTTGATGATATTTCTCTTAAAATGAGTCGGAAATAAACTGTTTCTACCCACAGTTACGATGCTTCAAAATTGTCGGGTCCACGTTCCCCATTAAATACAACAAAAAACCCTACTTTCCAACTAGTTATTAAATATAGCTCTTATATGGAGAATTCTTACCCAACTTTAAATACGTTTTTCATTTCACAATTAATGGAAAGTGATATAGGAATTTTGAAGGTATTTACTCCACGATTGTCCGAATTAATTGAATCGTGCATAAATTGCAAACCCCAATGGTTTTAGAAATTTTAGAAAATAAATAGAAATTATTCTACAATTGCCAAAAACGTTCTGGTAAAAAAAAAAACTTGATATATTGTTCGAGATTTCGTCTTGTCTGCGTGAATTGCGAATTGCAAGTTGTAGCGACAAAAATGTCTGGTGCAGAAAAGAAAATTGTCAAAATATATACTCTGTACCTGTTTTATCAAACAGATGTTTATTCTTATAAAATTCTTGCATTGTTTTTATTTTTTAACGTCAATAGCATATACATCTTAAGTTTAATGAATTTCTATATTCCTATTTCATATAAACCATTGAGAGAAAAAGAACTTGTAATTTTTTATGTTCATGTGTAATAAGATGAGAGCCGAATAGAATTAATATTTGGAAGAGCGGCCGTATTTAAAGGACCAAATGAACAAAGTAGAAGCCAAAACAATTTTCAACTTTAAGTTGCCTAGTCAAAATCTAAAAATGTTAAGTGTGTAAGAGAAAGACAAGACGATTAATCCCCTATAGCATCAACATACCATGATCAAAATATTATTATCCCAAAACCAGAAAATAGCGATGAAACTGATGAAAATTTTGAACCATAGAAAGATTCTAGAAGATTTTACAGCTTGATAAAAATCCCTCGTCATACAATTGAACTAATCAGGGGTGATATTTCATTAAATGTAGGTGCAAGTTTTTTCTTTCCAGAGAATAAACTAAATAGGAAAATACGTCATTAGTTGTTCTATACACATAATGAACTTCTTTTGAAGGCGTTATTTAAATCCATTAATGCTACTGCAGGAAGTTTAACGTCAACTGTGCATTTGTTCAAGTCAATTAAATAAATGGCTTCCGTTTTATTTTCCAGGAATAAGAACCAGAGAAAAATGCTTAAGACGTTTTCAGGAAAAAAAATTCTGAAACTTCATATTGCACACATTTACTGAAGTTTCATTTGGTGATAAACCCCAAAAAGTACTGACGACTGGGAGAAAGCAAATATTACGGGATTTGCCTGCATATTCACGTAAGGAAATAGCCGTAAAATTTACATCTGGAGCCTAATAATACGTCTATTAACTTTAAGCTAGACATAGACATATACTTGCTAAAGTTGTATGCTGTGAATTGAGGCCATTTCTTTTTTGCTTTAAAGAGTTCATATTGGAAGAATTTAGACATTATAGAGCTAAAATAGTTATGTTTTCTACTTTGCAATTGTTTAGAGTTTTTGAAGGAAAGTGGAGAAGCCAGTTATAGTAAACAATTTTTTTATTACATTTTCACCCCAAACAAGGCACATTGCCACTTTGATGTAGGGGGCTACTATCAGGGACAAAGGCATCAGGGTACTGTGTAGGGAGTTGGGCAGCAAGATTTCGGTTCACGTTACATTTGGACATCTGCATGTCCGTACAGTTGGGGAAGCAGGAACCTAGAAGGGAATTCCAAAGTCTAGCGATTCTGGGGAAGAAACTACTAGAGTAGAAAGCTCTTTTACATCTAATGGATCTCTACTGTGAAGGGGTGGGATTTAGCTGCTTGTCGGGTTTGTCGAGGGGTGACACAAGTGCTTGCAGTTCGTCAGAAAATTCACCGTTAAAATACTTGTAGAACAAGCAGAGGGATACAACATTTCCTCGATGGGGAAGAGACTGAAGCTTATATGAGAGTTTAGGATCTATCAAGTTGGTGACTCTCTTTTCAACCTTGTCTAGGAGTGAGAGACTAGTGGCAGATGCACCAGCCCAAATATGACAACAATACTCCATACATGAGCGAATGGTGGCCTTATAGAGTTAAAGGATACTTTCGGGCGTTAGTTGCTTTCTAGCACGGTAGAGAGGACCTAACTTATTCGCAGCGGTCCTGGTAATGCTCTCAATATAATTGGTTCATCTCATGTTTCTTGTGAACATTAGGCCGAGAAGTTTAAAAGATGTACTTTCAGATAAAGAGTCATTGGCCATATGGGAAGTATTTATGTTAAAACTTATTTACAAAGAGAATTCAAATGTTTCTTTACATTGATGAGAGAAACAGTCTTTTCTTTTGACAGCTATTACACAATAAAGTAAAATACAGCTTTTCAGACATTTTATTAGGGGAAATTATACATGTTTTAATATTTAGCATAGAGTTTTTCTATAATTCATGTACATAAATAAACATATTCTTTGTTAGGACTGAAAGGGATAATTATAAATAATGTCACATATAAATCCGAAAAAGACTTTCACATATACATCTAAAAAATATTTTTTGTGTATCAAAGTAGATGATTTGTTGATGTTAGTAACCTAGTGTTTCTGAATATTTGTAATCCTCATATGTTTGTGCAAGTTTCTCTGTTGCAATATTTTCAATTTTCCAAAGAAGTTGAAAACCGATCTACCCTTATATATATATATATAACTACTTAATTTACTCACAAAAAATTAATATACGAAAGTATAGATTAACGCGTAAACTTTAAGTATTTACTTCAAAAGTGCTGAATTCGTAGTAGAGCTATTTAGTAATTTATGAAATATATATGGCGATAAAGCTACACTGAATATTCCGCATTTCATCCACTCTAGGACTCCTCAGGCTTATGCGCGTATTCTGTGGTTGTTTATTTTTTATATGCTCCTCTTCTATTGAGAAAAGATGAGCATAATAAAACGATAAACAACCACAGAATTCGTGCATAAGCCTGAGGAGTCCTAGAGTGGATGAAACGCGGAATATTCAGTGTAGCTTAATCGCCATATATATTTTATAAATTACTATATATATATATATATATATATATATATATATATATATATATATATATATATATACGAATGATCTGCTGTCTTAAGTCATACCAGCCTTATATATACATGGAGGGACTTTTTAAGACTTGAATGCTAGACTTACGGAGCAAATGTATTCATCGATAAAAGTGAAAAAGTCTCTGTGTGTTTGTCTTTCTGTCTGTGTACATTCCCTACCAAATAACTTCGTCAATATTCGGTCTACAGACTGGAGATTTGTATACCATGGGTATCGAGTTTGTAGAAGATATGTTTTATCCGTTTTCGGAGAAGCATTTACCTGGTTAAGGGGTCAAAGTTCACCAATTTGACCTTTGAGAACCATACCAAACTCTTCAGCCAATTTTGAAAGTTTTGATATAGGTTACTTGAACATGGCTCTAACTAAATAATTCAGTTTGAGCCCAAAACAATATTTGTTCAGGGGTCATAATTTAGGTCAAAATCTTTTAAAAAATTACCTCTGCGGTCTCTACCAAATTACTGAGCCAATTTTTGATCTAAACATTTGGAATTTTACATAAAGTGTACTCCGACATAAGGCAAGCTTTTTAATCATGTGTTTGCTGGGAATTTTACTTCCAAGGGGTCAAAGTTCAAAAGATTTTACCTTTGCGGTCTCTAGAAACTATTATCCCAATTTTGAGTCTAAATATTTGATATTTTACATAAAGGGTATTCAAACATGCAGCAAGCTTTTTAGTCAGTTTTATGGTGAAAATTTGGCTTAAAGAAGGTCAAAGTTTACACAGTTGACCTTTGTAAACTCTACCAAACTTCTCAGCAATTTTTGGTCAAAACACTTGGAACTTTACATGTAGGTTACTTTGACATGGGTCAAACATTGTAATTTAATTTAAGCCAAAACAATAAATGTTAAGGAGTTAAAATCGGGGTCAAATTAACAAAAAAATGACGTCTATCGTCTCTACCAACTTTCCCCCATGGTACTTAAGGAAGCCTATTATATAGAAAGACCTTACCGTACATATTTACACTTTTTAATATATACATAAGCATATAAATTTATAAATAGTACATAGGGTTCGAGCAAAGCCGGGTCCAACTGCTAGTATATAATAATATTAAACATACAAATACCATACTCATTTTTCCGTCCCGATCAAACCTCTTTAATGTCTATGAATTGTTTATAAAATTTTACAGTTTGATATTTATATTAAATCCTCGTAAAAACCTCATCCGACTGGAGCAAAACCATTTTAACCCGTTTTTAACTACGTTATCCAACTTTACAGACAAAACATTACGCAAGTCTAAAGAAAAAACTATCTGCAATTATTCATAGAGAAACCACTAAACTAAAGATTGTGTAATATTTTTTTCTGTGGGAATTAATCCGTATTTTGATCACGGGAATTTGCTTGACAATACCTTTTCTTGTTCTCAAATCAGAGAAAAGAAAAGAGAAAAACAGTCTGACAAAGATTTATTTTTAACAATTAGTGTTCTGTTTCTTCTCCAACCAGCCGTCTGCTTTTGTAAATTTTTTTTTGTCCCCGTCATCGTGATTTTTATTCCGCTTTCTTCCATACCTTACGTGCAAGAGGTAATCTGTAACTCTCCCGAACAAACAAACAAAAAATATATATAAGAGCGCATTTTTTGCTGAGTTCTCGAACACCGATAGCGGATAAATTTGCATTTATCTTCCTATTATTCGTATCGGACGGATTTCCGGTTGTAATGTCAGCGCTTCTCTACAAATGACACGCGCTAAACGTTGACTTTTATTGCTGTGGTTTTCCATGGCATTATTTAAATCTATGCGTTTAAAATGTAATGTTATTTAATGTTCTTAATATAAAACAAATTATGTGAATTATTAGTCAAAAAACCTTATTCTATGTATATTTTTGTTTTTAATTGACGAAAAAGTTTCGCAGCTCTCGGTATATCTATCTGAGTTTTACTGGTAATGATTTAGTAATCCGATACTTGAATCGATTGCAATGTAATTTGTTGTGCATCCCTGCACGGACATAGTTGACAGCTGCCACGTGACTTGTCTCATCCAGTCAGTTTTTGAATTCTCGTATTTTGTTTGAGACTAAAATTTATTCATGGTAAATTTATCAAGATATATATTTTGGAGACTCTCTTAATTGTTTCTGATTCGTTTATTAATCGCGGAATAATACGCTTGTCAGCGATATCTGAAAGAAGTTATTTTCAAATCGCCCAATATTAGAAATATACTAAGCACATAAATTGTATAAAAATGTTCATGAATGATTAAATACATTTCCAGAATATAGTTATTTTTTTCTACGGACAAGTCGTTAAGTAGGGTAATACACAACTTACAATATTTTGCATATCCGTTGTATAGACTTATTTTACATTTTTCTAAACAAACGTTAATGAAACGTTCGCGCATACAATCCCCAACTACCCTATACTAGAACAAATAAACTAAACAAATGCCTTTTACATAACGTCCTTATAGTGGTAATCTTCTGTTTGTTTTAAAATGAATTTATTGATGCCTGGGGAAAAAGACACGTTGGATTTCAAATAATTTATTTAGAGCGCCATTGTTTAAGAGATCTCATTCTGATTAATTCTTAAATTGTTTTTTTTTTCTGCTTCTTTACGAGAGTCCAACGTCAGACTGTAAAAAAAATACTCTCTTATATACCGCAACCAAGTGACATAATCTCTATAAGCTAATATACGATATTTGCATTTCAAGCGTATTTTAAGTTCAGGGAATCAAACTTTGAATATTCGCTCAATCACTTTAACTGCAAGTCTGCTATTTCCATTTGTCGCCAGGTTATTTACACATTTGCTAAAATAACCGGCGCTACAATCATACCAGTTAAGAAAATTCCTGCTTACTGACATAGATCTAGTACAGAGTGGACAGATACATTTGTCACCCTATTACACAACACTGCAGATTTATTTAAAACCCTTTTATAAGATAATCAATTCAGGTAAGTTGATTATATAGCGTATTTGGCATCTGTAGCCGCCTTCAGCCTCAATAATCGCCTACATATGGTTTCGGAACTGAAAGCATGCCTTTTCAGTCGGCGCTAGAACAAGCTCGACGAATACCTGACTGATGGCAGCCATCAGGCTGGTTTTGGTAATATGGGAGGTCATGTTGGTGATTTTCTCCATGTATGATCAAACAAAATTATCCAGCGGGTTCAGGTCGGGTGAGAAAGAGGGCCAGTCAGAGAAGAGTACGGATCATAGCACTCTTTAGAAGCGAACCCTTTGTCTCTTTGGACTTGTGGGCTTATGCCGATTCCTGCTGCCACACATAGGTTCTGCCAGAGGACACATGATTATACTTAGGCGTGCAGACTCTTCTGGACATCCAGAGATACTTTGGTGTTAACTTTTGAACCGACTTCGAAGATGTGAAGTGAGATGATGCCGCCCTCAGTTGTAACCTCACCAAAGACCAAAGCCGTGGACGGAAACTTCGTTAAGTAATGGCCTCAATCGTATAATTTGCATTTCGTGAGTGCTGGCAGATGTTCTGTTTTCATAACCCGGATCGGTAGAGAGCATAAGTTGTACAGTGGCGCATCTCTGATCCCGCTCGTTTAACATTGTGTTACATTCCGACATTATAAAATCTCCATTCGCTCTTCGGATTTGTACACAACTGGCCAACCAAAAAGAAAACTGGTTTTCATCAAATAGCAAATAAATAATTTTGGTTTTGTACAGGCAACAACATGTCGTTCCACACGGTATATAACAGAATTTCATTGAGTTTTCCTGCTTTCCTGTCTCTGTAACCTTAACTACCATTTCTTATCATCCATCTCCTTAGATTGGGTTTATTTACGAAAGTTATATAAATTTATAATTATCTTTTGATTTCGTATGCCATCTGTAGTGTCAAAATTTATCTTTTTTATCTAAAGTTTTCCAAAAATTCAATTGCAAGAGTCTAGTTGGTATTATTACTCTTTCTCGTCCCTTATTATTTCTTTTTCATAGTGTAACTTCATTCACTTGCATAAGTGTGCGTTTAAAAAAAATTGGATAAATTTCATGAAGAATTACATCATCGTATGTTGTTATTACTGTCACATTGAAAATAAAGCAGTTACGATTGCTGAATTCCTCAATGATTTGTTAATACTGTTATGCATCATAGTCCAGTTGACAGTTCTGGTCTCCGGGCTACACTGCTTATAATGTGTATACCTCCGTCTCCAGTTTTTTATATTTAAAGCCCTTTGATTTTTCATCTATGAAAAACTCGATTGTATACGTTTGCTGCAGTCAATCCACTGAAGGTGTATCTTCTTTTCAGTTCGTGTTATTTCCTTCGGTATCCTTACTCCTATGTATAATTATGCATGTAATTCTGTTGTTAAATTCTGACATTACATTTATACTTCGAGGGTCATTTTGCAGTTATTGAATCGATGGTAGACTCCTTCGATGAGTTTTGTTGTCAAATGTTTTCTCGCATAGTTTGTTTAATATTTTTAGCCTGTAGTTGATTTTCCAAGTGTGTCGCTTACTGTCTTATTAAATTGACGCATTTCTCTTTTTCATAGATGCAGCTTATGATTTCTGCTACTCTTTCTACTAGAATGATGGTTCTTATTATGTGGCAATCAAATGGGTTGTAGTTTTCAGTTTCTCATAATAGACTATTTTTTTCATTACTTTCGAATTCTATAATATTTATGAGGATCTATATTCAAAATCTTTAGAGGCAGTTCTGTCGTATTTCTTATAGAATGCCCCATAAGTGTTTTATTTGGGTTCGAAAGTTCTTTGGTTTCCTTCCTCCATTTCAGCTATTTTTATTTTAAATGCTATGCTATTTTCACTATTCGAATATATATATATATATATATATATATATATATATATATATATATATATATATATATACACACACATTACACACACACATTACACACACACATATATATATACATATATATGCATATTATAAATATATATATATTTAGTAAGTTATGAAAGTATATATGGACATTAATGGTACATAGGATATTCCGCGTTTAATTCTCGTGAGAATTCTTCAGGCTTAATAAATTCTGACGAGAATAAAACGCGAGATATGCTGTGTAGCTTGATTGCTATATATATTTCATAACTTACTACCTATCTCTACCTATTTATTGATATTGTTGAAGTAAATACTGAAGATTTACGCATAAAGTTATATCTTCAAATATGAATTTATGTGATTAAATGAAGTAGTAATATATATATATATATATATATATATATATATATATATATATATATATATATATATATATTGTCTTTTTCTCATCAATCGTATTCTATTTCTTTGACCTGATTTACACATTTATTTATTTCATTCATTTTGAAGATTTAAGTTAAATACTTTTTAATTGGTTCATAAGACAATGCCTGATTCCTTTTTTATTCTGAAATAACAGGATACATTAAAACAGTTTTTAACATAATAATTGTGCGCTTTTACTACACATTGGTTTCACATTATTGATCTGGTCTCGAGCGTGTAGTTCAGTGGGTGAAGACATGGCTGGTTACCTTTAATGCATCTAAAAACAAGCTCCTATCTTTACACCATCAATGCTCTGATCTCCATCTGGCATCAATTGTAATGGATGGCTCTCGCCTAGGAGAAGCTCAATGTTTTGACAAGCTTCTGGGCGTGACCTTTACTCCTGATATGAAATGGAACACGTACATCAAGTCTGTTGTCAGGGTCGCTGGAAAGATTGTGGGTTCCTTCTACCGCTCCAGAAGATATCTCATTACTGATGCAATTCTCTATCTATATAAAAGTCAAGTACGTCCAAGGATAGAATACTGCTGCCATATCTGGACAAGAGCTGCTAAAAATAGCCTATCCTGCCTTCAAAGAGTACAAAATAAACTTCGTGGCTTAGTGGGGGATGCCCTTTTCTCTTCCCTGCAACCTCTTTCCCACAGAAGAGACGTTGCGAGTCTGTCTTTGTTTTACCGTTATTTCCATGGCAAGTGCTCGTCTGAGCTCCAATCTCTGGTCCCCCTTCGCCAATCCTTTACAAAAACACCCGTCAAGCTGTCAAAACTTTTCCAAACTCTCTATCTGTGCCTAAATCAAAACGTAGACTCCATGAACACATCTTCTTTCTTAGAACAGCACGCCAGTGGAAATCTGTTCCGTCTGCCTGTTTCCCACCTGACTACAACTTTGATGTCTTCAAATCCAACGTAAACAAATTCCTAATGAACTGCTCCCTACAGTAGACACTTTATTAAATCTCAACACTTACGTACAGCGTACTGTACATGCAATTACCCTTATCCCTGAGTGGCTTCCGGGCCTTGATAAGTGGTGACATCCTTGTAAAAAAAAAGGTCCGTCAAAAGCAGCTCATGTTTACAGTATTTTCGTGTGACAACATGTGCCCAGGGATTGCAGAAAGTGTCAGCATTTTAAATAGCAATGCACCTTGCTTTTCGTTATAGAAACGCCCGTTTACCAATGAATTATTGATTATGATACTCGCATGTTTTCTCTCGTAAATAAGACGCCATAGGTTTTTCTAACAATTCTAGTTGGGCCTCTGCCTCTTCCAGTGTGTGTTTGAATGGCGCTCTCTAATTTCGACATTTTAATTTTCATTGAAATGTTACAAACATGTTGTGACTACCATATGGGGAGGACATTTAAAAATGTTTAAAATAACGAAAATTTCAGTTCCATATTCGAATTTAAGCTCATAGCCCATTAAATGAAATTCTTGTTCTTTGTTTATTATACGTTTATTCCGTTGAAATATGTTAATATCCTGACCGAAAAGACATCCATACTTCACCGCAATTTGTTTAAAACCTAATTAAATTATTTATTAAAGAAGTACTTTAAAATAAAGAAAATTTTTGTGTTTTATGCGATCGTCTTAGCCATTATTTTAGTTCAATGGTCAAACCGCATTTTCTGAAATGTGGTTCGAGCAGTCTCAGATAGAATTTAATTGATTTATTAGGAAAAATTCAGTTTGATTATGGAAATTAAATAACTTAGTACTTCAATCTGAAATATATTCCGGTTAACATGTTTAATTCGAGATGAATTATACAATGTCTTGATACTAAACCGTTTAGTTGTTTCTTAAAGTGTAAGCCGTTCTATTGCTTTATCTCATGTATAAAGTTGAATGAGGATTACGCTATTTCGGTTGATCTAATAATAATAATAATAATAATAATAATAATAATAATAATAATAATAAAAAGATCCGAAAGGAGGTAAAAAAGGAGAAAGAATTTAGCCATCGAATGGATCGACTACAAAAAAAGCGTACGACAGGATCCCCAAGCATGAATAATAGAATGCCTTAAATGTATAAAATACCAAGCTGGATCACCAACGTAATAGAACCCGCAATGAAAACATGGAGACTGGAATTGACAGATGATGGACAACACATAACAGAAATTAACATACAAAGAGGCATCTTCCAAGGAGACTCACTATCACCATTACTGTTCATCATAGCCATGATGCACTTGAACAGTATTCTAAGAAAGTGGCAGGATGGATACAAGTTTTCCAGTACAGAGGAAAAAATGAACCACCTGATGTACATGGACGATTTTAAACTGTTTGCAAGGACCGAAAAGGAGCTAGATACACTATTAACACTACAAGGATCTTCAGCCAAGATATCCACATGGAATTCGGAATGGAAAAGTGCGCACAACTTGTTATAAGAAAGGGAAAACTGGAAACAACAGAAGGCATGGAACTACCAAACAGAAATGAGGGCACTAGGGGAACAAGACAACTATAAATACTAGCGAATTCTGGAAGCGGACACCATCAGAGCAACAGAAATGAAAGAGAAAATTAGAAAGGAACACCACAGGAGAGCAAGAAAACTCCTGGAAACGAAATTATATAGCAGAAACCTAAAAAAGGTATAAAAACATGGCCAGTATAACTAGTAAGATACTCTGGACCGTTTGTAGGGCGGACAAGAGAAAAACTGAAACAACTCGACCAGAAAAATAGGAAACTCATGACCATGCATAATGCACTACACCTAGAAGACGATCTTGACAGACTCTACATTAAAAGGAAAGACGGCGGGAGAGGACTGATTGTATAGAAGACTGTGTAAAAGACACACAAAAAAGAACTAGAAAAATACATAATGCAAAACACTGAAAGCATAATTATGGCAGCGAGAGACACGGAAAAAAAACAACAAAACAGAAAACAGAGAAACAAATGTCAAAACAAGAAAAGAGAAATGGGAGGAGAAACACCTCCACGGACGATTGATAAGAATGACAAAAGATAAGAATAACGAAAACACCTGGGCCTGGATGCGAAAAGGACATATAACCCGAGAAACTGAATATCTAATAACGGCAGCACAAGATAACTCGATAAGAACCAATACTATCAAAGCAAGGATCGATAAAACACAAGAAAACAGCAAATGCAGGTTCTGTGGACAAAGAGAGGAAACGATAAACCATATAGTAAGTGAATGCAGCAAACTAGCCCAAAAGAAATACAAAATCAGGCATGAGCAAGTGGGGGGGGGCGGTGCACTGGAAATTGTGGAAACGACTGCATTTTGAGCGTACAGACAAATGATACAAGCATAAACCCGCAACAGCACTCGAAAACGAGAAGCACCCAATCCTATGGGACATGGACATAAGGACGGACAAACCCATCAAAGCAAGAAGACCAGATGTACTAATAATTAAAAAGAAAGAAAAATCCTTACAAATTGTAGACTTTGGTGTCCCAGCTGACCACAGGGTAAGTATGAAAGAAATGGGAAAAAATATACAGAGCTACCCAGAGAATTAAAAGGGATTTGGATGATGAAGAAAATCAAAATAGTACCGATAATAGTAGGAGCACTAGGAGCAATTCCAACAAACTTCGAAAAAAGAATGTCAGAAATTGGAATCAAAGCAATAACTGCAAAAATACAATGACTAACGATAATGAAAACGGCTGAAATATTAAGGAAAACCCTTGAATACGGAGAATAATACAAGAAGACAATATAACGAATAAGGGTTACAAGGAATGAAGAACACCGAAGCTGCATATCTACAAGTTCTACAACTCCATCATGCATCCCCCCATAGTTTCACCACCGCTCCTCCCAATAAAAAAGTGACATCAAAGAGCTGTGAAGGGCCAAGAAGGACTGAAAGACCGAGGAGAGAGCGCTGGCCAGACATCGGCTGGGCATGCGCGAAGAGAACTGGGATCTTGGGGAGGCTTAGGGCCTCTCAAATTCCAGTATAAACCAATGGCAACTGCCAGCGAGAAATCAATGGTAAGAGGCTGTTGCGATGATGCAAATTCATTTGCAACTGCTCTCAAAGGAGGTTAAGAGAGCTGGACGTCTGGGGAGACTTGTTGTAACTCAGCTTCTAGAGAACACCACAGGTTTACAATCAAGTCGTTTGCTTACTTGTGGGAAAGCTCCATGTGAGCCAATAATAATGATAATAATAATAATAATAATAATAATAATAATAATAATAATAATAATAATAAATGATATGATAAAAAATGAAATGCGTTCCAATTATTTGTAACATTTACACATTTAGCACGCAAATAGATTCGGTTACATAAAATGTTAAGTTATTTTGATCAAACCACATACATGGGTTTCGTAAATACCAAAGTTTTAGCTACACTTACAAAAAAAATATAGATCTTCAAATATGTAGTCGAATTTTTCCATATAAGTACAGCTTTAGGACGATGTTTTTTTTTTATAAGTACTGCGTGGTTTTTGGTGAAAATTCCTCCATTTTATTCCAATTTCCCCGTCTATTTTGATGATTATTAGTATTATAGAAATTCGGTTTATGTTCTATATTCTCTTAAGATCATTGCGTTACAAAACAAAAACTTACTCAGTATTTTAGCTTCTTAATGTGCTGCGTAGTTTATCGTTCATTTTATTCCAATTTCGCCGTCTATTCTCAGGAATGTGTGATGCACCTGCATTATTAATATTACAGCAATTTAGTTCATGTTCTAGATTCTCTTAAGATATTGCGTAACGAAACAAAGAAAAAAAACTTACTTAGCACAGGGTGACCCCAAAAAAACAAAAGCTAAATGGAGGCCAGCTAGAACATATGCTGTAGAACGGAGAAAAAAAGCCAAAGATGTTCTGATGTGAAGTTTTGGATATGATAAACTAGTTATGACCAAAGTTTCATTTCATTCAGACAAAACACTAAGAAACGGGGCCTAATTAGAGTTGAGGCCCGTTTCTTTTTGGTCACCCTGTACTTCAGTTTCTTTGATGTTAAACCTGTTTACTGGTACTGATTTTCCGAGTTTCTCTTTTGTTCAAATATTTTGTGCTTTCGTGCTGAAGTACCAGGGAGTAAGTTCTTGGCAATAGGGAGGGTAAGAAACTGTTCTGATGCTCATCGTGGTCAAATAGTCTGATCTTCTCGAACCACCCTTGGGACAAACTTTGTGGAAATCTTCCGCATCTGCAGTCCTTCGCGAATAGTTATGTACAGTTTCTACACTGGCATCAAACTGTGCACATATTGTCTTTAGAGTCGCACGACCGTCCTTATCTATGAGATTCTATATTTTGGCGAATTAACTCTGGTGTTTTAACTTTCTTAAATATCTTATAACTCATGCAACATCATTTGCCTTTCTTGACCTTCTTCTGCAACTTAAGAAACTGTAGCCGATTAATACAAGTTTTTCGAAAAGCAGGTTAAACCATTCCATACGATTCGGTGGCCTTCTTCCTAAGTATAAAACATAATGTTGTAGCATATCGTTCTTCTAAACTGTCCTACGTACAGGTTGCATTTTTGTAAATTCACCAACTGTGAGAAGTAGCTTCAAGTAGGGTGCATTCTGATTGCCGCTGTGACTGTTTCTTTTGAACCAGAAAAACAAAACATTGGTTAGTAATCTCATAAGATTAATCGCAATAACATACTTAATTTACATGAATCAACGACAATTACAAATGTCTTTACAAAATCAATCTGGAAACTTATAGAAAACACCTCGTATATAATGTTTTAAGTAGGCGTTATCTACATTCTATATTCGTGCAATATTGAGTTATATAACAATTTGTTATTGAGTAATATGAAATCACTGTATCAAGTAGTTAGATTACATATAAACATATTATCTTTCTGTCTATCTGTCTGTTTTTCTGTTTCTCTCTCTCTTTATATATATATATATATATATATATATATATATATACATATATAAAAATTACAATAAGTTTACCAAGGTAATCAAAATGGTAAACTTAAAATATATTATAAATATTAAAGGGTTAATATTTACAAGTAAAATAAACTCAGCCAGATGTAAAAGCTCAATAAAACCGAAAAGGAAATAGAGCTTTTAATGATTTGGAATTCATTCCATTTGCGTTTTTTTCCAAGGAACTCTGCCTTTTGGATTATTTTGGAATTTACCCATTGGATTGAAATTTTAAATTCGACCGTTTTGGATCTTACTATTTTTGGATTTTTTACCCTTCACCGGACTATCCATTTATGTGAAATCTTTTTACCATTTTTCTTTTGCCTCCTGTTCCCCTTACCTCACCCTTTTTTTTTAACCAAGTAAGATCTGTGACTTACTTGTAGTTTCATTAAATACTTTTATATGCAAAATCCGATCCTGCATTTTGCTAATTCCTGCCCTCTGATGAGAAGGAGAGTATTTCTTCGAAACTCCGCGGATTAAGGACTATCAACTTATCTTGTGCTTCCTTTTTTTAAAATTAAATATGTTTTAACTCTTTTTCAAAATGTCTTTTAACATGTTTTATTAATCATTTGTTCATATATACATATATATATGCATACATATATATATATATGCATGTCTTACTGAGTAATTATATAGGCGCATTTTTTATTTGTTTAATTTTACTGTCATTTAGAGTGATCACTATAACATAGTTAGTAAAGAGAAATTAAAGAAAAAATGGAATGTTACTGTCTAGTTATTATAACATGATTTTATGTCTCAGTTTTGACCTGCAAATGTTCAAACGTCAGGTTGCAGGCGGCTGTCAAGATTTTAAATCTTGTTCATGATGGCTATTCCTTTCTAAATATTATATGTCAGTTTGAACTCGTTTACTACCGAGAGTAGAGAATTATTCTTGAGCCGACAAAGAATTGTCCATTATTCTCTCATGGAAGTGGCAGGATCGTGATCAATATGATGGAGAGACTGCCGAATCAGATAGATTAATAGCCTTCCCTCAAGGCATTAATTTTGGAAAGTAATGAATAGGTTGAACAAGAATTATAATTCCCATTTCTTACGTCAAGTCTTTGATTTGATACTCAATAAGATATAGCGGACGGATACTGATGGCGTATATATATATACATATATATATATATATATATATATATATATATATATATATATATATATATATATTAGTCTTTAGTCTAATAATTGGAATTCGGACAGAATCGAGTATCGGAAACCTCGGAACCTTTTGTTCTAGCAGAATTTGGAAAAAGTATGTCTAAGGATTTGCCTTAACTAACACAAAATGAAGATTTAATCTTTAAGATTTTATGTTAAACATTCTATTTTTACTAAATAGGCATGACGCTTTATATGTTATTCTATTTCATTATATTAAAAGAGTAAAATCCGGTCTCTTCGACTTAACCCATGTTGGCCACATACATTTTGCATCTTTTATAATTCATAAGAAATACATAAACGTGCCACAGCTATTTTATGTTATTTTTTTAATGTTGTGTGTCAATGGTTCTTCCATTAATGGCGAGGTGTTGTTTGAGCTCATGGCTTTATAGTTTTTCTCACCATTTGAAAACCATTCTTACTCCCCCCACAAAGAGAAAACTATGACAACTCAAAGTTTTACATAGTTTTAAAAAATGCGTGTAATATAGTTGTTTCAAACATTTTCTCTATTTTTCTACCACTCCCTATTACATTATTATTTTTTTCTTCGTCTTCGTCTTCTTCCTCTTTCTCACTCTCTCTTTCTCTTTCTCTCTGTGTAACTCTCTCGTTATATATATATATATATTATATTATATATAAATATATATATAATATATAATCACATATTAATATATATATATATATATATATTAATATATATATTAATATATACATATATACATACATACACACACACACACACACACACATATATATATATATATATATATATATATATATATATATATATATATATATACGGAAAGGGATACGTTATACACAAAACAGTCCTAAATCCAAGAGATTTACACTGATATTTTAATATGTTTGAAAAAAAATAGGAAGAACTTAAGTCAATTAAAATTAAAATACAAAGAATAATCTCCGTTTATTTGTTAAACAATATATGTGTATATATCACTTAATACATAATAATAAATAAATAAGTGTGTGTGTGTGTGTGCGTGCGTGTGTGTGTCTCTGCATGTAGACAATCCAGACACACAACGTGTCCGGTCACCCCAGCTCGTACCTAGAACCACAATAAATTTAGGAACCCAAGTTTTTTTGTGAAAAGATTCCACTTAGATTATCATCCACATCTGTTTATTGGTCTCCAGGTGTATATGTATATACGTGGTTAAACGTGTGTGTGCGTATCCTGTGTGTATAGGTACCTTTAGAAGCATATATGGTAGAGTGTGTGTGTACATGCATCTATGTTTACGTATGCAAGTGTGTTCCTGAGGTTCGTAATTGTTCGATTCAATGTTTTATGAAAGACTTGGTTTGAATAGAGGCCACTAAAGTTGCCGACCATTCCAAGTTACAAATGTTGAAAGGGTAATATTAATAAAAGATCTTAACCTTATTGGCAATACCTGTGTCCCTACTGCTGCTAACCCTGCCCGCCCTACACTCATGTTTCCATCATTCCCACTGAGAAAGGCCGAAGGATATGTCGAAAAAATGTGCTTTTGAAAGAAACGTTCCTGTTTTTTTCAAAAGACTTTTTATCCCTACATGTCCACACATAGGAAATAAATACAGAAAGGATATAAACATTTATATATTTTTCGAATTGATTTTTTTATTCATACGTATTTACACACACACACACATATATATATATATATATATATATTTACACACACATATATATATATATATATATATATATATATATATATATATATATATATAGAGAGAGAGAGAGAGAGAGAGAGAGAGAGAAAGAAATAGATGGATAGATATTGGTATAAATATTTACGATTACTAGATTTTCCAATTATCCAGAAAATTCAGCGTAATATTAAAATGAATAAAAAAAAACTATAAAAAGCGAGGGAATTATTCATTAAACTTGGTTGTGCTAAGCAATATGCAAATTATTTACCTGTCATTTAATCGCTCGCATATTCATGCGTGAGTATATTAGGAATTTTATTTCAATTATTGTTTGATAGATAACGTAGGCTTTTAACACCATTCTTCGATTTGTAGAAAAACTCAACATTATAAGTATATAGAATAAAATATACTGTAGGAATTTACCTTCTATAATGACCTTATACATTACGAGGATGCGCTTAATGAACTGAACAGCACTACGTTTCAGCATTTTATTAAAAAATTTTTGTTACAGAAATTTAAATAACTTTCAACGATGGTCACTGGCATTTACTACACAGTGCGGTGACTATGTTGCGTGCAGACATCAAGAAGTGTGAACTGATTTCAGTATTAATAAACAAATGGCAGCTAATTCAATGAAATATTTCAATGAAATATTTGTTTGTTCAAATTATTTGCTGTAAATTGAAAACCACGGGAGATTTCTTGTGATCATTTTTTTTATTATATTAAAGGTTATTAAGAACACGAAAGCATGAAATCGTATAAGAACTTTTTATTTTTATTTTGGTTATTATTAAAAAGATGTCAGACTGACTATTGTCCATCTGTGCCACTTTATATTATTCTTCCGTAAATTTTGTGTTTACTTTGGAAATCAGTTAAGTCTTTAAACAATTTTATTTATTTCATATAGAAACTTTATTATAAATCTTATTTTCAATGGCATATATTCGATTCTAAATTATTTATGTGGCCATGGCTTATGGGTATTAGTTAATTATCGTCTCACATTTAAAGACTCTGTCAGGTGCATTCTGTTTTACACGTGAATCTCTATACAGACTACTAAAATTTATACAGGGATGCACGATAAATTTTTCACCTAAGGGGAAAAACAACGACTTAATTTAAAAATTTATTGAACGAAACAATCAAAGAAAATTGATTATGTAGTAGCCCAGATATACATTCAATGCTACGGTCTTCAGCCTCAGTCACCGCCTCGATACCTGTCCAGAATTGGAAGTATACCTTTTCAAAAGCACGGGCGTGAGTATGGGGAATACTGTGCGGATAGCGGCGATCAGGCGTGCATTGGTGTTATTGGAGGTCATATTGGTTATCTCGACGTATTACCAAACGAACTAGTCCAGCGAGTCAAGTCGGGGAAGGAGGCGACTTACGAAAGAAGGGTACAAACTTATAGTACTCCTTCTGAAGCCAAGCCTGCGTCTCTTTGGACTTGTGAGCCGGTGCCAAGTCTTACGTCCATACCCAGTCTACCAGCGGCAACTTGATTGTACCAGGGGATCACCACACTTTTCAGTACATTCAGGTACACTCCCTGTTGATTTCAAGCCAACTTCGAAGATGTGAGATGGCACGATGTGTCCTTCACCTAAATCTAAACCAAAGACATTGTCCGGAAACTTCGTTGAGCTGTGCTCTCAAACGTTGAACCGCCCGGATTTGCATTTTCAGTGTGTTGGCAATCGTCGTGTTGCCATAACTTCGATCGATAAAAATCATGAGTTGTACAGCGGCGCATCTCGGGTCGTTGAACATTGTGCGACTTTCAGATATGAAAGAAAGCTCCTATCGTTCTTAGGATTTGTACACAACTGGCCAACTAGTAGATAATATGCAACAACAACATAAAAAAAGAAAACAAATTTTCTACCAAACGGAAATTGGGTTCATATAGTTAATTCTAGAATTATAAGGCACTTTAATGTCTTGTTTTGCTTTCTTAGAATCTCACAGCGTTAATATCTGCAATGGACAGATTAAACTTTCAGATCATAATCGCATAAATTCAGTCAATATAACTATGCAATTTGCAATCCAGTTAATCCATTCGAAAAGAAAATTGTAAATTATTACTTTTGAAACACCTTTCGTGCGTTCATTTATTAATTAGAGGGAGAGAGAGAGAGAGAGAGAGAGAAATAAAGAGAGAAAAAGGTTGGAGAAACGCAAATTAAATATACGTTTATGCACGTTTAGAACGATAGAGAGAACTAAATTGACGAGAAACAAAAAAAAGCTAATGTATTCAATATATGAAGTTCAAGGGAGCTTTTTCGAAGCTGCTTTTCACTCAGACTCCACGTATTGCTACTTGTTATGTCTAGTTTCTAATCGCGGATAATTGCTCTTACGAAAACCCCAAGTGAGTTTGTTGGATATGCCCTGCAGCAAGCATTCAGTATACTACTGGAACTTGATGTTTGTAATGAGTACATTTTCACATGCACTTCACAGTCAACACCCCCCCTCCACACACACACACCCACATATATATATATATATATATATATATATATATATATATATATATATATATATACATATTACCAAAAGTTTAAAACCACCCTTAATTAAAAAATAAAATTGACAAAACTTAACTCCAAACTTTATCCAAACTGATTTATTCTCGAGGAATTTTTGTTTTCGAACATAATTCATATTTTGATTGTCTTTTTAACGCCAAAACTTAGTATTTCATGGGTCCGTCGTTGATTTTTACCACTCTATGTATGCGTAGTGTAATACTGTGCATAAGATTCCTTCAGTATTCATAAGAGAGTTCAGTTAACCTAAAACATGTTTGATCATTTTTACAAGGTTCTTAGCACTTGTTAGTTATTCTCGCCAACTTTATCCTCCAAGTCAATCCTAAGATTCTCGATACCCGGCTAATCTAAATCCTTGGTTCGGTTCTTAACAAGAAAATCACAGCAACAGACTGTCATTTTGATAAAAGGTAGTGCAGTTATGCGTTTCCCTATGAATTTGAAGCTTATCCGCTAGCAATCCAACGTAACATTGTTTCACACGGCAAAGGTAGCGCTCAGCAACACCATTTTCAGAAATCGCACCCCAAATCATCTGACTTGGCGGCTGCTTCATTGCAGAAATTGTGTATTCTAATTGTATCGCTTTTTAGGTTGCCAGCGAGGGTGCTGTATCATAACTACATATTGTTACAATATAAATTCAACAGAGAACATTACTTTTACTCACCGTGCTTGCGCCCAGTGCTGATATTTCTTGGAAAATACTAACCGTTTAGCTTTCATTACAGGTGTTAGTCGCGATTTTTTTTAAGCTTGTGTGGTTTTATGCCAAATTTCCGTGGAAAACGTCAGGAAACAGACATACAGCTCACAGTTACACTGTTTTACAATAAAACAGTCCAAACATTGTTAAGTAAACTCAGTGGAAACCTCATTACTCCCGTTTTCATCAGATGATCGTCTCTGAGAGTAGTTTTCTTGATTTCGTTCTTATGCAAATCCTTGTAGGGTCCATACTGCTTGAATTTCTGTCTTTATTGATGCACAACGGTCTTACACAACACACATTTAGCATTAATCTCACGTTCCGGTGATGCTTTTCTATGTAAAGAAAGGATTTGCCATCTTTGAACTTTATTGATGACTTTTACGACACATTTTCACAATTTTAGAAATTTGATAGATTAAGCTCAAAACACCTTTAACTGTCAACTGTGTTAAAAAAGAGCGTTTAATGAGATTCCAGATTAAGAAAAAATAAAAGACAATAAGTATAATGCAATCTAAAAAGAAATATGACGGTATATTAGGTTTACAAGAAAAGTTTCCGCGATTTAATTTTTAGATTCAAATGAATATATATCGGCCTTAAAAAACATTACTGATTAAAAAAGAATCATCAGAATCAATACACTTTTGTCAACGCGTTCGGGTGGCGATAAAGTCGATGGAGGTTTTGTAGATATCGATTTGTTTTTTTTTCTTTCTTTTTTTAAAGCGTTTCTCACGCAAAAAACTTGTCTAGATTCTTCATAAGTTGTTAGGGAAGAGATCTGGATAGGATAAATGCTGAAGCACAGTTTCGTTCAACTTCTGCATGGTCGGTTTAGCAACGTACGGTCGGGCAGTGTCGTTGTAAAAAATTGAGCCTTTTATGTTGAATAATGCTGGGTGTCGTTACCGAAGTTTCTGATGAATTTTATTTATTGGCTAACAGTATTTCTGCGCCGTAATAGTTTCGCTTACATTCAAAAACTGTAATGAATGAAACCGGTCGCAGACCACCAACAAATAAGCATGGCATTTTTTTATGCATCTCCAGCTTCGGGAAGTGTTGTGCAGCTTCTACGGCGTCTAACCACTAGTCTAAGTATCGCTTGTTGTCGTAAGGAACCTTTTTTCCTTCACAAGTCACAACCAGATTGAGAAACTAGTTTAGTTTGTTAAGTAAATAAAGGAAAGCTGACACTTTATAACGGCGTTTATTTCGGTTGTGTTTAAATCCGTGAAACACTCATTTATGCAGTTTTTTGTCTTTCTAATCTTAAGAGGTTTTAAATCATTGTATAGGTGACGAGTACTTTAGAAGCAAATTCATGATTAGTTGTGCGTTGATAAGCTTCTATTCAGGCTCTTAATTGATCATTGTCAACACCCGATTGTCGACATCTACGCTAATCATCTTAAAGACTCTCGCCGCCGCCACAAACTTTCTTAAACCACCATTGTGCTGTGATATGGTTCCTGGGCACAACTATTCATATATATCACAAGCTGTTTCAGCAGGTTTCCGGTCAAGATTGAATTGAAATAAAAAAGTGTGCAAATTTGCCTTTTTTCTATCTTGTACTCATCGTTCTGAAAAGAAGACAATAATATATAAAGATATTATAATGAAAACTTATTTGAAAATACATGATTTTAAGTCCAAATTTGATAGTATTACCGTCCATCATTTCAACCACATGTTAGAAAAACATACAAGCGAAACGGTGAATATTCGTGCGGATTTATAACGTTCCACCGCTGTTCTATTCCATGCATTTATAACTAAGTTTATAGAATTGTTCTAGCACTTAAAAAGCGCATGTATATTAAAGGCAGAGAGTAGTATTTAAGACGATTTGATAGAAAAAATATCTGCGTTATGAACATGTAGTGCCAATCCTGTTACATTGAACACGTTGTGACCAGGGAAATTTATACGTCTTAACAACGGCTCAGTTGTAAGATCTTAGTTTTCTCGGCTTAGTGTATCATTCCTATTTGTTTTTGTTTTTTCTTTACAAAAATATCTGAAGTTTTGCCAAGCCAATAGTCTGTCAGAGTAACATCAGTAAATTTCCAACGATTACTCTTAAATGTATTACTTATAAATGTATGAAAATATCTAATTTTATCAATACTTTATTTTCCCCAACACAGGGTGCCAAGATAAATGTACTATGACTGGTTCGTTCCACAGGTACAATATCTTATTTTTTACTGAAAACGTGAAAAAAATTACGTAGAGGAGAGTGATATCATGAAAGCAAACGACTGTTGTGCTCTAGAATTTATTTTTTCCACGTAGTAATAGGCATTGTCAATGTGGCTTTACCAGCGACGTTGGGGTAGGTGCTTATGGGCGTCAAAGCACGATTTGCTACCCAAGTTTCTGCCGCCAATTTTTAATCGACAATCCTATCTCAGTATGTGCGGACATACATTGTGTCGACTTCGGGAAGGTTAAACAGGGGTCAATTAATGCTGATCGATTCATTTTTTTTTAATTTTTGCATGGAGGAATCCAATGATGCAGCTCTGCTTCTGACGTCCTTCCATGTCTGGGCCGGTTTCTTAGAGTATCGTACTGCGGGTAACTGTAGCAGGGAGAGCAAACTTTCAGGTCAAGTGTTCAGTCATCCTAACAATTCAAATTCTTTGCTGATTCATTCGGGCGGATTAAAAAATGATACATTACTTTTGAAACACTCATCGTATTATGGGAAATGTATCTGATATTACCTCTGGCTTGCACAATAATACACACTTATCATATTAAAAGGATGAGTTGGTTTGATTTGGACGGTAAGTTCAAAGCCGCTCGAGAAGAAGTGAGAATCTGATGTACTAAATTAATTTAACGGCCCTCTGAAAGACTAAACCCAGTAAGAGAGCACTGGGAAAGTACGTTTCTATGTATTTTTGTCTACTACAGAAGCAGAAGAAAGATGAGTAAAGAGAACTCCTGTATGTTTACTCAGGTATTCTCACTAGGGCTATGGTTAAAAAAAAGAAAGAAAAACGAAAGAGACATAATAATCTTCCGAGTACGTACGGAATACTGTAATTTAATTTTTGTTGTTGCTTTCATAGAAAACTCCTGTGATCAATATTTAGCAGAGTTACCATTGTGTTAAAAATGGGATTATTTTCTTCTTCAACATCGGGAAATACGCAAGGTAAACACTTTATCTATTTTTCTCTCGGGGGAAAAGTGTCGAAATCGATTTTTTAGGAAATCAATTTTATTTAGACGTATATAAATAAAACCTTTTATCATCATCTTCATTTGACGTTGTAGCAATATAGACCTAATACGTGTTCATATCACACACAATTATATATATATATATATATATATATATATATATATATATATATATATATTAGTACATATATTTAATAAACTATGATGAGAAACGCAATGTTTTTTTATTTGAAAAGGATACACAGATAGAGGTAAAAGTCCTTAATTCGAGTAGTTTCGAAGAAATAACATCCTTCTCGTCAGAGGGGAGGAGTAAGCAAAATGTATAAAAATGCCTGTAAAGTACTTACAGAAAATAAGTCTGAAAAGGATTATACAAAGGTGAACATGAAATGTAGGTCAATGAAACATATGGAGTGCGGTAAGAAGGAAATATGGTTTCTTGTTAGGGAATGTTCCCATAGTTTTTGAGTCCAAAACCCGATGAATCAAAGAAAGTAGTAGAAGTAAAATATCCATGTTTACGATAGTTCGAGTGCATGTTGTTGCAGTTTTTAAATTGTCCAACAGTAAATATCTGTGTGAATTGAGTTCATTCAAATGTGATAGCAGGTATTGGTCCAATGTCACGGCAGTTCAACACTGTGGAGTAACCGAGGATAATGACTTAGTTGTCATTACAACTTATCATTGTAAAATTAGTAATTAGGGCAATGGCCGGCGAGATGACTAAGGTCAGTGGATATAGTTGGCTGGGATTATTATTTAACAGAAATGTTTGTTTTTTTTTAAAGAATTTGGGTCTGTAAGTTTGTTGCGAGAAAGAATTTATTTGGAAGATTTGAGGGTTTCATTGCGAGTCTTAGGGGGCTTTAGGGAATTACAAGAAGAAGCACGCGGGCGACGCTAGCAGACTATGTTATAGTGAAATTAGAAAGAAAGAAGAAATAAAAAGAATTGCGCTCGAACTCTCGTACAAATGTAGGTATATCTATGCATAAACATATTCAAATGCACACATGAATACAAGCATTATACACGTCAGAGCATAGATGCCCAATGTATATATTTATAAAAGTGAACATGTATGTGTGTCTGTCTGTGTGTCTGTCTGTGCACATTTCTTTACGAAATAACTCTGTTAATTTTCGTCTACAGACTCGAGATTTGACATAGGGGTTATTGAGATTTAAGAAAATCTATTTAATCGGTTTTCGGCCAGAAATCTGGCTGGTAAGAGTTAAAAGTTCAACGATTTTACATTTGAGAATTCTATTAAACACCTCCGACAATTTAGGGTTTAATCACTTGAAATTTAAGATATAAATTACTAACGTAATAATTTCATCATTGCTAAAACAATAGATGTTAAGGCGTAATAATTGCGGTCAAAGTTTAAAAAAATGATTGTTATGAAAGTAAAAAAAAAACAACTGAATGACTATTTCTAAATATTTTTTGAAAAATTGTAGCTGCGTGAATGTCGAAATTTGAGATTGCCTCAGTCTAAAAGGATTTCCCCTTGATTTAATCTCCAGATGGCGATCTAGGTGAAGACGTGAGGATTGTGTAAGAAATGTTTAGTGGGGCCGATTGTATTGGATTTAATTGTTTTCCAATCATTATTTCGTGGAGAAATCCCGGAATAATTATCATTGTAAATGACACTGTTGTGGAATTTGTAAGTGGGGTTCACAAAATCCATTACACGGGAAGAAAAGAATTGTTGTGATTGAAGAGACTTGTTTTTGTATAAGTTGGGAGTGTTCACGGACCTTGTTGTTTGCGTTAAATGGGCAGAATTTTTTTTATTCAGATATTATTGATTGTTAAGCACCTGGTATGTTAATGGGTGTGGCCGCGAGAATTTGTTTCGGCAATGTTAAAGAGAAATAGAGTTCTTATGGTTCAATTGGTTAAAATTGTTTTTTAAGTGGTGTTTTTGAAAAAAAAAAGTTGTATACTGCCGAAAGGACGTATCGAGATCATTTGTGGGGTTTAAAGGCGGGGGATAAGGCGACCTCAAGAACAAAAAAGGGTTGATTTCAATAGGGTGGTCATGTTGAAAAATAATATTTTAAATGATGTATTGATAATTTTTGTCTGTGAACAATATATTGTTTTTTTTTTTCTGACCGGGCGGCATTGTGTTTGAAAGCTTTTTTTTTTTTTTTTTATATGGAAAAAAAAGGAAAATTGTGTATTTTTCTTTACACACGTTTGTATTTAGATTGTCTGTAATGTATTTTTTAAGCGATTACCGAGAAGAAAAAAAAACAGACTATGAGATGTGAGAGGTACAAGGTCAGTGTATGAGGTAGAATTCAATAAGTTGGGTCATTTAGGCGAATTTCAGACCGAAGCAATGACAGGGCATGAATTGTATATATGTATATAAATTATATGTTGTAAATACTATTAAGTACGACCTCAGTGGTATTGCGCGGTTGAGTTGCCCCCGTGGGGGGGGACAGATTGAAATACCTTATTAGGGAATTTAAGAGGTGCGAAAGGGGAATTTCCCATGTTTGTTTGGCTGAAGCGGTTGGCAATGAAATGGAGATACTACACGATAGAAAATTAGCTACATAGAAAGCTTCGTCTCTGAGCCGCTAGTTAAGGGTGTGGTCAGCCTTTCCTCCATGAGTTGTTGGGCGTTTGAAACGTCACGAGCCAGGGAGATTCGATGTTTCTAAATTATATAGGGTATCTCAGAACTAGAAACTGACCTCAGTGAAGCAATAGGGAGGGGTTTTCTGTTAGTCCCTTGCATAATTGGTGTGTCCCTAAAGAGTATGTCAGACGGGGTCGGGCCTGGGTAATACAGTTTGTGTGTAATCCGGGAAAAAGCTCTTGTCTGTAAAGGCCATAGGAGATTTTTGTTGGTGATGATTCGTTACGGACGGTTAAATAAGAAGTACAGGAGGATTCCTGGGTTTATGTTGTTGTTTTTTTCTTGGGAAAGTTTCTCTGGTACCTAGTACGAATCAGCTTAAGCGAGTGATGCTTATGTGCGAACGTCCTTGTTCCCGCGTGCTACGGGTTAATAACGCCGGTTTGCAATTCCCAAACTTGGAAATGTGTGTGTTCCTCCACGTACCTGAGGCGGAAAACGGTAGAATCGTGTAATAGCGTGGTGATTGGTGAGATGATGAGAGGATGGAAACCGTTAACACGTAACTAACCGGTCGTAGGCCGTGAGAATTGAGAATTATGCCGAGAGCCTTCTTCACAATACGGATGGGTGTAGGTGTTCCCATTAGAAGGAAGTAGGGATAGTTGAAAATGTATGTTCAGGCCATACATTTTGATGAGATTATAGGGGAGGAGATGTATTATTGGGAATCCCAGCTTAATTGCTATATAGGAAGTTTTAGAAATAGAAAGTTATGTAAATATATTTTCATTTCCCATCAGCGAGGTGGCAGGGTCACAAAAGATTAGGTTTGACAGGTATCAACCTAGAGAGTATGCACCGAAAATTAGGGGTTACATTCACTGGAAGTTAGGGGTGACACGGGAATTGTGTTCGTAGGCTTCCGGTTGACGATCACATGAGCCGAGAGTGTTTTATGCAGCAGAGGAATGCAGATCAGAGCTCCGGCTCTCCGACAACCAGGGTTCGAGATGATAGGCTTGAAAAGATTGAAGCTTCAAATCTATCTTGTTGTTTATCGATGCATCTGTCTGCAGTGACTACTCCCCAGCGTCCAAGACGGCATCATCCGCTGGCCAAGGCAACGTGGTATATACGCATCTACCTGTCCCATACACGTCTTGAAGACTTTCAAGGCAAGAAACGGTGTAAGGATAAGAACACACACACATATAACAGTGAACTGCACGTAAGAGACGTAAGAGCATACACACACTTATATATGTAAGAACACAGTCACTTAAACGTAGCTTTAGTAGTAAAAGTAACAAGAAACATTAAAAAGAAGACGAAGTAAACGAAATAATAAAGTAAACAAATAAATAAATAATAAATAGAAGGACACAAAAGCCTTCTTTTAACAGTTATAGAAAAGAAAGAGTTAATTACAATTGGAATCTCAATTTTGCAACTTACTGTCGTTGAGTTTGTGAGTAGTTTAAAGGCTTATTCAAAACTTAAGTTTTTGAAAATTCGTTTTGAAATAGAGAATTAATTGTAGTTCCAGTCGACTTTTTAAAATAAATATTGTCATTGTGCAATAGAGCGATGGAAATGCTATCCGGTTTAGAATTTGGAGAAAGTTTACATATGCAGCAATTAAAATACGATCTTGGGTCGGATTTTTAAATAGCATGTTGGTTTAGAAACTGATAGAGAGTGTTGGAGGAAATGTCGATAGTAGTTTCGGCTGGACGAGTGTTTTGTGAATGCAAAGAACGGACCATAGATTTCAGCTCAATCGAGCTATCGCCATGAAAATAACAAAAGAGTAGGACAGAGATAGAGAAGTAGGTTCTCTCAAATACTACAAATAAAAACTTTCGAAGTTGGAATATTAGCATGCAACTATGCACTTTACTCCTTTGCAACTGTTTTCTTCTATTCAATTTACCGGCAATTGATATAGAAGTTTCAAAACGGTATTTCGTAGACATTCTTTTATCTTCTCTTTGCGATGTCTTCAGAAGTCTGTCAAATGTTTTTATTCAAGGTGTTGTGTGTCTCGTGCTAACAACCCAATCAATGACAATTAAACATTGTTAACAACGTGATAAAATTAGAAATTGACCATTTTTCTCAACTGTAAGAGTTGCTGCTGTTTTTCTGGAAAATAATGTTTTGCGTGTAGAAAATATTATGTTGCATAAAAATAAAAACCTAATGATAAATAGATTTTTATTTTTTGCTGAAAAATATCATCGAGAGTTTTTAATAAGGCAACATTTGTGCAAATAATTAACATCTCTTCTTAACTTTTTTCTTGTAACTTATTTTACTTCCATTTATTAATAAAGATAAAAGAAAATTATATAAAACTGTAACTTTGTATAATATTTGTGCAGTGAACCCTAAGTTTCATTCACGTTAATGCTACATTCCTTATTCTTAAGGAATACAATGTCTTGGTGGTTTTTGTTTCTATCTTATTACTTCTACTGTATATATGTTCACCCTTTACAAAGCATATCACCACTTGGACGTAATGGGGCTACTATTAAGTTCCATGTGTATGAAAGATTATCAAGGTACGTGTTTATGTTACATTTAAACTTCTGCATATCAGTACAACAAGGGAAGCAGGCAGCAGGAAGGGAATTCCAAAGTCTAGTTGTTCGAGGGGAGAAACTATTAGGACAGAAAGCATTATGGCATTTAGGGACGACAACAGTGAAGTGGTGAGATCTGATTACTAAGCGGGGTTGAAGGGGATATGTACGTCGAGAGGGTACAAATGAAACAGGTTTATCAGAACACATTCCATTAAAATATTTGTAAAACAGGCACAGTGGTCCGACATTGTGACGATGAGACAGGGGCTGGAGCTTAGTTGATAAAGTGGGGTCCATTAGATTGATAACTTCTTTTTTGGACTTCATCAAAGAGTAAGAGACTAGTGGTAGATGCAGCTGCCCAGGTGTGGCAACAGTACTCCATACATGGGCGATAGTAGCCTTGTAAAGGTAACGGATACTCGCAGGATTGAGTAGTATTCTTTAAAACCCAATTGTGAATACGTTAGAGAAGTCACGAATAAGCGACAATGTAAATAGTGTAATTCTTCTATAAATACTTTACTTTCTCTTATATAATTCATAACCTGCTTGTTAAATTGTCTCCTAAAGTAATTTAATTTTAACAATTTCATTTATCGTTTTTAGTGTTATTATATAATGTCTCTAGCTTATCTGAGAAGCTCTTTATCCTTTATCATTAAACGGCTTAGTAAATTGATTTATCATAAACGGTTTATCTTATGTTGTAATTCATCTTAAAATGAACTTGGTGATCTGTGAGTGCTTGCTACGAATAATGTTCTGAATGAAATCGCTAGGGAAGCTTATAGAATTATTCTATGGAATCCTAATTCCTTATTGTGAATCGCATTCTTTTATTTCTGTAAAGGACGCACGTATTCACTTCACCAATATCGTCGTATGCTTTTGAACAAATGCTATTCTCTTTCAAACAATGGACACCGTTTAATAAGCCATGCAAAGGAATATTCTTGGCAGACAATTAGTATTCTACGATTTCGCCGACTTTTACTATTGCGTTGTGTTGATTTTATTTATTTATTATATTTATACAAAGTCGACTATTATAGCGAATAGCTTTCCGTTTTTATCTTTTCGCCTCCATCTGGCACTTTCTGAACTTACTGCAGTTGACGTCCATTTGCATTAATGCGATACCTTCAGGGCACTCTGCATTAGTAAGATTATTTTCATTAGACAAAGGCGTAAACGGCGCATACAAATATAATAATTCAATTATTGTTGTTTGTAAGGAATTGCTGAGTTGGACGATCTAGCCCCGGGGCACATTGATATCTAATAGACAAAGAAATTCATTTCCTGACAAAAAAAAACGGTTTCTTTGTAATATTTGCGAAAATAGCCATGTTTGAAAATTAACGTAGTTTACAAAGTGTAGATTACATTGTACTTAAAAGTTTTCGTTTGCTCATTTCTGTCTGTTTTGTACTTTTAGATGAAGTTTTAAAAATACAAAGAATTAGTCAAATTAGTATCATAGTGTAATCAGGTGGTGCGATTAACATAATTGGTAAGTGCTCTCTTTCAAGTTAAGTTTTAATGCAAATATTTATACAAATATTGGTACCGCTAAAATACCATAATCGAAATGAATATGTTTGGTCATGCATAAAATTAAAGACAAATTTTATCGGTGTGGCAGCAGGATTTGGGCCGGCCCACATGTCCAAAGAGGCGCAAGATTGGCTACACAAAGTGTGCTCCGACTTTGTAACCTAAAATTTTTAGTTCAACTTTAAATTATTCAAAAATTATAGACGGTGATATATACGTCTATTAATGTATTTTGTATAAAAAACGATAGATCTTATTACTTTTAATTTTAACTTTTTAAATATTGCTAAATATCGGAGAGTAAGCTGTTTAAGTCTGCAGTTGAAACAGTTTTACGGTAATATGCAATTTAGTTTTATATTCTAGCAAATCATCCATCATAGTTGATAGTCATTTCGACGTATCATTCAGAGGAAGAAAATACAATTCGTTTCAATTTGAATAAAAGCCTGTTTTAATTCTGTATGTCTTACATGGAAGCATCTCAGATCGGATGTAAGTCCAGAAACTTGAATGAAATTATAAACCCGGGTTTAGTAAAATGATAGAGAACCGGAGTATTCTTAATAGGTAAAAAATGGCGTAATATCATGCAAATATCCAAATGTTCCTTCATTGCCGTTTCCATTGCAAATAAAAAATATTAAGTAAGTTTGATAATAAGATTTTTTTGTTTGAAAAGAAAAACTGTAAATGGCACCTTAAGTATCTGCGTGATGCAAAGTAGACATTAACAAAACGCAATATTTCACAGGTGACACTTATTTGTATCATGATGACAAGAAACCGCAAGCCGAAAAAAAAAAAACGTGCGCGATAAGCGCTTACCAAGAGGGATAAGGAGAGCGCAATATAATCAGCTATCCATCTGTGTATCTGTATCTTTCGTCCCTCGACAATGTAACTTGACGAGCGAAGAGAGGCGGACCCAATGTTTAAAGAATATATATATATATATATATATATATATATATATATATATATATATATGTGTGTGTGTGTGTGTGTGTGTGTGTGTGTATTGTTATCACACGTGGCAATATGACTGCGATAACTGTCAATCAACGGAATAACACACGTTAACCTAATGCTACCGTCTACACAACAACGCCAACAGTACTGTCGACCCGATCTGACATGGTACCAGACACTTTCATCGACACGAGCCGGTACAGTTTAGAAGTCCGTCGACAAAATCCGTCAGAGTTCGAAACACTTTCGGAAAAACTGACCGGACACGATTCTGAGGAATACAGTTGACACAACCCTGCATACTCCCAAACAATTCAATCAACACGGCCTCGAGATGAACAATTTTGTTGGTACAACCTTGCATGTTCCGAATAATTGCGTCGACAAAACCCTCTTCGATCTCCTCAAAACTCTTCGACACGACTCGACACGATGGCAACAATACTGTTGATAGGATCATACACAACCTCATAATTATAGCTGAACAACTATAACGTCCTCATTTCTATTTTTTCGCGGAACTCATATTTTCCGTAAGTGGGCATGGCTAAGACAATGACACACGAATCCCTGTCTCTCTTATGTGTTCTGTGACTGTTCGTTTTGTAATAAATTGTAATTAATAACTAAACATTGACGTCTGCGTAATTATAATCATATACAAGCAAGCGAGTGCGTTCAGTGCAGCAATATCTATATATATAAATGCACACACAAATCAATAAGCGAATATATAACTGAAAAACATGGGAACTGTTGTGGACTTGAATAGTCAATAAATATTCCCGGACAGGAACACAGTTAAACAAAAAAAAAAAAACTTATATTTTCTACAAGACAGAAAGAATGAAATAATGTATTCATAATTTTTATAAAGAAATACATTTCCTTCTAAGGCAAAACGTTTCTTTAGGTATCTACGTTTTCTGTTAAAATAATTTTCCAAGTTAATTTTGTTGCTAGTTTAAGTGAAAGTTGACGTTTGTGTTTTCTGCAAATCAGTTTATAAAATCTCTTCTATCGATGTAAATTAAAGACAAAGAATAATATAACGCCCAACTGCAACATTACTAATTATATTATTATTTATATAATATTTTGTCTATTTGTGTAAATCGTTGTTTAAAGTTTCGTTGGATCTTGTATCGAATTTTTAGATATTTGTAAAGTGTATATATTTATGACAATAAATGGTACCATTTTGACAGGTTTCATTCGGAAAAGGGTTCATTCTTCCAAATGTTATTCCTCACACCAGTAACACGGTTTTCAGGGTAATTTCTCTTGTGTTTGTCTTGTTTGCTTTCTGTAATTTTGTTGATAATTATATTCTTTTTTTTTACTTTTCATGGCATAATTTACTGATTATACTGAAAATAATTTTTTCAATGCAGTCATTTTGGGGTTTATGCTTTACGTTTCTGGCACATTTTTCGCCTGATACTCCTATGTTTTTAAAATTCCTCATAACACTTACAACCCTTAGACAATCATTCACAAAGTTCTATAAAGTTAAGTTTTCTTTACTTTCGAGTTTTTTTGTTTTTTTTACTAGTTTTTGGCATTTTTTACAGACAGCGAGTAAAAGCTAACCATTTATATCACGTGATAACAATTCTACGTCACAATCTGACGCGGATCCGTAATAATCATCGTCGTCTAGTATAAGCAAATAAATAGTTTGTTGGGGACAAAATGGTCTGCCGTGTTTTAGACGATCCGGTCCCCATGTATATAATGGTGAAATGAATATATTTGGTGGTAGAGAAATTGAAAAGGCGAAAGGTCGTATAATGAAGACGAAAATATACCGTTATATATCAACGAAACAAATGCAACTTATTTGCATAAATATACAGTAAAGAGGATAGAACATGATTAGGAAGAATAAGTGTTCATTGAGATTAGTAACGTTACTTGCGAGAGGCTAGCGGTAGCCAGGAGCATTGTGGTGGCCCATTGCCACCGGAGCGGTGGTTCGTCACATGTTGACTGGTCGAGCGTTCAGCGGAAAAGGGGGTGAATTAAGAGAAACAGGAAGTGACGTAGGTAGGTCGCTTTTCTGAGTTAAAGGGCGATAATTGAGTTAGGCTGAGAGTTTCAACTCCCACAATACTCCCTTCCTAGTTAGCTGGAAGCTAGAGAAAAGAAAATTGGAGAAAAGGCATGCATATATATGTTTGCGTGTGTGTCCACTGTATAGAGAACGAGGAAGAATTTTTATTTATTTATTAAGTAGCAGGGTGTAAGGATAGAGTTGCGAAGTAAAAGAATATCAGGGAAAAATGTTCAAACTTGTCCAACTGTGGGATGGTCACAGGAATGAAGTGCAAGTGTTGCGGTCATAGACTGTATTGCCACGGAGGGTCAGCACGATGGGTTGAATTGGTTCGCGTTGCTCGCGAATATGTCGACTACACGCTTACGGTCGCAAGTGAGTCTGCGAGGAAATTTGTCCGTCCGTAGAGAGCGGTGTCAACGTTGTTCAGGTGCTCGGGCTTACTCAGTGGGTCGGTACGGTCTAAACGTTCCACGATGAGTATTAGTGTGCATGATGCAGCTTACGCATGTTAGCTGGAGAACTTCGGTGAGGTGAGGTGAATCGTTGTGAAATCCAGGAGTGTACAGTGTTTGGTGAACATCTTTGTGTTGGTTGTCGCATTTGTTGCTAAAAAAGGCTGATATCCTGTGAGGTGTTGCTGGAAAGGGTTGATATGCCGTGGAGAGGCTTGATGCGCGTAACATGACGCTGGAGAGACTTGTTGTCGCTTTTTCCTTTCCATAATTGTGGAAAACTGGAGTTGAAATAGCGTGAGAGTTGCTATTTGAGTTTTGCAGTGGGCTTGTTGCCACATGTTCTCCATGATGAAATTGAAAGCTGAAATATTTTTTTTTTATTAGCACATGGCACAAAATATTTCGGTAAAGTGAAGAAGGTTTAAAGTTTTGATACGTAGGTAAAACGCGTGTGTGACATAATGTTTTGAGACTTCGTCGTCCACAGCAGAATTCATACATAAAATCTGGCGTTGAAAATACGCTGAAAACACGTTGAAATTGCTATTGAAGTTGTTGGAAGTAATTTTCGTTCGTTGTAGCAGTGGATGCATGTCGCTGGAGTTACGTCTGTGCTATAGTGTGACGTTCGTTCGTTACATGTACTCGTTACATGTGCGTAATCATGTCTCTTCGTGCGAAGTGTTTCTCGGCTGAGGTAAACAAGAACTGGTCCTCGGAAAATAGTTTTGTTGAAAAAACTGATTATTAAGAATGAAGGCAACAGGAAAATTTGACCGTTCAGGTTCTCGAGGTCATATTTTGCTTCGATTATGACGGAGAACAGAATAAACAGGTTTGAGTTAAATGACGCAAAAATGTCTAAGAATATTTCAGGGAGCGCGTTATATTCAGGACGTCATTAAAATTATTTTCTCGATTGGATTATAACGGAAATGTGCATCGTTTGCGAGAAAAATCGAAATGTTCGTGAAAATAGTAGTCCGTTGGTATCGTCGAAATTTTAACAGACATCGTTCAAAAATACGGCTGGTCATAAAAATGTGAAGAAGATAATAATGTCTATATTTTTTTTTAAATGTGTGAATATTGATAAAACTTATCGTTCTCTTTTTATTATTATTATTATTATTATTTAGGCTGCGACAATTTTTTTTTTTATATCGAGGTGATTTGTTTACATTAGTTGTCTAGAAAGTAGTAAGAAAAAAAGATGGCGGACGATAGATGATTGACGCACGTGTGTTTAGACAAAACATTGAAAATGCAACGAAAAAGTTTTTTCTCCTTTTTTTTTTTTGGAAATTGCGTTTTTTGTTTTGTTTTTTCTTTCTTTTTTGAGTATATTTCGCTGATTATTTAAAGATATAACGGTATATTTCATTGCGACAGTGAGGACGTTTTAAAAGTTTTTGGGAACGAAGATTGTTCGGCGTTCGTTAGGTCACCATTTCAAGAAAAATCACGTCGGGAGTCTACCAATCTGTTGGGGACAGGACAGTCTGCCGTGTTTTAGACGATCCGGTCCCCATGTATATAATGGTGAAATGAATATATTTGGTGGTAGAGAAATTGAAAAGGCGAAAGGTCGCATAATGAAGACGAAAATATACCGTTATATATCAACGAAACAAATGCAATTTATTCGCATAAATATACAGTAAAGAGAATAGAAAATGATTAGGAAGAATAAGAGTTCATTGAGATTAGTAACGTTACTTGCGAGAGGCTGGCGGTAGCCAGGATCATTGTGGTGGCCCATTGCCACCGGAGTGGTGGTTCGTCACATGTTGACTGGTCGAGCGTTCAGCGGAATAGAGGGTGAATTAAGAGAAACAGGAAGTGACGTAGGTAGGTCGCTTTTCTGAGTTAAAGGGCGATAATTGAGTTAGGCTGAGAGTGTTCAACTCCCACAAGTGCTCACTTTTTATGGAACAGTGAAACATTGGGGCTAAGAGTTTCGGTAGTAACTTCAGTGTTCCAGCGTATTCGTGATCCGTGTTTTCTTAATAGAATGTTGTCTATGAATTGCTTGTGCCGAATAGTTTCTAACTTTTGTAAAAGTAGTTAAGCATTTTGCATCAGACTAATCCTCGCAACTGATGTTGAAAAAGTCTTCAAACATTCTTATGAAATCGTGCTAAGTTTAGTCTTCATCCGAAACGTAGGTAAAGGTCTCTATATATTCTATATAGCGTTCTGCGAAAACGCTATGTTGCTTCGGGTTAGTGGTTTATTGTCAGTTTCTAATAAGTTAATTGTGTTTTTCCTTGAGTCGTTCTGACATTTTTTGTTGTGTATCCTGTTGATTTTTTTCAATTTTTCTTGTTGTTGTTCACACTCTTAATATTTTCTGTTGTTATCGAAGTATTTCTGTAATTCTTGTTGTTGTAACAACCTTTTTCTGTCTGTGTTCCCCTTTATATATTCTGTTATCTCTGAACAAAAATAGTTTGAATCTTCCATCTGAAAATTTTTGAATTCATGCAAGAACAAACTTCACCTACTCGAAATACATTCTCTTATTTTCAAATAAGAACCGATGAGTTTTTACTAAATGCAGAAGGAATAAAAACTATAAAATTAGAGAAACTCATTGATGTATATTATTAGTTTTGAGAACTTGTTGATGTTCGACGAAAATATATCCAACTTCCATGCCGGATTGTTTCAGTGTGTAAACATGTGTATTACTGTATCGTTTTTTGTTTTGTTCGAAGAGATGTGTTGTTTTAGTAATGCTATTGCTGTTGGTATCCCGTTCATTAATTTAAGCTATTTCACGTCAAATGCTTACCACTAAAGATTCAGGCCCGAATATAGTTTAGAAATTGTGTTCGTATTTATAACACGACACATATACATAAAGAACGGTAGTTAGAAATTCTTTTAAATTATGGTTGTAACAGACCGTGTGTGAAGAGAGATATTTCTAGGTAGATATGAATTTCTGTTTTTAGTTTTTATGTATATGCTTAGCTCTGATGAGCTCTTGGGTGATAAAAAATAATTACAAATAACTTATATGCAAAGAACTGTATATTAATTGGATTCGAAAACATTACCCGATTATATAGTAAGTAAACTGAACCTTTTTTATGTCAACAAATGAGTATTTGTTGTATTATATATATATATATATATATATATATATATATAAATATATAAAATATTTTTTAGATATATATGCAATCAGTTCAATATATACTAGTATACATACATACATTCAGTATTATAACTCAGAGCAAAGTATGCGTATGATTTAAACATTAATGTAAAGCAAACACTAAAAATATTCAAACTTATACACGCATGATTATAATGAATTATGTAAAGTAAAAACTAAAAGTAATCAAGTTTAAGGATTATTATAATATTGAACAACTATGCCTCTATACAGGAATTAAAGAGTTTCTCAAGAGAACAAAAATCTTTCTGAAAATGTTTCGTTTAATTATGTTCACACACTTAAAGTTTATTTTAGCAAATTTTCCTATATTAACTTTAGACAACAAAAATCGATCTTGGTTAGAAAAGGATTCATTGTAAAGTCACAATAATAAACGTAATTTGATTCCTTATTGATTTTTGTAAAAATCATTTGCGAGAAGGGAAAACGAATTACTTCAGTAAGAATTGAATCATATTTCTCTTCAAAAACCGATATTTCCGTTAAGCCTAAATAATATTGATTTCGGTTACTCAAGGAAATATATATATATATGTTTATATATATATATATATGTATATAAGTATATATATTATTAATATATATATATATATATATATATATATATATATATATATATATACTCATATGCTAAGTGTTACTAACTTAACAGGTTTAAACAAGAAATCCGTCATGGTATGACTCTGTTAAATCCAACAGGTATACAAGATGCTTCTTGCGATTGTTAACTTTTAAATTTAGATGAACATATATCGGCGTATACAAAAGTTTATTGATCGAAATGAGCACTATCGAAATCAACACACTTTTGCTAACGCGAGGAAGGTTTATTTATGCCAGCAACATAAAATTATTGACTTCTGATGGCGATGAGGTTGCTGAATGCGTGTTTGATATAGCTTAGTTTTTCAAGCATTTCTCACGCAGAAAATATCGAAATGGTTTAAAAGGTGATAGTTTGGAAGGTGATAAATCTGGAACTTATGGAGGATGAAGCAGAGTTTCGTAGCCTAATTGACTTCTTCAGGGTAAGGGTTAGCAACGTGTGGTCGGGAATTATCCTGGAGGCGAATTGTGTCTTGTCTGTTGACCAATGTTGGGTGTTGTTGTCGAAGTTTCTGATGTATTTCATTCATTTGTTAATAGTACTTCACTGCCGTAATAGTGTCGCTTGCATTAAGAAAATTGAGGAGCACGGTGGCAGACTACCAAAAGGTCAGCACGACAGGATTTTGCTGGAACTCTGGTATCGGGAAGTTTCGTGGAGCTTTGTCGGCGTCTAACCACTAAGCTGAGCGACGACGCTAATTGTCGTTTGGAATCCACTTCTCATCGCAAGTAAAAATTCGGTCGAGAAACATGTTGTTTTTGTTGCGTCAAAGTAGGGGAAATTACACTTTATAACGGCTTTGCTTTTGGTTGCAGTCAATTCCTTAGTCACAAATTTATCAAGTTTTTTTGTCATTCCAATTTCTCTTAAGTGGTAGAGAAACGACTTAGAAGTTACGTCTTATTCAGAAGAAAGTTCTCGAACAGTTGTGCGTGGACTAGGTTTGACGCAGACTGCTAAATAATAGTTGCAAACATCAGATGGCTGGCCAATATGCTTATAAATTTCAAGACTCTCATTGCCGCCACGAAATTTATTAAACCATTATTGTTGTGTCCATTCAGTAGTGGTTTTGAGACCAACTGTTTATCTTACCTCGCGAGCTTTCAGCAGCATTTTGGCCTAGCTTGAATTCAAATGAGAAAATTGTGCGAATTTGCATTTTCCATCTTGTGTTCAGCATTCTCAAAATAAAACATAATTGTCTTAAAACGATAGTAATTTCAACGGTAAGTTAAAGCGAAACATGCTATTTTAAATTATATATAAAGTTAAGGTATTATAGTAAAAACATATTTTAAAATGCATAATTTGAAATCAAAATTTAATTAAAAAAAAAATTCCGCAAAAATTTCTTCTCAACCTAATATTTTCCAAATACATATTATGACACTTTTTAAACAATTAAAAATTAACTGTGTGATATTGTTTAAAATAATCATCTGTCAGTGTAAAATTATTGTACAGTACGTTTATTTTCTATATGTAAGAAATTAACACAATAGAAGAAATTAATTTTCACGTCTGTCAAGGATGTATACATTCTAATTCACAACGTTGAGTCTAAACTAGTTATTTATATATCTACACACACATCTATACTGTGTATCACACACAGTCTTCTTTTTTCTAAACGTCTCTTGCTTTTTTTTATTATTATATAACTGTTATGATTATTTTATAATTAATCCTTATTCACACAAAAAATTAAACGTGATCGCCTACACCCCATATCCAAAGTTTTGTAATGGTACCCAAAGTTCCAAAGTTCAACAACAACAACAACAACAACAACAACAACAACAACAACAACAACAACAACAACAGCAAAAACGACAACAACAACAATAAAAATAATGACAACAACAACAACAATAATAAAAATAATAACCACAACAACAACAAAATAACAAAAATAACTATAAAAATAATAACAATAAAGAAAATAATAACAATAGTTGAAATAATAACTACAACAACAGCAAAACAATAATACAAATAATAACAACAAAAGCAATAAAGCAATAATAAAAAATTAACAACACCAACTATAAAAACAGTAATAAAAATGAAACAACAACAACAATAAAACAATAATAAAAATAATAACAACAACAATAATAAAATAATAACAAGAACAATAAAAACAATAACAAAAATAATAACAAAAACAACGACAACAATAACACAATAATAAAAATAATAATACCAGCAATAACAGAAATAAAACAATAGAAACAATAATAAAAATAATAACAACAGCAACAATAAAAACAATAACAAAAATAATAACTACAATAATAATAACAATAACAAAAATAATAACAACAAAGACGACAATAATAAAAACAATAATAAAGATTATATTAACAACAACAACAACAATGAAAACAATAATAAAAATAATACCAACAAGAAGAACAAGAAGAATTAACACAATAATAAAAATAATAACAATAAGAAAATATAATATAAATAATTAAATTTGAAATCAAAGTCAGTTTTATCAAAATGTGTACTGAGGAAACACAAAAAAAAAAACTACTTAACTCAGATATGATCAGCAGTGGGATTATAATAGTAATGCCAATTTGCTGAAAGACATGAAAGACGAGTCACATCATATGGAAGTAGAGATTTGGAATGGAATCAGCAAGGTAATCCTGGAGACCCATCGACGAAAAATGGCAAAGGGGAGAGGACCAGATCACTAGAGAATACATACATATTTATTTTTAAAATGTACACTCATACATGAAATGTGCATTCAAAACTTGAAAAGATGTATCCACGTCACAGAATAGATGGCAAAAGACAGAACTTCACTGGTGAAGAAGCATCCCAAGTAACTACGGGACTATAACATGTTTATCCATTATGTGAACAATATTAGCAGCGTAACTGAGAAAACAAACGTACCATCGCCTGCATAATCGTTAATTATTCCCGAGGAACAGAAAAAAAGTTAAAACGAAAAGACAGAACACTTTATCACAGGAACCTGCTTTGGATTGCGGTGAGAAATAACATCTGTGACTTTGTTCATATAATGTCTCGCCCTAGCAACTGAATGAGCCTCATCACATAGAAGGGGCAACAGCGAAGTTATGCTCACTTTAAACTCAAGACTTTACTTCTTCTCTGCATGCTGGGCTGACCAACTGATGTTAACCTCATCAAATTCTTTCTATGTGAAACTGAGCTTCTGCAACCATTCACAATCATCTTTTACGGGAAGACTTGGCGGGAAGTGCTGATACTTGCTTCACATTGCTCCTCTTGATAAAAAAACTCGTTCTTGGTCTTCTCCTTGATCAGCTGGTCCTCTGTGCTGAAGGGTTGAGATGCTGGTACCATGGAATGTCGATGCCGAAGTGGGAAATGATGGATTGTAATCTATATTGTCTATCGCACTCGTACAGAAAAAACCTTCCCTAAACATTAGGGGACAACCCCCACCTTTCTTAACATATCTATTTACAACTGAATCTCCCAGCTTGGCTGATATGTCAAACACTCAATTATAGGGAATACTAAGACCATGGTAATGCAACATTTCTAGGGGGTGTATTTTTCTGGTCTTATCATGTACAGATATCCCAATGAAGACTGGAAGTGGATTCTCTCTATCTCTAGAATGACTAGGTGTGATAGCACCTGTTTTTACTTGGGAAAGATGTTGTATTGAAGGACTTGTGCGATTGCCAGATCAGTTTTAGTTTGTCCAAACCTGATGTAACGCCTTACCCGAGAGAAGGTGGTTAAGGACTCTTATTTCTCTAGAGTTCTCGGCTCGTGTCAGCTAGTCTCCTCTAAGGTTGTTACATCGAATCCGGTATGCTGAAAGCGAATATCGAAGCGGCAGACAAGAAGAAAGACAAAGAATTGTTGTGTATCTAAAGAAGCTTGTTTTTTACAAAATTATGTACAAAAATGTTTTTACAATTCTCATTCAATTCGTAGTAAGTTTCTCCAACGTCTGAAATCTCTTCAACGGCAGCGACAGACGGATGGATGAGGTGGGGAGGGCCACGTCTCTTTTCGGATTCAACAAGCAATCTGCCTCAACTCCCAACTCTTACTGATCTTAAACTCTCCATTCTAACTCTATCTAATTTTCGCACGACACTCGTATATATAGTAAGGTATGTTGATGGGGTGGAAATTCTCCCGGCCAATAAGATTTCACCACGAAATCGAAAGCTTTTAGGGTTTTGGGTGGGTACATTTCCCATACCTGAAATCTGAAATACTCACGATTTGCAGGGTAAGATGTCAATTCTGACATCCGACCCTGAGTTCATTTAAGGCCAGACACGCTCCTTAATTCAATACAGAAAAAAATAAATGTCAATTGGATTACAATCAATTGTTTTAGCATTAACACCAGTAAGCTTTCTCTTCTTTATCTCGAAAGCCTATTAATTCAACAACAATATATATATATATATATATATATATATATATATATATATATATAACTCAATCTCAGAAAGGAAAGTCTACGTTTCTAAAACAACTTTTGCTTGTACCTGCCAAAAAACACGCCTTCCTTTCATCAAATCACTTATATTACTGCTATGGGGTTGGAAGCACACACGACTATTTGTTAATTTCACAGCAACAGTCAAATCATGCTATCTTACGACCTCTCTCTCTCTCTCTCTATGCTCTTTCTCTCTCTCTCTCTTTCTCTAGGCCAACTTGCACATACATCAGAAAAGAGAAAAAAGAGGTCTGCTTACCTGCCTTTTTCGTTCTCTTCTTCATCTCTATCTCTCTCTCGTCGCTTTGCAACGCACACTTGTTGACGTGGTTCTTTCTTTCTCTTCATTTTCCTTTTCCTTTTCAAAATGTTCAACCTTTTGTTTTTTTTCAACCGCCGTTTCTTTTTCTCTCTCTGTTTTCGTCTTTTTTTTTTCAAAATGTTCAAGTGTTTTCTTTTTTTTTTCAAAACAAAATGCCCTGTTCACGCGTGGGAATTCTTTCTCTGACTCAAAGTCTTTCTTCAAGCGCTGTTTTCTTCTTCTTGTTCTTCTTCTTGTTCTTCTTCTTGTTCTTCTTGTTCTTCTTCTTCTTCTACTTCTTCCTCTTCTGCTTCTTCGGACGTCTTTTTATGGGTTTCTTTTCTGCCTGCCCCTTTCTTAGTACGTATTTTCTTCTGCCACCAATAATGTAGGATTATAACGCACTCTTAACACCTTTTTAGTTCTTCTCCCGTGGTAACACAAGGTCGTCCTGGTCAAACGGCGACCAATTGTAAACGCCTCACTCGAGAGAAGGTGGTTAAGGACTCTAATTTCTCTAGGATATCTGGCGTTACCCGGGAATACAAAGCTACCTCAGCGTAGTTTTAACGCTAACCAATGGGGGATTACGTTACACTGAGCTGTAACTTGATATCTGCCCCATGCTTAATTATACAGATGAGTTGAAGCAAAACTGATAGCAAGAATCGTACACTGATTTCTCAGAAATACTGCCTTGAAACTTACACTTGGGGCCCCTTATATGCTTACGCAATATCTTAGCAACTTTGGCAAGGATGACAGGCAAGGTCTTTGTCAAATGTTGGGAGTAAATCTCGACGATTCTTTTAGGCTACAAGTCAAGATATCTCTGACCTTTCAGCCTTGTCAAGTTCACATAAGTATATCTGTCCCAAACTGCACATGTTGTCTTTTCTTTTTATAGACTAACCAGTTCAGCAAGTCGGGATGTTGCTGGCTCATCGGTTCAATATATTTTCACAATGCCATAGGTAAAGAGTTCCGATAATACCACATGAATAAAAAGATTTTCTTAAAACGAATAAAATGTTTGTTCTTTTGGGCAATGTGTGCTCGCGCTCTGTTATACAGAACAGTCAAACAAGAGCAATAGTATTTCAGTTCTGGGGCCACTACGTCTCCACCACTCAACAAAGCCGTTTGTTTACCATCATTGAGGTTACGGGTTCATTCATTAAGCCTCTCATTCAGTTGGATTGTCATAGCTTGCCGCAGCTCTTATGTTGGTTACTTTTTTCACGAAGGAAACACTATTACATCTCCATACTAGTTCTTTGCATTTTTGTGCGAGTCTCATCAGGACTGCTGTGAATTTCAGTTGCATGTTTAGTTGCCCGTTCCAGTCTGTTGTTGTTGAGCATTAGATGACATGTTTGATTCTACTTTGCACTATTCCGCGTCAATGTGTCCTCAGTGCCACCTCCATCATCTAGTCGAGATGGGTCTACTTTTATTGGTAACAGATTGATTGCCCAAAATTATGGTATGTTTGTGGCTAGCATGGAATAGCTATCAAAACTACAATCGTGTAGGAGGCGATTGCAACTCCTATCTTGTGTCTATCTTCCTCGAATCAGTTTTCGCTCCGCTACTCTATGGGTTGTTCGCAGACATTTTGCATATATTGTTGAAGGCCGAGGGGCTATCCGTTTATCGCCTACCTATACAATGCATCAAAGCACATTGGGATACAACTAGGTTCAGAGATCTGTTGTCCTACACCTACTCCGACTGTTCATCCAAAGCCGCTTAGATCCCGATGCGATCTGTACACCTTTCGAGTAATTAAAGCCCCGTTAACTTTGGCTTTGCTATCCAACCCTGTCAGTGCAAGCGCAGCTATCTAACAACTACACTAAAACTAACTACAGCTCTAGTTGATATGGATAAGGGGATAATTAGATAACATTTGGGAGACTTATAGATACTACTGTCTAAATTTAGTTTAACACTACAACAGTTAGTAACTACATCTATAGTTAGTGCACTACAAGCTAACGTCGAACTCCATGCTGTCTTGCAGGAGTGATGTCACCAGTGTGGCCTGGTTGTGCTTTGACATATTTCTTAATCTCTCACCAGCCAATATTAAATTACATTGGTGTAACAAATAATTTGCAGTGAAAATTTTTACCAGAGACACAGTACAGAGTATAGAAACAGGCAAGATTATAGCTCAAAACATCACTACATACAGTAGTGTTAATCGGAGTTTTGTTTCTGCAGCCATCCTGAAAACTGGCAGCAATCTTGAATTTTCTTATGTCTAACCTTCTTTTCTTTAACTGTCTGTTCTGAAAGTCATTTGGGTCTATTTTTCTGCTGCCATCACTAAGTGAAAGATTCTTATGGAATATTGAGATAACCTGCCCCCACGAATGCAAAAACTGCTAAACACAAGCAGTTATCACATAGAATCATGAAAACTGAAACTGTATGAATGTAACTTAATCTCCCCCCTGCTAGGAGTGAAGGTACTAGCCAGATCTCTGTGTGCAGAGTGCAAAGGCGACTGGGACCTTAAGGAGGATTATTACCACCAAAATTCCAGATAATACCAATTGTTGCTGCCAATGAGAAATCAACATACAGCAGGTGTTTCGATAACGTGAATTCATCGTTAAAAATTATCGAAAGATGTGGCGAGTACTGGAAATCTGAGAAGACTTGTTTTCACTCAAACTCCAGAGAACACCACAAGCTGCTCCCAAAGAACAATATTTGATAATGGTGATATGTCGCAATCACCGTGACACATCGGTTCTTGCTAGACCATCGAAGTTAAGCAACGTTGAGCCTGACCAGTACTATATGTGTGACTATTTGTAAGGCGAGGCGCTGTATGTCATCATCATCATGCAGTCCGTCAGTCCTGACGATGATTAGTTTGGGCCTAGTGCTCTATCCCTCGGTGTTAGGGTAGTCTCACTCCATCGGCACAGGACTTTCCACCTTGGTTCCAAACTTGCTTGTGCAGTTTAGGTGCAATATATGTTGCCCATCAGAGAGACACCCTCTGGACCTTAATGCTTATGCCGGAGGCTGTAGCTTCTGGCCGAAAGTGATCTCGGTGAGGTAAATAGTCGCCCTATCGTGCCCGCTATTACGCCACTTCTTTCTGTATGAGGTTCCATAGCCTTTTAAGTGAAACTGATAGGCAGCAGTGGGATTGGAAGTCAGATTTTCCATCCCTTAGTCTTTTGCTGTGATAAGGTCAACAAGGCAGTGGTGTTTGACTTTTGGGTTGGTTCTCCTAGTCATTACCCAACCAAGGGCACCCACAAGACAGTGGAGTAGGGGTTAGTAGTGTGCCAGGGCATTTCAATACATCCGTTGGCCATAACGCAGTAGCCCTGGAGTTCCCTACTACTCCGAGGTCTCTGACAAGTTAAACCTGGGGCCGCAATGCGCCCAGTTACCGTGTGTGGTCAACGTGGAGGAACTGTAGGAGTCTTGATGAGGGAGAGGTTATGTACTGGCAGGAAAGACTGAGGCATAGCAGCTTCCTTTTCAGCACGAGGTTAGCCAGCAGTGTTAGATGGAAGCGGGAAGGCATGCAAGCATGAAATTAACACTAACTTATACCTAACACGCTAAACGCCTCTCCCCTCCCTACCGGATTAAAAATTTAAACGCACACACATGCGTATGTACCGCAGGATATAATACCAGGTTGGGAAACTGGCGAAATCTACTATTCTCTCGAGGTTAGGTGGGCTTCGCTTAAGCCGTAAAAAGCAGCCTCTCTTGTGATGACGTCAGTATGGAAATACTTTTGAAACCCCCGGCGAAGCATCAAGTATTCAGCATTGGACAATATTTGACTTACACTACAAACGGCCGCGTTTAACGTTTTTCTTATGATTGCTTGTGTGACTAATCCCTGTGAGTAAATTATTAGTTAAAATAATAGTCTCGACAATGTAAAAGGATTCTTACTCTCGGAATGTAAAGGTGAGAGCATTTTTATTTCAAGAACCGATTTTACAAATATAGCTATGCATAGATATACACTGAATAGATAGGCCCTTTCTAGTTTACGCCATTTTATTGTTCACAAGCGTATTTATAGAAATTTCACTAAATTCCGCAAATATGTTGCTAGAAAAAATTATATAAATGAAATGTCTCAGACACAAACACACACACACACACACAACCACACACACACACACACACACATATATATATATATATATATATATATATATATATATATCGTTTCCTGAAAAGATGATTTGAATCTTTAATGAAAAAAAAATTATAAACTATAATTCACGTTCCATAAGTGTCAACTTCTATTTGTATATATGTTAATTTCTTTAGATTCTCTCGTTTCAAGTGTTTTGAATGGAGAACATCGTACGAAGGCATAAAGGTTGAATACGCGTTCCACAGTTGCAAAATAAAAAGAAACAGAAGTTTTATAATATGATAATGCAAAATGACAGGCAATGGTAAAGATAGTTAGGCCGAGAATTGCATAGAAACGGCATCGCCTGTTAATCATTACTGACAAGAATTTTCTAAAGTGCTAATAATTTAAACTAAGATTGAATAGAAAGAACTGGTTATAAATGTACACATTGTTAATAAACGAGTATGGATATATATGACTTCTTACCGGCATGCTCGCAGACATTATAGCGTATAGTAAATGTTGTGTACTGGCTTCAATGTGAAATTGATGTTAATTTATGGTATGTAAGTATCCGGAGAATAATAATCCGATCAATTAATGTATATTCATCGTTGAGTATTACGAAAATGGTGTTGAGACAGATTCACGTGTAAATCAATATTCACACTACATATATTATTAGTAAGAATAACGTATTAGTGTTACTTATGTAGATTTCCTGTCTGTCTGAAGACGGACCTGTACTATTACTTCAATAAGTAAAATGGCTACGTAGATAAATACCTATATTATATGGATAAATAAATATTAAATAAATATTAAGGCTTAATTATCAACTAGTGATTCTATCAATAATATAAATTTAGTATCTGCCTCTGGGAAGACGATATACATAACAGAACACCGAACAAATGTTAATGTCAGAAATATCATAAAACTAAATAATACCTTTGTAAAGGTCGATGCTATCGATGATGTTTTAATATTAATCTAAAGATCAGAATTCCTTTATAACAAAATAAAACAAAATACGCTAAAACAACATCATGAATAGCAATCAACACAAACAAAACGATGTTTCTTTTTATAATATGATGTATAAAATCGTGTTTGACATTATTATCAATAACATTGGTCGGGTCGTATTTGAAATGTTCTGAAGGATGTTAGTATATACATTAGCTGATATCTTTAAAATTAACTAATATTTATTTTTATATATTTTTTTATTTTAACATGCACTATAAAGATGTTTTTCTTATCATTGATTTACCTTTGTTTAACAGTGATAAGTGTGCCAAATTAGGTAACAGCTGCTCTTATTATCGGAACTAGATGTTTAGCAACGGGGGGGGGTCCATTGAAATGCACAGTTGAATACTATATTCACAGTTATAGATTTTTTTCCAACGGTCGGAATAGAAAAATGGTTGACAGCTTATAATTGAAATGATTTTTAGATTTCTTTAATCAATTTATAAGGAATAATTCCCACTGCAGTACTATCAAGTATCAAAGAGAAAACGAATACAATGTTATTATCTTTAACACAAACGTTACTACTCGTGCAGGTATTTTTAGGGGTGCTTTTCCCTTCTACTTCTGCCTGTCTATATCGTTTCCAGATGTATTAATAAGTTTTGTGAATGAGCAGGGTTTTTTTTATTTATAACATTTATTTTCCTTAATGATAATAAATAGCGTACATTTTTATCAGCTAGGTCGATAAATTCTTCGAACGAAGAGGTTTTGTTAACAGACCTTAATATTATTAGAGCATTTGTCAGGCTAGAGTGGTTCTTTCAGATAAACCGTGTCATTCTTTGATAGAAGTGAAGGAGATATTCTATCGCCTAACTGTTCGTCTCCGAGCAGACGATGAAAGCGTTTCTGTTGAGAGTTTAATGTTCTTGTTATTTATTCGGCTCTAAAAGTATCAATTGAAATTGATTGAGGAGGAGCTATTATCAGGTCTCTGAATTCAGCCATTAGTTCGTGAATTAATGAACTTACAACACGTTTCGATTTTTAAATTCGTTACGTATATGTTGCGTAAATGATCGCGCTTCGACGTGGAAAAACCATAATGTTGTATCTTAGGTCAAAACGGTGGTGTTTTTAATAGTGCGTAAGTGGCTGTAGTTAAGTACAAAACATCGTTCTCCATGGATTAAGTTGTAGCTGAAAATTAATAGTGCTTCAGTATTGACGCATGATTGTTGACAGTTTGTAAAAGTCGATGCTAATATTAATGAAAACATAGATTTTTTTTATATTAAAATACTCAGGAACCACGTAATTAATACCACTCAATGTAAGCAATGGTATCATATATATATATATATATATATATATATATATATATATATATATATATATATATATATATATATATATATATATATAATATATACATATATATATATATATAACTACTTCATTTACTTACATAGATTTAATATACGGAAGTATAGATTTTTGCGTAAACTTTAAGCATTTACTTCAAAAGTGCTCAATACGTAGCTAGAGCTAGTTAGTAATTTATAAAATATATATGGCGATTAAGCTACACTGAATATTCTGCGTTTCATCCACTGTAGGATTCGTCAGGCTTATGGGCGAATTCTGTGGTTGCTTCTTGTTTTTATATATGTTGAGGATTTCTAGTTAGCCGATCAGCTTTCTAGTATCCACCGCGCCCCTTCCTATCAGCCAATGGCCATGCATTTTATCGAACAAAGGGTCTGTTTTTGAACTAGGTTAGTGGTTTTAGGTAGATCTTTTCCCTCTTTTTATATATATATATATATATATATATATATATATAAATATACCTATGCGAACACACATACATGCACATGTATACACATACATATATATATTTATATATATATATATACATATGTGTGATCGTTTGTGTATATTCATGTTTATTTAATTTATTTATTTGTTTGTTTTCTATTGTTATTGTTAGTTTTAAAGCTATTTTGTATCGCTATCCTAGAGTAAGTTTTATTTTGTGAACACAGTTGTTTGCTATTTCTCGTCTACAGTTTAATAGATTTTGAGGTTCTTTAAAGTACAAGATAGAAAATTTGTCATGGAGGCATAATTTACATGGGTCGTCTAAATGTCTGCACGTGGTAGCTTGTCTCATTTTTTTCAATTCGACTACCGGCGAATGTCCGCTTTCTTTGAGTTCCCAGTATTTATTCGCTACTGTTGTTTTTATACGGTGTTTTTTTATTTTTGAATGTACTTTTGTGGTCATAGTATCGGGTTTTGAAATCTAAGGAAGTCATGCCTATGTAATATTTCTTGTTATTCGGTTTTTCTTTCGCAAATATTGTTGCTTGATGAACTGCACTTTTTGTTAGACATGTATTTTGGACTGGGCAAAGTGTGCGTTGTCTACAATTGCATTTATCTTGTTCGTTATTAGTATTTTTGTTTATGGTATGGTTGTTCTTGTCCGGGGTTGGTTTGTTATTATTATTATTACTATTACTATTGTTATTATTATTATTATTATTATTATTATTTTTATCATTATTATTATTAATATTATTATTATATCTGCTAGTGTTGGTATTATTTCTGTCATGGTGTCTACATTTTTATTGTTTATTTTGTTGTTGTTTACATTGTTTTCATTTAGTATTTTGTTATTATGTGCTTTAATTATCATCTCTAAATTTTCGCAGCAACTGTAAGATAACTTCAAGGTATTTTTATTGAAGATTTTGTGTAAGGGGTTGGTTGCGGGAAAGTGTTTTTCTATAAGATCTAGAAATTTGTTGCCAAGTTTTGTTTTTAACATTTGATTGTATGGGGCCGTATACCAAATTATAGTTCTTTTTCTTCTATGTTTAATTTTATTATAGTTGTTGGTGTTTTGTTGCTTATATTTGATATCGATATTTTTGTATTCACTATTTTTTAGGGCTGTTTCGTAGATATTGGTTGACCTGTTAAATGCATTTTTATCGCTTGAGTTATTACTGAGTCTACTTACGATCGAGTTAGGAATGTGTTTTATAATTGATGGTGGGTTGTTGGACTTAGGGTTTACGTAAATTGGAGTAGCGTTATCTTTTAAGTATGGTTCATATGTGTTTTTATCTAAGTTTAACGTGACATCCAGGAAGTTTGTTATTTTTATGTTAGCTGATACGTCCGCTTTTAGGCCTAATTTTTTCATTTCTTTGTGTATGATTTTCTTAAAGTTTTCTCCCTTGATTTTGTTGGAGTTTTTTATTATAGCTAGTCCGTCATCTCTATATAGGCCGATATCCGTAGCATCCAATATGCTTGTGAGGGTATATAGACTGAATAATCCCACAAGATCTGATGCCTCTGCAGAGTCTCTGGCACCCATCACCAAATCGAACGAATTTTTCATTTTAGTTTTTATCCATTGGTTATTGTTATTTATTAGAACTGATTTTCTACATTTTTTAATGATGTTGATTTATTCTGAGGATATATCAGTGTATGTCTCGGCAAATTCTAGGGCAATGTTAAAAAGGTCTTCGGATATCGAGGGATAAAAGTCTATGATGTCAAACTGTATGAACGTACATTTATCTTTGTTGGGCTGAGGTACACCGCCTGGGTAATACCTAGGAGGTCAACCCTCCCAGGCCTTGCCACCGGGCTTTCCGGTGGGGCAAGTTTATTGCTTGCTACCTGAGGCGCCCCGACCGGGGAATGCCGACGGGGTTCCTCGGGCAATTTTTAAAATTGCAGGAGTGCCCCTTCTTTAGGGGAGCCTGCTGGGTTCCCACTTTCCAGGCCTTGTGCCAAATAATGCTGATGTGGGCAGCATTTAAATAAATACCCCATTACCCTCCTGGATGATGGGATGTGTCCCCTAGCGGCTTCGGCTGCAGGGAGACAGGATAGTACAAGTAAAGGATTCGTCACTTGACACTCAGCCCAACAGGTGAGGGACCGGGAACTGGCCCAGCACCTGTTGGACTGAGGTACACCGCCTGGGTAATACCTAGGAGGTCCACCCTCCCAGGCCTTGCCACCGGGCTTTCCGGTGGGGCAAGTTTATTGCTTGCTGCCTGAGGTGCCCCGACCGGGGAATGCCGACGGTGTTACTCAGGCAATTTTTAAAATTGCAGGAGTGCCCCTTCTTTAGGGGAGCCTGCGGGGTTCCCATTTTCCGGCCGTGTGCCACATAATGCTGATGTTGGCAGCATTTAAATAAATACCCCATTATCATCCTGGATGATGGGATGTGTCTCCTAGCGGCCTCGGCTGTAGGGGGACAGGGTAGTACATGTCAAGGATTCGTCACTTGACACTCAGCCCAACAGGTGAGGGACCGGGAACTGGCCCAGCACCTGTTGGACTGAGGTACACCGCCTGGGTAATACCTAGGTCAACCCCCTCAGGCCTTGCCACCGGGCTTTCCGGTGGGGCAAGTGTATTGCTTGCTGCCTGAGGCGCCCAGACCGGGGAATGCCGACGGGTTACTCACGCAATTTTTAAAAATTCAGGAGTGCCCCTCGTTTAGGGGAGCCTGCGGGGTTCCCACTTTCTAGGCCTTGTGCCAAATAATGCTGAGGTTGGCAGCATTTAAATAAATACCCCATTATTCCTCCAAAATATTGCAACAGTTAGTATTGTGAATTTATCATTTATTGTTACTTGTGTAAAGTAGAATTTCCTTAACAAGCAATTCATCTTACGGTGTTGATCGTGTGAACATGACAATAATTATTTAACATCTCGAGACGGGGACAGACGGAGCGATTCTCCTCGCTGTTTTGATCATCCTCTGCTTGCTTGTTTACTCTGGAATTTGAGGTGTTCTTCGGAATTTTTCCGTACACAAAGGTAAGATGACAAAACTTATTCCAATAGAGTTCGCATGGATTCGGGCGAAGAACGCAGTGAAACGTTCCGCTAATTTTGATGATTTCACCACCATGTTCAGATTCAGCATCTATTTGACATTTGAAGTATTATCAAGTGAGTTATTTCTATTTGATTTACTCAACAGTGAATTCGTATATGCAATACTAATTCATTACACTCTTAAGGAAGACAGCGTTTATTTAAAAAGAATCCGTAGAATTATTTCCTTACGGGAAAACCCAATACTTCATAATCTTCTAACGATGGCAAACTTAGACCAAATGTCTAGTTTCCTAAAATGATTGTCTCTAATTAAAGAAAAATTATAAATGTAGATAAAAAAATGATCCTACAAAGTAACGAAACGTAAATTGTAAAACAATAAATAATGAGTATAAAATTACATATTGTGCATGATTCATACAGTTTTACTGATATGTAACTTAAAAAGAAGAACTTATATGGTATACACGTTTTATCTTGTAAGCGACGCATGATACCTATTTAAATATTTTTGGACACATAACATTTGCTCATCTTTATATTTCAAAATATATATGATTTATAATCATTTGGGTTTTTCGGCGTGATGTTATTATGTAAAGTGTTATTTTCACAACGTTTTAGTTGATATCACCTCCGATCTGATTCAGGGAATGTTGCTGTCAAACTCGATAATTTGGAATTCTTTATATATTTCACGGTTGTAGTATGCTATAGTTCGATTAGCCATTATTGGATAAAGTAAGTTATTCACAATATCATTATACGGTCGTTTACACTGAGAATTGACCCTTCATGAGAATATCAATTTTACAATTGTTGTTTTGCCAAGTACTACACCCACTGCGAAACGGGTCCTTGCGAATTATTCATAACCTCGATCCAGTATTATCTGGTAGAACGAAAGCACGTTACATTTTGAAATTTATATGCAAAACTAGGAAAACAAATGACCATTATTGAATGATTGTGTGGCCGTAAAAAAGTGCCCAAAATAGCCTCTGGATGAGGCCTGATCCTTTTTATGTGCGATCACATACAAATATCACATAGCCCATTACATTATTAAGGTGAAAATCTTTCTTATGAGTTCCATTTATTAAATTCTGATCAATAGTTGCTGAGATTTGGAAATGGAAAATTCAGTTACATATATATTTCTATTATGCTGATATTATATTGTTTTATACATATTATATTATATATTTAATAGTGATGCCGCTTTTGAGGCATAATTGTTTAAGGAAACGTCTATTCGGGGTGGTTTGGTTTTTTATTTGCTTTAGATTTTATGTTTATTATTCGTAGTGTAGATTTGTACTTTAAATTGTAATGTAAAATTAGTTATAACATATTTAATACTTTATTAGAATCTTTAACGAACGTCCGCGTGCCATGTTTTTTTTTAATATAAAGTAAATTACATGCGTTTTGATTCCATAAAAAACGTAATAACCAGGTATATTCTGACACTACATTAACCAGATTACTATGATAAATAGTTTGTTAATAGTTCTACAAAGGGAGGATCTCAATTCACATCGAACGCCCAGCAGCAAAATATTACATACGAATAATGTCACTGTCGAATTTCTACACGCCATACTAAATATGTGGAGATTTACCAGGTCCAGCTAGTCCAAGAAATCCATTAACCAATCGCCATATCAGTAATTCTGAAACATAATGAATATATTAGGGTTTTATTAAAATATATTTATAGAAATGTACACTACTTTAGTACGATTTAAGGAATTACAAGTCTTAAGCCTCATGCTATATTTTTCATTGTTGCCCTCGGCATCAACCTCATCAGTCTATGTGATTTCTGAATTAGGATTTTCACTGTTGATTGAGCTATGTTGCGAGTTTTGTGTAGTTATTGGAGATTGAACTTTCACGGTTTGCCCTCTCTCTATGAGAATAATATACTTCAGGGATTATCGCATGGGGTGCCCTACCACTCGGACAATTGCTCTGAACCTAGAGTAGTTAATCTAACTTCACTTTCCGATAGATGGTTACAAATATTGATATTTTATGTTATAGCCTTTAATTTTAAATGATTTCCTACAATAAAAAAAAACATTTATTATATCTTAGATGAAATTAGAACTGGAATATATTACATTTCTAACGTTTACCGTTATTAGATCTTTTATTGAATATTTGTAAGTGGCGTTGAATAGATAAAAAGAAAGCTGAGGTGTACAGGGTATTAATATTACCAGTTCTGACACGGGTATATTTCTAATAAATTGTATATTTTTCAGTATCCTATGAACGAATATGTGGTTGATACAAACACTTTCTTCTTTATATAAATATTTCCCGACAAGTTTGTTTACCGAGACACCTTCCCAGATTATCAATCATTTTCCATCCAACAGGTGCCGTTTTAATTACTGGCGTATAGCAGCATGTGGCTATCGACATATGAAATGAAATTATCTTACTTGTCGGTGGTCTGCAAACGATACTGCGAAACGGACCCCCCCTCCGCACCTCACTTCATAAAACTAGAATGTCTAATCTCAACAAAGATTGATTTGGTTCACGTTACTATTTATTTTGAAGTGAGTTCTATTTTGAATTGCTTTATTTAAAAGTTTGTGGTGATGGAGTTTCCTGTGGTTCGTTCCGGGGAGGATAGGGTTTATCTCATGAAATGTTTATATAAGCATTACGACTTATTAAATTTAAATGCTCAATTAACACTTACAATTTTTTGGAAACAAAACTGGAAATTGTTTTCATAAAATGCAACCTTTAGCGTGAATCTCGCATTTATCTAGCTTTCTTTCTTCATCAATCTATTTTTCTTTCTCAGCACATTTTCTCGCTCTTTATCTGAATCTGTTATTATACTATCTTTTAAAATACGCATATATAATGTAAACTTATATCTTAAGCATACACTAAGAAGCATTGTATAACACACACTTTATTTTTAATTAAAAAAAATGTGGGCAAGTTTGTAGCCATGGTATTACATATAAAAGACAAATTAAAATAGACATGTTTTTTTCATTATACCTGAGATTTACCACAAAAGAAATACCTTTGTAACTTTTCTGACAACATGCATGTTTAGGTGGGAAAAAGGAAACATGTTGAAATCTTCGTTTACTTCGCTTTTAGATCATTAAGATTCAGGATACTATAATTTATACATTTCTGATGGTTGGATCTATAAACTGTGTAGATTTCCTAATGAACGTGATCAGAAATTATATCTAATCCATATCTGGCCAAGTAATATTTTCTAGTTTTGCTTATTTTTTTGGTGGGGGGGGTTGGAAGGAGTGATATATTACATTATAAAATTCCACTCGTCTGGCTTCGGCGTTGAAACTGTATTTACCGTCTACAACTTCCTTTTTTAAACATGCTGCATTTACATAATTAAATAAAAGTAAAGCCATAAAACTGTTTTAATCGAAAGTTTTTTCGCGTTTAAAATATTCAAATAAAGCCAAAAGTAAATCGTTTCTGCTTACTTCTATCGGAATCTTCTGCATTTTATTTAGTACTGCCAGTTAGAATATTTTTTAAAACTATTAACTTTTACTTGAAAGAAAAAAAAACTTCATAACATAAGGTAAAAATGTTGTAGAGGCAACTAAAGACTTGTCTTTTAAAACTTGATATTTAGAGGTATTCCACTTTTACCTAATGTTATAAACTTTAATTGCAAGTTAGAATCGTTTTAAAAAATATTTTTTTTTATTTTAAAGAGGCAATAATTCAAATCTAATCCGAAATTCTTCAGAAAGTGCACAAAGATATTTAGTAAGATTTTGAATAAAAAAATTTTAATTCGTTCCTATTTTTTTAACTGTTTTAAACATTTAAACTCATTTTATACTACAATTTGAGACGCTAAACAAAGGAAATACACGTAACATTAATAAAACGTTTATCATAAAAAAGAAGCTGATATTTGGAACCGATAAATAAGTGTTAACATGGAAGGATATTCAAATATCAGTTTTTTGTTTTTAATAATTCTAAATATAACTAAATTAAAATAAAGTATAAAACTGCTCTAAAGATGAAATGAAATAAAAATACAAAAGTAGACGTATGTGTTTGTAAATATCTAACAGGTATACTCTTAAACGACTGGTCACCTAGCACTGTAATTCTCAGAAAATAAGGGGTGTTTATGGAGAATAATATCTTGATTACATCACGCATATCGCATTCAGCCATCGGCAAATTTACATGTAAAATGTTCATTAACCATTATCTTAAATTTTCGTTTTTTATGCGCATGCGCGTGCATTCGGTTTATTCCTTCAATATTTTTATCAGGCAAGAACGCTCGGTTTTTTATGTATTTAATTATATTCTAACTGATGACATTAACTGATTTTTTATGTCTTCGTATTAAACAACATCAACAAAAATAGAATCAAACGTAAATTTTACTCACGGTTTGAAATTTGTAAATATAAAAACAAACCTATATATCTTTTTACGATCTCATATTTACGTTAATTCATACATATTTTTAAAACGGGGGGATGACACACGGAATACGGATCGTGCTGAAATAATAACGTTATTATTTACTCATATACAAAAAAAAAACACAAAATTTTATAATGAAATATATTTCGAAAAACTGCTGAGTCATTTTCCGGAAGTGACATCATGCGTTGATGATGGTTGTGCTGGTGGAAATAAGCATGATTATGTTGCTTTTAAAGTAGGCTGGAGACCGCCGGTGATTACCAAACCTTTTTTTTTTTTTGGTGAGGTTGGGCTGTGGTGAATTAGTGCCTGTTCTTTCTCCCAAGCATTACCAACATATTTTCTATTTATGGATAGTAAATGATTTCGCTGAAATGCTGTATCAGAACAAATACCAAAACGCAAGTAAGAGTAATATAGTTTTCTACTAAACATTGCCCCCTTCTTAAAACAAATACAAAATAAACGACACAGCATATATTTTAAAAGGTGGGGGGATATGTATTACGTTCCGGAAATGGCTGAAACAGTTTATTATCTCAAAGTTACTTTATTTCATGCATATTTTTAAAGGAAGTGTGGATACGGGGTCAGGCGTGTAAAAGGCCAAAACAGTTTACGATCTCCAAATTAATTTATTTCACATATATTTGTTACATTGAGGAGGGAGGATATAGTGCAGTCTGGGATATTGCTGAAACAATTTACGATCTCCAAATAACTTTATTACATATATATTTATAAGAGACGACGGGGGACATGAAGTCAGTCCGAGAAATGGCTCTGGCAGTTTATGATCATAAATTTCCTTTATTTTAAATCTATTTTAAAAAGAAATGCGATGATATGGAATAGGTCCCGGGACTTGTTGTAGAACATTACGATCTTATATTTACATTATTTCATATATATGTTTAAAAAAAAGTAAATATTAGATCGTAAATTTCTACAATAATTCTCGGGACTGATTCCATATATTCCTATCTCTCTTAAAAATAGATACAAAAACGGAAACTGACATACAGACTACGGACTGTGCTGAAATAATGTTTACATTTTTATCTGGAAAATCTGCTGAGTTCTATATTAGAAATTATATAATTTCGTTTACAATTCTAGCGTCGTTGGTAGTTGTGGTGAGAAAAGAAACCCAGTTATGACGAATTTTCTGTTGAACTACGCGTTACCTAATCACTAACCAAGACAATGTATTTATGCATTTATTTGGGAATTCTAATGATTCATCTTCTAACAGTATCACAGGAACCCCTTGACCTTAAAATGTGTAACAAGTTCCATTCACTTCCTTTCATGTTGATCTATGTGTAGCAAATTTAAAAAAAAAACGGGTCGGACATGGTTTTACCCCCTTGTCGATTTGACATGGAATGAGCCATATATATATATATATATATATATATATATATATATATATATATATATATATATATATATATATATATTTATTCATAGTAGAAATGGTAATTACTAGAAACTGAAGGGATGGCTCAATATTGTTGTAGAGCAAATATGCGTTTTATTTTTTATTACCGTATCTTTCTGTTAAGTTACATTATTGTTTCAGCTACCCGGCCGTTTTTTTTTGGCCGTCTGTAGCTTCCTCAGAATTTTAAAAAAATATATATGTATGTGTATGTGTGTGTGTTAGTTAAAATTATTTAATCCATAATTTGTGTAATTCACGTCCTTTACCTAAAATATTCGTTCTCTCGTGATAGCAAATAACATAAAAAAATTCTTTCTTCTAAGAATACCAGATATGTTCACACTTCATTTTTCTCATTGTTTTATATGGTCCTCAGCAACGTCGAGTTGGCCTGCTCGTAAGTAAATAAAAATAAGATAAGTAAGAGTTTTGTTTTAAGGAAGGAATCGTACTAAAAACATTCGTCCGAATTGTTTAATAAATATTACATTACAAGATGCAATTTGCATCACATACTGGTCAAGAGAGTTCATTGTCAAGAATTTCGTTTTCTTTTGAATATAAAAATAAGTTATTTTTTCACAGGAACAAATAACGTAAAACAAACATACGAAATAGGGAGATTAAGCGGCCAATAAGGAGGTTCTCGCTTTACGCTAATGTCCTAGTAAAATAAAAATATCTCCCTCAGATCAGTAACTTCATATGCAAAATCGTCGGAAAAATTATAGAGGTGCTTTCGTTAAGAATCGAACTACTTCGATTACAAAACAATTCAGCAAAAGTTAATCCATACATGTGTTAAGATTCACATGACCAACACTGTATATAATTTATCTTTTTTAAAGAAAATATAAAAATAGAAGATTTGGTAAACTTTTAGTTGGTTTCCACCTAAATATTTTTATTTGAAATGACGACTTTGTAAGGTTTTCGGGTATGCTGGAAACGACTATTGCGTTTAAATTTTCAGCAAATACACACTTTTCCGGATATTAACCAAGGTGATTATTTATGTTAAAAGTGGTGGCTATTGTTGTACGCGCAAGAGCGTATATTTAAGCTATCATTAATGCACTCACTATTCCATAGCGAGACATAACATATACTGACTTACTCGGGACACGAAGAGTTTAGTTTGTATTACAATTAAAAAATACAAGAATGAAAATTAATATAGTTAAGCTTAAATATGGAAAACTAAAAAATAGTTGCAAAAATTGGAAAAGTAAAGGACAAGATATTCCAGTAAAAAATATAATATTATCACTTAAAATATTGCAACAAAAATAATTTATTGCATAATGTTATAAATTGAATTGAAACGATGATTTTTTTGTTTCATAAAAATTCAATTGTCCTTTGTTTAATTCAAGTCTTATTTTTTGCCCCCCCTAAACACATATGTAATAACAATGTACGGCACTCGTCTGCTTTAAATAAAATTCCCCAATTATTCTCGATTTATTCTTTCATTCTTTCTGTTTCTCTTGTTGCTTTTCTTTTAGCAACAGCAGTGAATGATTAGCAACACTAGTAAATGAAGCGACGTAGTTGCTCTGAAACTAGCTATACAAAGCATCGCTTACCTCCTTACATGTTTTTACGATTTTGAACACAAGAAAATTCATCATAACTTTTGCTTTACTGAACGAAAATTACAATTTTTTCACAATATAGCTGAGAATGTGATCAATTAACAATAATAATTGCTTGTAAATTTGGTCGAAAAATTAGTGACTGGTGAAGTTTTAAGTCAGTTTCAAATGACTTAAGCTGCGACTTAACCAAATAATCGAACACCAAACACTATCGTGTTTGAATGATATATATATATATATATATATATATATATAGAGAGAGAGAGAGAGAGAGAGAGAGAGAGAGAGAGAGAGAGAGAGACGGAGAGAGAGTATGTCACGTCTGTTCCTAAAGTAGAACAAAAATTGCAAGAGAAGATAACACTTACTAGTATGGTGATAAAAAACTTTTAAAATGATGCCTCAGATAAAACGCTTTGGATGGAAAAATGCACCACAGGTATCAACATTCACAAAAAAGACACTATTATATAAACAAACCAATATATGTAAGGCGCAAATAGAAGCTGTGTCTGCTCAACTAGTAACTTTCTATTTATGCGCCTTAGTTGATTGAAGCATAGTTGACTTTTGTGACAAACTAGGTACAAACACTTGTAACTAAGGTTAATTGCGTGGATTTTAGGCCCCAATACTTCAAATATGACGAAAATGTCCATATATATATATATATATATATATATATATATATATATATATATATATATATATAGATAGATAGATAGATAGATAGATAGATAGATAGATAGATAGATATAACTACTTCATTTACTCACATAAAATTAAGATACGAAAGTATAAATTTAGGCGTAAACTTTAAGTATTGAGTTCAAAATGCTCAATACGTAGGTAGAGCTACTTAGTAAGTTATAAAATATATATATACCGATTAAGCTACACTGAATATTCCGCCTTTAATCAACTCTAGGACTGTAAAATGTTTTTGACTCCTGATGGGTGTATGAGACGAATGGATTCACCAATCATTTTTATAACCAACGGGTGTGCTAAAGAACCAATGAAAACATTACAAAATTATTATAAAAATATTTCGAATTTTGGATTAAATCAGTTCGCCGTTAACTACGACATGGACCGCATTTCATTCTTGGCCGCCACTTTGGTTACTGATCTGAACTACGCCGCCATTTTTATTCAACACAATGTCTCAAAACTTAACAGGTTATGGGCCCAGTCACCGCCTTTTCTTTGACGGATCGGAATCTAAATTCGAACTGCGGCAGGTAAAATTACTTGGATGTCTTAGGATTCGAAAACTACACAAAGTCATACAATCTCCAACAGAGAATCCAAACGACCTCGAATTTCTCGAAAAGAAGGCGACTGTTTTTGCAGAACTGATTCAATGTTTAGACGATAGAAGACTGTCTCTGATTATAAGAGACGCATTAGATGACGGAAGGAAAGCATTGAACATATTAGGAGATCATTATTTATCAAAAGGGAAACCGAAAATAATATGCCTATATACAGATCTAAGGTCTCTGAAACGTAACGAGGATCAAACGATTACCGACTACGTTATAAGGACAGTAGGAACCGCCAATGCCGTAAAACTATCACGTGAAATAATAAGCGATAACTTGTTGATATCAATGACCGTCAAGGGACTTCCAACCGATTTTAAACCATTTAAAACTGTTCTAACTCAGAAAGACAAACCCATAAATTTCAGCGAACTTAAAGTGGCATTGCGCAGTTATGAAGAGACTAATCGTATTCTCGTGGGCAATAGTAACTCCAGCAATATTATGAAGTTCAATAATGCTTCTCGAAAGCAGACACCACCAAATTAACCACCTCACCGCAACGTATTCTCCAAAAGTAATTTTCCCAAGAAAAAGAATAAACTTATCTGCTATATTTGTGGACGACCCAACCACAACATTTCCAATGTCGATATAAACGCTCTAAAATGGACTCCATAAAAAAACATTGAGAACTTTGAGGGAGAACATACATTTCTATTCACATGTAACTTTGACAGTACCACAAATGGTAAAAATCTCCTTGTAGACCGTGGTGCTACAGCGCACATTATCACCAAGGAATCTGATTTTATTAATTTTGATTAAAACTTTAATCCTCAAAGTCATTTTGTCGAACTTGCCGACGGTAGTCAAATAAATGATATAGTCTTGAAAAGAGTCGATGCTAAAAATCCCTAAAAAATAATAAAAGTGAAATCTTTAACTGTATTTTAAAAAATGCTCTGTTCATACCTACAATTAAGCAAGACATATTTTCCGTGCAGGCTGCAATTAAACAAGGCGCGAATATACAATTTGGCCGAATTACATAAAAAATTATATACCCCAATGGAACTGTATTTGACATTAAAGAAAATTGCTGACTATATTATTTAAAAAGTATGGTTCCCTCAAAAACTGCCTGTCACGACTTGGAAACCTGGCATAAAAGTCTAGGACCCTGCAATACAGCTGATATTAAAAAATTACCAAATGTAGTCGAAGGCATGAAAATAATACCTTCAGACGATCTCCCAAATTGTGATGTGTGTGCACAGGGGAAAATAGCAAAAGATATAAGCCGAACGCCAGACAAAAAGGCTACGAAAATTCTCTCACTTGTGCATTGCAGGTCCGATCAGCCCAATGGGGGGGTAATAATCTAAGGTACGTTTTGAACTTTATTGATGAATTTTCCGGTTTAATTATGTTTTATTTTCTAAAAAACCAAATCAGACACTATCCTCACCATTAAGAAATATTTAGCTGCTGTTCCCCCGTACGGTTCAGTAAAATGTATTCGCACAGAAAATGGGACTGGATTTATTAGTAAAGACTTTAAACTTCTATTAATTAACCACCGTATCAAATACGAGAAATCGGCGCCGTATTGCCCCTTCCAAAATGGCACAGCTGAAAGGGCAGGGCGAACCTTTTTGAGATGCCAATATGTTTACTTGTCGAATCGAAATTGGCGCATGACATACGCTTTAATGAAAGCAGCATATATCAGAAATAGATTGTTCAATAAGAGGCAAGGAAAAACGCCGTATGGAGCGTTTTGCGGTGTAAAACCTAAAATGAACAGAATGCATCTATTTGCTTCTGATTGTTTTGCATTTATAGAAAACACCAGTAAACTAAATACTAAAAGCGAAAAAGGTACTTCGTGGGTTACGATAAAAATAGCCTGGCATACTTAATCCACATCCCAACTCAAAATGCCATAAAAAGGGTTAGATGTGTAAAATTCAATGACGTAAAATGGGGGGGGAGTTCACCTCAAATACACAAACGGAATGTTCAAGAAAGATTATCCTTACAGTCCTCTGTCTCTTCTCTCTTGGCTGATCGGAAATCATCTCCCAGCACCCAGAAATGAACATCGTTTTATAGGTTCCATCTTCACGCACACACGAGATTATGCGAGAACGGACGAAATAAAAATGCTGGCCGCCATGTTTGTTCTTCCTTTTCTTCGCCTGAACTCACTCGCTGAGCACCCACGGTAAGACTTCTCTTTCCTTCTTCTAACCACATTCAATGATACATTAAATTAAAAAAAAATGGCGATCCAGTGGATGAAAAACGTGAAATATTACCTAGCATCTTATTCGATCACAATGAAAATATTAATACCGACGACAATTACAGTAGAACCTCTGACGAAAATAATAACCAGACACATCGATACCCAATAAGGGAGTGAAAAAGGCCAGACTTCTTACGAATTGAAAGGATGCAAGATTACGCCGTGGATCACTGTTATTCGTTGAACAGCGCACCGGAAAGTTATAATGAGGCGAGTAATTAAAAAAATCACCAAGAATAGGAACAAGCTATGGAATCCGAATTTAAAGTTTTATCTGAAAATAACACATACGAAATAGTGAAAACACCAACATATAAAAATATAATTTCTTCACGCTGGGGGTTTTCCAAAAAAATCGCAGCCTCTGGCAGTGGCACTTTTAAAGCAAGATTTGTGGCAAAAGGTTTGTCAGAAATTTCTGGAGTGGAATATTTTGCAACATTTTCACCAACGACAAATTTAACGACAATTAGAATTTTAGTACAACTTGCCGTTCAATGCTATTTCAGAATACATCAAATGGATGTAAAAAATGCTTATTTAAATGCACCGATTGACTGAGAAATATACATTTACCCTCCAGAGTAACACTCCATAATTATTTAATAGAACAGGAATTCAAACAATGGCCCGTTGACGCGTGCATGTATACCAAAAATGTAGGTAATAAATTGTTGATTTTGTTTTTTTGGGTTGATGATATATTACTCGCCTCAAACTGTGACTACACTTTAAAAGATGTTAAAAATTAATTAAATAAAAATTTTAAAATTGCCGATCTTGGACGACTGTCATGGTTCCTCGGTATAAAATTTACCTGTGAAAATGAAACTATAACTATGCACCAATCACGATACATTGAAACACTTCTGCTCAAGTTCGGAATGCAAGATTGTAAGCCGCGTTCAATTCCCATCGAAATAGACATAAATAAAAATATAGAGACCGAAACCAAATTCATAGATAACCGAATATACAGGGAAATGGTATGGAGCCTCATCTAGTTGATAACTGCAACAACACCTGACATATGTTACACTGTAACAAAGCTATCTTAAAACTTATCGAAACCGACAATTAAAGACCTTAATCGTTGAAAACAAATTCTTCGTTATCTAAAAAGAACCAAGGAACAATCTTTAAGATTTAAAAAATCTACATATCCCCTAAATTTTGAAGGATTTTCGGATTCAGATTGGGTTAACTCTGACGAAATAAAGAGTATATCGGCGTATTGTTTTAGACTGTCAAAAACTGGACCTATGGTCACTTGGAAAACTAAAAAGCAACAAACTCTTGTCCTTTCTACTTCTGAAGCAGAATATTTGGCTCTTACTCATTCCGCGCAGGAGGCAATTTTTCTGAACTCCCTTCTAAAATCTATTTTAAAGCCAGATCTAAGTAAAAAAAACCTATAGTAATCGATTGTGATAATCAGAGCAGTATCTTATTAGCAAATAATTCTATGATTCATCAAAGGTTGAAGCATATTGATATCAGATATCATTTTATAAGGGATGAAATAAGGAAAAAATCTATTACTCTTACTTATGTGACGTCTGAAAGTAATATAGCCGATATGTTCACTAAACGTTTAAAATAATAAAATTAAGACATTTTATAACCGAACTTTTTTGGAATCTAATTGTGAATAAATCTCTTTTCAGAAACCCAAAAGGAGAAGCATGAATAATCAAAATCACACCAAAAAATCACAACAGCAAAAAAATTGTAAACTGTCCCGGGCACGACGTTAAACTGCGACCATTTCTACCTTACTAACTAAATTAACCAACTAATATCTAACATAATGTTTCCAGTTTTTGTTACGGAAAAAAAGTCACTTGTTAAACATTTTTGTAAACTTCCTATTTGTAAAATAATACTTTTGTTTTATCATTTTTTTAATATCAGCTTCAGGCATGCGATAACTTTGTGGTTGTCTGTCGTTTTTATATGTGCACCTTCTATTGAGATTTTAGTCAGCCAATCAGCTTTCTAGTATCCGCGCGCGCTTCCTATTTGACCTTCCAATTGACCTCTGGTTGCCCTGTTCCTTTGTGTGTGCTCTATTTAGCCTGGATATCTAGTTTCTTGACCTGTATTACATTTAGGTTAGGGTTTTTATGTTAGTTTATATATAAATATATATATATATATGTACATATGTATACACACATATATATACATATATACATACATATATGTGTGATCGTTTATGTATATTCATGTTGATTTAATTTATTAATTTGTTTATTTTCTATTGTTTCTGTTAGTCTTAAAATTATATTGTATCGCTACCCTAGACTAAATTTTATCTTGTGAACACTGTTGCTCGCTATTTCTCTTCTACAGGTTAATAGATTTGGGGGTTCTTTAAAGTACAGAATACCAAATTTTTCATGAAGGGAAAATCTACATGAGTCGTCTAGGTCTATACACGTGATAGCTTGTCTTATTATTTTCCATTCGAATTTCTCCTTTTCTTGACTTCCCAGTATTTTTTGCTAGCGTTGTTTCCATACGGTGCTTTTTTTATTGTGTGAATGTACTCACACGTTAAAATGTCATTTGCGTTTATATATATATATATATATATATATATATATATATATATTCGTGTCTGTATTGTTTTTACGAGGGGCGCGCAAGAAGAAATTCCCCTGACCCACTTCCCATAGTAGTAGAGCAACGAAGCTTTGCACAGTTATTAGTCTTTCTCTACATATGAACCACCCAGAATTATGCATTTCTCCCATCGTTTGATGCAGCTCTGGAGACCGTTTTTGTAGAACACCCCTAGGTTGGTCCTCCAACAACGACGTGATTCAGAAA
>NC_136485.1:48477354-48522354 GCF_053919585.1 Euprymna scolopes
TCTTTCCTTTGCGAACAGACGCCACGCTAGACGGTATAAAAATCACCCCTGCTCAGGTACATGCTATCATAAAAAACCTTAAAAAAACCTTCTGTGGTACCAGTATTCAAGAATTCTGGCGAAAGATCTTACCCATCAAATTATCACTCCATTAGCCTCCTCCCACTTTTCGCCAAAATATTTGTGACGATAATTTACCATTCTCTAGTCTGGCACCTTACAAATGCTAAACTTCTGACTGACAAACAATATGGATTTAGACAAGCCCGTTCCACAGCTGACATCCTCACTGTAATCTCTCAACGTATATACCATTCACTGGACAAAGCGGGGGAGGGCAGAGCAGTAGCTCTAGATATATCTAAGGCTTTTGACAGGATATGGCACCAGGGTCTCGTCAGGAAAATTAAATCATGCGGTATCAATTGTAGAATACTTAGCATAATAAATCCTTCTTAGATAAGAGAAAAATCCAGGTTGCCCTCGACGGTCGAACATCTAAACAGTGTGATATAAATGCGGGATTGCCTCAGGGGTCTATTCTTGGACTTCTATTGTTCCTGATATTTAGAGATGGGTATATATGCTGATGACACTACACTCTATAACAGGGATGACAGGAAAACAAATGAACACATATCTAAAGAAATTGCAAAAACACTAGATGATGACCTCCAATTTGTAGTGGAATGGAGACATAAATGGATGGTCACATTCAATGCCGCCCAGACTAAACTGATTTCCTTCAATAATTACAAGACGTCTTCTCTGCAACCAATAGCAATGGCCAGTGACTCCCTGTCTGAGAGTACATCTTTCAAACTGCTTGGCCTAACGTTCACAGAAAACATGGGCTGCAACAATTATATTGAAAATATTGCCAGGGCCGCTGCGAAAAAGGTAGGCTCTCTCTACCGTGCTAGAAAACTACTGACACCTGAAAGTATCCTGTACCTCTATAAGGCCACCATTCGCCCATGTATGGAGTATTGCTGTCACATTTGGGCTGGTGCATCTGCTACTTGTCTCTCGCTCCTAGACAAGGTTAAAAAAAGAGTCGCCAATCTTATAGGCCCTGAACTGGCGTCTAAGCTTCAGTCTCTGTCCCATCGACGAAAATTTGCATCCCTCTGCTTGTTCTACAAGTATTTTAATGGTGAATGCTCTGACGAACTGCAGACACTTGTGCTCCCACGACGTAGACACCCTCGACAAACTCGACAGGCAGCTAAATCCCATCCCCACACAGTAAAGATCCCTAGATGTAAAAGATCTTTCTACTCCAGTAGTTTCTTCCCCAAAACCGCTAGACTCTAGAATTCTATTCCAGGTTCCTGCTTCCCTAACTGTACTAAGATACAGAAGTTCAAGTGCAACGTGAACCAACATCTTGCTGCCCAAATCCCTACATAGTGCCCCAGTAGCTGCTGCCCCTGATAGTAGCCTCTATACCAAAGTGGCAATGGTTTTGGGTGAAAATGTAAAAAAAAAAAATAAATAAACACGAATAATGAAAGGGAAGAATTTCTTAAAGAAATACAGTAAAGAAAGTGATATTTGTTTGAGGCACAAAAAACGTTTTCTCACATGTTCCCTTTATAGTATTTCTTTATTTATTCATTGCTATATCTAATCATGTTATATATCGTTTTTCGCGCTATCGAATCGTATAATTCGTTTCTGTTCTTTATGTCTTCATTCATTTTTACACGATTTTCAACAGCATGGACACATTTCAAATCCGTGCGATTATCTTTTATTTCAACTAGACCTAAAAGCTTTCCAGACAGTCCGTTATACCAATGATGCGTTTGTTTCAAACTCCACTTACGGACGTGTGGCCCAACGGTGGTTCAGGAAATTTTGCAATAGTAAAGGGAGCCTCGAAGATTATTCGGTCGCGCCTGACCGACTGCGGTTGATAACGAATATTTGAAAGTTTTAATTGAGGCCGATCCTCGCAAAACCACACGAAAAAGTTGCTGCTGAACTCGAGGTTAATCACTAAACAGCCATTTGCCATTTCAAGTAACTAGGGAGGTCAAAACAGTTAGATAAATAGGTGCCGCATGTATTGAACGGTAAGAAAAAGCAAACAAACAAAAATAACCTCGTATTAAGGTGTCTTCTACGCTTTTTTTACATAGGCATCACGACTTAACAAGGCAATGATCCCACTCGAGGATAAGGGTTAAGATTGTACAGTAGAGATTGGATAACATAGTAATCCTTAATAATGGAAATTCGGTAAATTTGTTAGCTTATATGGAACGGTTCATCAAAAAATTGTGTACGTAAGACTTGAAGACAACCATATTGTAGTAAGTTGAAAATCAGGAAAACGGAAGATAATTCCACTGGCGTGCAATTCTAAGAAAGAAGTATTGTTCATGGCATCTACGTTTGGCTTTAGACACAGATAAATAGTGGGGGGGATTAGTGATAGTGTTTTCTGGTAGACGGTTGTTTCTTGCAAGAGTCTGACGAGGCGAGACCATATATTGAAGCTCAGTCGAGCATTTGCGATGGAAATAACGATAAAGCAGAGACAAACTCGCAACATCTCTTCTATGACAGAGGATATAGAGAAGAGAAAAGGACATCCGTACGAGGCCATGAAGTCTATTTTGAACTCTATCAAGACAGGATAAGTCCTTTCTAGCAGCTGCTCCCCAGATGTTGCAACAGTACTCCATTACTGGACGTACTTGGCTCTTATATAGATAGAGAATTGCATCAGCACTGAGATATCTACTGGATTGATAGAAGGATCCTCCCATGTTTCCAGCGGCCCTGACAACGTATTTAATGTATGTGTTCCATTTAAGATCAGGAGTAAAGGTCAACCCCAGAAGCATATCAAAACATGAGGCCTCCAAAGATGACAGACATTCATTTTAATTGATGCCAAAGTGGGATCAGAGTGTTGATGATATAAAGATAAAAGCTTGGTTTTAGATGCATTAAAAGTAACAACCCACACCTTTCCCCACTGTACCACTTGCTCAAGATCAGAGAGAGAATCGGAGATAACTTGGTCGTTTACGGTTTTTGATGTGATACCATAGATATTAGTGTCATCAGCATAAATTTCTACGAATGATGCAAGGATGTTGTTTGGAAGATCATTAATGTAGATCCGGAAGAGAGTTGGACCCAGGATTGACCCCTGAGGGACTCAAGCATTAATACTGAGACCTTCTCATATCGGCCCATCAACCACTACTCTTTTGAACTTATCAGAGAGAAATGATTTAATAAATAGGCAGACATTTCCAGCTATATTTTAGCTGTAGATCTTGTGAAGTAAACCTTTATGCTATACTCTATCAAAGACCTTTGATATATCAAGAGCAATTGTCCTAGAAAAGTAGGTTCCATTGAGAGATTCGCTAATCTTATGAAATATAAATGTAAGCAAATCTGCTGTAGATATAACAGAACGGAAACCATATTGCGTGTTACTAAGAAGGTTATTTTTGCTGAGATGCTTGATTATTTTTCTATTAAACACAGATTCCAACAACTTACTCATGACGCACAGGAGACTTCAATAGAGGGAGATGAGCGATCACCTGAATTCTTAAATACGGGGGATACTGATGAGATTTTCCAGAGTGACGGTAAGCAAATCTCCCCAAGACAAGGTTTAAACAGTTTTGTAAGGATGGGTGCAAGTTCTGGTAGAAGCCTCGGTAGTACTATACTTAGAATACTGTAAAAACCGGTTGCTTTACTGAAATCAAGTTTTTTTTATTAGCTTGGCAGCATCACGTGCATATATTTGTATATCGCATAGCATTATTTCGGATGCAAGAGTAAATACTGGAGGTATGACCTCAGCTCCACTTATGAGAGTTGGGATAGAACACCCGCTTCTGTTCAGAATTCTGTTTGCTTTTTGCCAAAAGTGGTCGGAACCAAGCCGCTGCTCAGCTACTTTGGACTTGACAGACTGAGCATACACCTCTCTTGCGTTATTTCTCACACGTTTACATTGGTTGCTGGCAGTTCTGAAAGCGGGTTTAGTCTCAGTACATCTGTTACGTTGGAAGCAGTGGAAAAAGTGATTTCTGTGCGCAATGGCAGCAGCACATTCTGGAGAGAACCAGGGATGGTTGTTAGGTTTTTGCTGTAATTTTTTCGAGGGTATGAATCGGTCTATACCTACAATTAATCATTCCGTCAGGTGTGATACTATAGAGACACATTCTTTTCAAACATGGAACGCAGAGGTAGATCCGATATAAATGTACGGAAGCTATCCCAGTCAGCCATAGAGTATCGATATACTGTATGATATGAGGTACATCTGACGACTTATTACATTTCATTTTTATCTTAACTGATAGAACAGAGTGGTTGGAAGATCTAAGTGGTTGGTTAGTTGTGTTTGTTTTACGGCATATCAACCCTTTTTCTGTTATTTAATGGCGAATCCAACGATTTTGAAGAACATTTTTTAATAGAATATTTTTGTTGTTTTCAAGTCGGTTTCTATATAACTCATAGTTGGGACCCTAACAGGTACTAGCACTCCGGGTCAGAGTGGACCTTGTAGCAATGCCAATTAAAGGGTGGCTCCACACTCCCAAATCCCGAAATCTGAAGCCTCACCACTGGATATAGTTTATGGTAATATCCAGGACAACATCTAAGTTGAGACAGAATGGAAGCTGAACACATTTCAGAGCAATTTGTGAGTAAAAGGTTTAGGAGACTAGCATACTGTCCGTCAATATCGGACACACGGGTGGGTTCGGGAAAAAGCTGAATGAGGTCATATGCAATGGAGAAATCTGATAGAACCTCCCCTCATCATCGGTTTTGTATGAATGAGTTAACTCTTCAACATTGTGAACATTGCTGTCTCCACAGACATGAATATTAGCTGAAGGATAAGCAGATAGGACGTGATCATTTTTCTCAGATATGCTTTTAAAGATAGTAACTCCGCTGTTATGGGGGCGTTAGAAAGCAAATATATATTCCGTAGTTTGAGCAAGTGCAACGCGAAAGAACATATAGGATAAGTTAGGATCCTCCCTGGAGATATCCTTACCTCATGGAAAGCCATCTTTTATATAGGAACATATTTCATGCCCATGGCGGGTAAGGTTTGGAAGTTAAATTAGAGTATCCTTTAATTACGAACTCATCTAGGGAAATTGTCTGCCCAATGCAACTTTCGCTTAGAAATCATGTCTGGTTTAGTCTTCTGTAATTGGGTGTCTACGTCTGAAGGTAAGAACGTAGACCCCTGATGTTCGGGAAGGAGATATGGTAGTGGGGGTCTACGTTAGAAGTTGGGGATCTCGGTTTAATCGTGTATTTTTATTGAAACTTTTCATGATGAAGTTTTGGGTTTATGGAATAGGTCGACAAACTTTCTTGAAACAGGGCAGAGAGGAAGATTAAGAGAGAGAAATGAAAAAATATTTTTGTAGCACATCAAAAGGAAAAGACGTAACAATTACCCACTAATAAGGGATCGAGAGGCCCCACCAGAAGCTACTGCATGGTCCAGAATCCATTCACCAAATAGTAATACAGCAGCACCAGTACTTTTCGCCTATTCATAGGACAGAATCCTTAGTTGTTAATCCAAGGTACGAGTACCTGGCTAACAGGCGGATAACGTCAGCCCCGATAAAACGTTTACCTCCAGCACCCTTACTAGTGATATTGCTACAAATATATACATAGACACAGAACATTTCTGACATCTCTCGGAGCTGTTCACGCCAAATTCTTCCAACATAGAATACAGTTTTTTCTTCTTCCTTTGTCAGAAATATCACTCATTAAAATATGAGGATTTAGTGACAAATAAAGAGAAGCGAGAGAAACAGGAGCTGCCGATAACGCATCCACAATGCAATGTCTACTCTCCATTAAATAAAAATAAGTATTGTAGTTAATAAAAGTTTGTTTGGCGTGTTTAGGGGAAGGTATCGGGAAAGATTTCCCTCTCATTAACTGGAAATGAATACAATTGCCTAATCTGTTCATGCTATCAACTTGGAAAATATAAACAACATTTATGGACAAGACAAATACATTATAAAAGGATAACACACTATATATTCCAAATGAACTTGCAAGATAGACTCGGCACATTTTTCCACGAGAAAACCATTTACACAATTAAATAAAGATAAAGATTAAAACCTGAAATAAATATAATATTAGCACTTGCATATAGAAAAGTAAAAAAACATTACAAATTCGTAACTTAACTGCAATCATACGACCTTCGTGACTCCAAACAAGAAATGATCTTGCTTGTAATAAACTTTGTCGTTTTCATTTTCGAAAAGAAAACGACCATCACGTGATATAGCTCGCTCCTTCGACAAGCATGTTCTTTTATAAGTTGTAACGTGTGGAAGGGGGGTAATAGAACAGCATTTTCAGATCTATTTATGTTATATTTCAAGTGAACTTGCAAGATAGAATCGGCACATTTTCCACGAGAAAACCATTTGCACAACTAACAAACAATAAAATAAAAATAAAGATTAAAAACTGAAATAAATATAATATTAGCACTTTCATCTAGAAAAGAAAATTAGTACAAATTCGTAACTTAACTGCATTAATACGAATTGATTTTGCTTGAAATAAGCTTCTTAACAAATATGACCTATTTCTCGAGAGGATAGTGACATGTGATAAGAATTGGATAATTTTACGACGACCAGTGACGCATGGCACAGCCGTTAGATGCTACAGGAGCCTCATAACACTTCCTCGAAGCCGAAATTACACAAAAACAGTTATGGTGACTATTTGGTGGCCTGTAGCCAGTATCATCCCTCACAACTTCTTGAATCCGGGCGAAACGATCACGGCTGAAAGATACTGCTGACAAATTTGTGAAATTCACCAAAAGCTCCAACATACGTTTCCGAGATTGTTGCTCAGCTGAACTAATTGGGCTACGAGACTTTGCTTCGTCTGCGATCTTCATCGGCCCTCATTCCCAGGGATTATCACTTTTTCAAGCATATCAACAGATTCGTGCGCAAAAAAAATGTTTCAAATGCTGAGATGATGCCGAATCGGCCTTCAATCCTTGCATCGCTTCCAGAACTCCAGATTTCTCTGTTAATGGTATAAATAAACGTTTCTCGTTGACAAAGATGTGTCGATTCAACTGGTTGTTATTTTGATTAATAAAGTTTATTATAAAACGAGTTATGATTTTTGGAATTCAAACGTCAAAAAACAGTATTTTTGTACCAACATAATATTTATATTCTGTTTAAGTTTAATTACTATTAATATTTAAAATTTCATTATGAATTTAACAAATCACATTCTATTTCGTAATGTTTATGCTTGTTTGCAAATATAAGTTTAAGTTATTTTTGTAATAGTTGTCCTTTTAATTATGTATATCATGAGTGTTTTGAACTTAGCGCGTATATTTAAGATATAAAGTTAAAAAAATATAGTTTTACGCTATTAAACACATATTTATACATCAGATTCTTTTCTAGTTATATTGTAATACAAATGCATTTTTTCATTGAATGACTGGTTACAAATATTTGGTTTCTAATAAGTTTAATAAACTTCTGGCATCGATCGAGACTTTACAATAACATAGTTGATGTATTTTAACACCTTTCATTCATTTTTCATAAGTTTAACTAATTGTATAGTTGTCTTTTAAATGGTGTCTTTAAGCATGTGCACTTTAGTTTCGACATACGGACATACTAAAAGAGACGCCGACATTTGATCCAAAGACAGGTAGCAGTATTATAGCTAAACTTTACTAACCATGTTTTTCGATTTGTGTTATCTCTGTAATACTGTCAAACTCTCCATTCATATTTAGCTTTATCAACCACTATTGGAGAGCCAATACTTTCTAAGAAAATTCGTCAGAAAATTATGCCATTAAACGTGTTTTTAATCAAACGATTACTAATGGGTTAACATATTAACAATATAAGACATCCCTCACTATTACAAATTTTCAAGAAAAAATGAATTTTTTGTTAGAACTTACTGGAGTATTATTAAGCAGCAGAATGCACTTATATACCATATCAACAAATACACATGTCCAAACATCAATATGTCCTAGGAAATAAAATTTAATTTTTCAATATATGTCTTCAGTGGACATGTGTAATGTAAGGGAGTATTAGATACTTTACATGTAACTCATTAAATACTGTACAGTTGTTGATGAAATTGATGAAAATATGAACATATGAAACAACATTCGAAATGTAATTTCTGTATTAGAATCTATCTTGTCATTTCTGCTCGTAGAGAAAATGCCCCATCTAAATATTTCAATGTGATTAAATTCCTATACAAGCAGATAAAGCTAATTATGTAAATTATATATATTATATAGTGTTATGATGATATTATCTCCTTACATATATAACTGTTCTCTTATACGACATAGGCTGTGACGAGACACTATAGATGTAACTTTCCCATATTATTGACCATGAGAATATTATCTACATGACTCTGTATAGTTGATCAGCATGATAACATTTTTCTAGAATATATTTAAAGTAAGTTTAAGAAACTAGTACTTATAAAGACATCACAGTAGCTCTACTTGTTCATAAAATTCATCTAAATCCTTATGTTCAAGAGTGGAGATGTTGTTGGGCTAGCGAACAGTATAAATTAAACTGCGGCAAGCGTACTTATAGTTATGCTTATCAGTGTATTTGCACAATATACTGATCTTATACATGTTATGCCAACTAATGTACTCTAGCTGAAAGCAAATTGGACATAACCAAATGTGTAATCATTGACTTAGAGGAGATGGCATTTATCATATTATATGATTATCAGATAATACTGCAATAAATAAAATATATGTTTTTTATCTCAGCAAACCTTCAATTGTATGCCCACCCACACTTATAAATCTATATGTTTACTTAATCAATTCAGTGCATATATTTAAATGCAGTAGTAAAATATATGATGGGAAATGCATAGTGCACCAAAAGTTATTTTATAGTTGAAATAAAGAATTGAATAACAACCAACAAACTTGATTTTCTAACTTAAATAAATTATATGCATTGAAATCTCAAGAACTTTTGTAATGTTATTTAAATTGGCTGCAAATGACGCTCATTCCGCTAGTCTTTAAAGGCGAAATGTTACTTAGATTTTGCATATATTCAATGAATAAACTATTCAGGTATTGGTGACCTCAGGAAACCAGGAATATGCGCCATATCACGAATAAATCGAGAATACATACAATTTAATATCTGGTGGACACTATTGCATGTTACAACACGATATTACAGTTGCCGGCTCCGCAATAAATATGATAATCAGCTTCAGTTAAATTACGACCATTCGTCTATATTCTCCCACTGGTTAGAATCTTGGAATAACATTCCTGGAAGAAATTCTTCATTAACAAAAGAAATGTACGATGCTTTGCATCATTTTATATATCCAATTTTTGAAATTACTAAACAGTGGATAAACAAATGTAATATGTTTTATATTGGCAAGTTTCTAACTTTGAGGCAGGGTTTGAGCCAGTATCGACAGCTTAGTAAATGTCAAACAATCTCAATGTTGTTAGTATATAGACTGAGCCTGCATCTTAATAATCTAACTGTTATAAGAACAGAAACCTGTTCTTATGAGTAAATATGAAATAATATAGTCAAGGATTCGAACTTGGTAAGCTAGATTTGGAACTGAGAATTTCAATCATAAGTTAAAATAAATACAGAATGTTATTGAAAATAAGGAATGTGGAATTGCCATTGTTTAGCTCACACCAAATTGTTAGATATTTGTTTATTGAAAAAGGAATGTAATGATGAAATGCGTTTCTGTTATAAAAATGAAAATTAAAAGAAGGAATTTAAAAACAGACAGTCGAATCTGTTATTTGTAAAGTGGGGTACGAAAATTAGGTTATAGGGTCGTAAGAAACACGTGAATAACAATGCATGCTTAAACACGGAGGAATGTCATGCCTTGTGTTCTGAGAGACACATGCTGGTCATGCAGTGACGTCATGAGTTATGAACTTAGTGAGATAAGTCAGAATCAGAATCAGAGTTAGAAGAAGCTAGGGGAATTAGATCAGTCAGTGGAGAGAAGCAGAGAGGTTCAGACAGATTCTCCGTTAGAGTCAAGGCACCCTTTGGAAGTGAGAGGGTTTTAGAGATACCCATGTATCAACTTTGAATCTTTGAAATACAAAATCATGTCCGACCGGTCGAAGAAGAAATAAACGTATCATCATGTGTTTTTATAACTGCCGTCTTCTGTGTTCATTATTACAACGAGAAAGGTAACGTGTTTATATTATATGTACAGTTGTCAAACGTAAATGTCAAAGTATCTCTAAGTCTATCTATCCATATATTCAAAAATCTCTTCTAGATATATTACAGGGTTGGTGCTCTTGTAGTAACATGTACACTGTCTATTGTATATATACAGAACTGCCCCTCTTTTTATATGGCTCCAACCCAAAACAATATGAACACAATGAATATATAATATCTAACATCCAACAACATAATCACACACATGAACACACTAAGACTCTCACAAACGTAAACAACGAAACATATACATATAGTGGGTTCTTAAAATATCACCCATTACATAATAGCACCACTTATTCAAATATATCAACAAGAAGCTAGCTGGAGGTGAATAAAAAAGAGTAACGATTAGATTTTTATAAACTGAACATAGATGGCATTTTTATGATTACGGAAAGGTGCTTCCTCTTATATTATACTTAGAACGTTATTGTGGTTATGCAGTTTCAAAGTATTTAATAGACAACAGTTGCAAGAATTTAGTGTCTGGATTAGAGTCTGTGGAATTATTAATTTTAGTAAACAGCTACTTTCTAGATATTAACAAAGGTTATGTTTTTATACCCAAATAACATAACATTACACTTGGTGATTTGTATTATTATTCATCGGACTACTGTTCTCATCTTGAGTGTTATTTTCACAACGTTTCGGTCGATATAACCTCCGACCTTCTTCATATGTATTTTGTTTCACTCGGGAATGTTTCTGTCGAACTCGAGAATTTGGACGGGATTACGAGCGGAACCTTTATTTACTTCACGGGGGTAGCGTGCTCTTCTTGCTTCAGCTATGACTGGATAGATATCCTAAGTAATTCGCAAAAGTATATTTCGGTCGCCCACACTGAGGATTGAACTTTCACGAGAATATCACTTTTACAATTGATTTTTCCCAGTACTCGAACCACTGCGTCACGGGTCCTTGCGGACGGAAATTCAGAAACCTCATTACACTTGGATATATGCAATTACATCTTTTCCGATAAACATTTAAATATTCCTTTTCATTCATTCTTTGAATTAGGAACAGTTTCCTATGCATATAAAGCTCAATATTTTAGGATATGCTAATCTTTTTAATATTTCCTATTTTGATGTATGCCTCATTATGAGACAAGTAGAAAACTGAGCATTTTGAACTCGTCAAATTATTTTAAACAATGATGATACAAAAGAAGGCCACTCTTTTTTTTATATTAGAAAAATAATATTTCAACTTTTGAATTAAATAATCTAGTCTAATTTTCTCTAGTTTTAATTATAAATAAATATTTCTGCAGTAGTAATTTATTGTTTATTTTTCCTGTCAGAAAATATTTGTTTAAACTTAATGTATGATATCTTTATACCCGATCGTTTTGTTTACGAAAATTAATTTATCGTTTGTTTTCATTTAAACATATTTATCGTCTGTTTTGTCTTAAGATACACTTCATTTTTATTTTGTTTTACTTATTCATCGTTTAATTTGAATTTTTTGTGTTTAATAAGTGTTTGTTTATCTAATACATTCATTATTAGATTTTTTCAGTATTTACTCGTCATCTACTTCAAAAATGTATAATCTAATATATAAAAGGCTATATGTCTAGTTGCCTGTCTGTTCGTCTGTCTGTCTGTATATCTCCATATTTCCAACTCTATCTGTCCGAAACTAAAGGTTGCAGAGTGGCGCTGGGAACCTCAAATGGCTGGATTTTTATGGACTGTTATTTTTTTGTGTTTTTTAGCCGGTTACACTAGTTTTTATAGAGTTAAAAATAGACACTAATTGAAAAAAATCGGTCTAAATTCCTACATTATCTTCAGTTTAATTTTTAATTAGTTAAAATACTTGTTACGTAACCAGCTTTGAATCCTGCAGATTTGCTTTCGTTTTATTTTTTTTGTTCTAGCATATAACATCCAACTATTCTTTTTTACTTTTTAAACCTCTACAATATTATATACGAAATCTGGACAAATGAAAATATCACATTTAAGCGTATTTTATGAGTAGGCAAAGCTGGGCGGCTCCCGGTACCCTATTATATAAAATGCTATATTTCCGCCTGTCTGTCCGCCCGTCCGCCTCTCTGTCTATCTGTCTCCATATTTTCAAACTCTTCTGAAACTAAACCATAGTTTCACACTTTTTCTGAAACTATGGTCTTTAGCCGGTTAAAATTTGTTTTAAGGGGCCAGGAAAATTGGTAAATATCGAAAAATATCGTTATACGTTTTGTACTTTCATCCTTGTTAATTTTCAATCAGTTTATATATGTGTGTCACCTTGCTACTGTGGTTACGTCATCAGCTTTGAATGCTACAGTTTTGCTTTTGGTTTAGATTCTAGCCGATAGCACCCAAATACGTTGTTTTAACTTTTAAAACTTAGCAATATATACGAAATCTGGTCAATTTAAAATATAATATTTAAGCGTTTTTTACGACCGGGGTAAGCAGGGTGCCCCTATCCCGCAAGTATCCCCATAAATATGTTTTTAATTATTTCTATTGAATAAATTTCGATTTCAGATTTATTTAGATCTGATTAATAAACACAAAACTTTTACTTTTAAATTATTGTTTTTCTTTTTTATTTAATACTAGCGAGAGGTACCCGGCGTTGGCCGGGTGTTTGGACGTGTGTGGGGGGTTAAAAAAAAGTAAGTATGAGGATCGAATACGAACCCTTTAGGCAAAGTTGTAAAAAGCTGTGAGAAAAAAATGTGCGACATTAACCATTGCCCCACCGCGACATGCTAACGGAAACACGTTTGAATTTATTTAATTACATGGATTAAGCAGGTGCCCGTTTTAATGAGTCGATGAGGTCAAGTTTAACTGCGGGATAGCACCTTCGTTTACTGCTGAACACTTTTTTCCCCAAGATGTAATAGGAAAAAGACTAACCCACATGCGGCGAGCGACAAATGTTGAATATTTATCCTCCCGAAATCGAGCAAATTAAATAGACAGGCGAGTTTCGTTGTTAGCTGTGAGATATTATGATTTATATGTGATATAAAAAGTTTTAAAAAGTTTTGAAGCGAGCGACCGCTTCTCTGAAAAAAGCCTTTCGTTGACATACAGAAAAAGCGAACACACTTACATACATACATTTTCGCTTTTATATATATAGACTAGCAGGGCTACCCGGCGTTGCTCGGGACCGTATAAACAATGAAAAAACAAAAGCAGATATTGAACATATGTTTGATTCTTAGGGGAGAGGAATCTTTCATCTCTATGTATTATTTGTTTTATCTACCCTAGGACTGATATTGTTCATGTTTTATCCCTAGCATAGGTAATTTACAGCATGTATATGAAATTGTTTTACCTTAGGGAGAAGAGAACAGGTAATATACAACATAATGTGTCTATATTACATCCCTGGCAACGCCTAGAAACCAGCTAGAACATGTATTTCAGTCAATCTTTATTATATCCTGGGCTATGCCGGGAAACCAGCTAATCTCTTTTTAGTGACTTGACCACCAAAATACCTCCCTAAGTGTGTCCTTTCTTTTGAACTTATTAGATATAGGTATCTAGAAATGTGTGTGAAATTTTGTTGAATGCATTGTTCACTATGATTTTCTTATTGTTCTACACAATATCAACTGTAGCGAAATAACACAGTAAACTTAGTGTAGTGTTAGAATAAAGAGCAAAGGAAAAAATTAGAATCATATTTTGTAATTGCAAATCTAAATTTGCTAGCATGTACCAGTATTGGCCAGGTTGTGGAAATTTGGAACTTATAACATATGTAGTGGCCTTTTCCTAGATACCTATTGCTAAAAATTATACTTTCATTTTGTTAGAAAAATCTCTCTTCAGATGCCCTGCATCATTCAAAATAAAAACAAATATTTTTATAATTGTTTCAGTATATTGCTACACAATGTGAAAGTTTTTAACGTTTGTAAAAAAAATCATGAATGTGCTTATATTGCAAAAAAGAAAATATCAGTGCACAGTATTGAAAGTGTTTGAGATTCAAAAGTCTGTAACATTTCTACTAACTTCATAAGATGTCATGTGAGAAACTGAATTGAATATCAAGACATTATCTGAAGCGTTTTTATTTTGGTGTAACATATGTGTTTACAGTGAACCTTAACTTTTAATAAACAGATTGGTATGCAATGACATAGGCTAAGAATCTTTAAAATATATATAAATTGGAAAAATGTGTGAACAAATGAAAAAAAAATGATCCGCTCCACTTGATGACATCAAGCACAGTAATATTTTAGTGAAGAAAATATGAAATTGATGTTCAGTGATTAGTTTGGATGAATGAGAAAATGTAATTGTTTGATGCATAAAAATAACTCAGTTGCTGTATTTGATATTAAGCAGCAAAATATAGTGATTTGAATATTTGGGAAAACATCAAACCAGATTATGTAAAAAGAAAAAAAAAAGATGAAATTAGAAAATATATATTTTATGTTTATGAGTTCTGCCAATCAAAATTTTGTGGCAGAAATTGGGTGATTACCATGCAATTTTATTTTGGTAAAATTCTTAAATTATTAGAATGTTTATTATAATTTCTAATTAGTGACTTGTTATAATCAAAATCCGCCCTAAAGAGTGTCCTTTCTTTTATTAGGTATCAGAGTAGGTATCAAGATTTCTACTTCTATACAAATGTGATATTTCAGATCTGTACATAAAAAATTTGTTGAATATATAGGTTGAGAATTGTTCTGTGTCGCTCTCTCTCACACACACACGCATTCTCACTTTTATAGATATAATAGATAGATTACTCTAGATATATTTCCATATGTCTGAATACCCTATATACAAATTTTCAAATCTGTAGATAAAAAAATTTGTTGAGTATATAGGTTGAAAATTGTTATCTCTCTCTCTCTCACACACACATTCTCAATTTTAGAGATATAATAGATAGATTATGCTAGATATATTTCCATATGTCTGAATACCCTATATACAAATTTTCTAATCTGTAGATCAAATATTTGTTGAATATATAGGTTGAAAATTGTTCTTACTCTCTCTCTCTCTCTCTCTCTCTCTCTGGCTACCTCACACACACATTCTAACTTTTATAGATATAATAGATAGATTATGCTAGATATATTTCCATATGTGTGAATACCCTATATACAAATTTTCTAATTTGTAGATAAAAAATTTGTAGAGTGCATAGGTTGAGAATTGTTCTCTCTATCTCTCACACACACACATTGTAACTTTTAATGATATAATAGATTATGCTAGATATATTTCGATATTTCTGAATACCCTATATATAAAAATTTGTTGAATGTATAGGTTGAGAACTGTTCTCTCTCTCTCTCTCTCTCTCTCTCGCTCACACACACACACACATTCTCACTTTTATAGATATAATAGAAAGATTATCCTAGATATATTTCTATTTGTATGAATACTCTATATACAAATTTTAAAATCTGTAGATAAAGAATTTGTTGAGTATATGGGTTGAGAATTGTTCTCTCTCTCTCTCTCTCTCTCTCTCACACACACACACACATTCTCACTTTTATAGATATAATAGATTATGCTAGATATATTTCCATATGTCTGAATACCCTATATACAAATTTTCAAATCTGTAGATAAAAAAATTGTTGAGTATATAGGTTGAGAATTGTTCTCTCTCTCTCTATCACACACATTCTCACTTTTATAGATATAATAGACAGATTATGCCAGATATATTGAAATATGTCTGAATGCCCAATATACAAATTTTGAAATCTGTAGATAAAAAATTTGTTGTATACATAGGTTGACAATTGTCCTCTCTCTCACACACACACACATTCTCACTTTTATACATATAATAGATAGATTATGCTAGATATATTTCTATATGTCTGAACACCCTATATACAAATGTTCAAATCTGTGGATAAAAAATTTGTTGAATGTATAGGTTGAGAATTTTTATCTCTCTCTTTTTCTCTCTCTCTCTCTCGCTATCTCACACACACGCATTCTCACTTTTATAGATAAAATAGATAGATTATGCTAGATATATTTCCATATGTCTGAATACCCTATATACAAAGTTTCAAATCTGTAGATAAAAAATTTGTTGAATATATAGGTTTAGAATTGTTCTCTCTCTCTCTCTCTCACACACACACATTCTAACTTTTGTAGTTATAATAGATAGATTATGCTAGATATATTTCCATATGTCTGAATACCCTATATACAAATTTTCTAAACTGTAGGTAAAACATTTGTTGAGTATGTAGGTTAAGAATTGTTCTCTCTCTCTCTCACACACACACACACACACAAGTTCTCACTTTTATAGATATAATAGATAGATTATGCTAGATATATTTCTATATGTCTGCCTACCCTATATACAAATTTCCAAATCTGTGCCCAAAAATGTGTGGAATATATAGGTTGAGAATTGTTCTCTCTCTCTCTCTCTCACACATATTCTCACTTTTATAGGTTATATAGGTTGAGAATTTTTTGCTCTTTCCATCACTCACATTCACACTTTTATAGATATAATACATAGATTATGCCAGATATATTTACATATGTCTGAATACTCAATATACACATTTTCAAATCTGTAGATAAAAAATTAGTTGAATATATAGGTTGAGAATTGTTCTCTCTCTCTCTCTTTCTCTCTCTCTCACACACACATTCTCACTTTTATAGATATAATAGATAGATTATGCTAGATATATTTCCATACGTCTGAATACCCTATATCCAAATTTTCTAATATGTAGATAAAAAATTTGTTGAATATATAGGGTGAGAATTTTCCTTCCTCTCTTTCTCTCTCTCTCTTTCTCACACACACACAAGCTGAAAATTGTTCTCTCTCTCTCTCTGACTCTCTCTCTCTCTCACACACACACACATGGTCATTTTATAGATATAATAGATAGGTTATGCTAGATATATTTCTATATGTCTGAATACCCTATATACAAATTTTTAAATCTGTAGATAAAAAATTTGTTGAGTATATAGGTTGAGAATTGTTCTTTCTCTCTCTCTCACACACACATTCTCACTTTTATAGATATAATAGATTATGCTAGATATATTTCCAAATGTCTGAATACCCTATATACAAATTTTCAAATCTGTAAAGATAGAATTTGTTGAATATATAGGTTGAGAATTGTTCTCTCTCTCTCTCTTTCACACACATTCTCACTTTTATAGATATAATAGATAGATTATGCTAGATATATTTCCTTATGTCTGAATACCCTATATACAAATTATCAAATCTGTAGATACAAAATTTGTTGAGTATATAGGTTGAGAATTGTTCTCTCTCTCTCTCTCTCTCACTCACTCACTCACTCACTCACTCACAAACACACACACACATTCTACCTTTTATAGATATAATAGATTATGCTAGATATATTTCCATATGTCTGAATACCCTGTATACAAATTTTCAGATCTGTACATAAAAATTAGTTGAATATATAGGTTGAGAATTGTTCTCTCTCTCTCTTCTCTCTTTCTCTTTCACACACATTCTCACTTTTCTAGATATAATAGATAGATTATGCTAGATATATTTCCATATGTCTGAATACCCTATATACAAATTTTATAATCGGTAGATAAAAAATTTGTTGAATATATAGGGTGAGAATTGTACTTACTCTCTCTCTCTCTCTCTCTCTCTCTCACGCACACATTCTCACTTTTATGGATATAATAGATAGATTATGCTGGATATATTTCCATATGTCTGAATACCCTATATACAAATGGTCAAATCTGTAGATAACAAATTTATTGAATAGATAGGTTGAGAATTGTTCTCTCTCTCTCTCTCGCAACCTTACACACACAACCACACGCAAACATTCTGACTTTTATAGATATAATAGATCGATTATGCTAGATATATTTCCATATGTCTGAATACCCAATATACAAATTTTCAAATCTGTAGGTAAAAAATTTGTTGAATATATAGGTTGAGAATTGTTCTCTCTCTCTCACACACTCACATTCTCACTTTTATAGATATAATGTATAGATTATGCTAGATATATTTCCATATGTCTGAATACCCTATATACAAAGTTTAAAAACCGTAGATAAAAATACGTTGAGTATATAGGTTGAGAATTGTTCTCTCTCTCTCTTACGCACACACACACACACACACACACATTTTCACTTTTATAGATATAATAGATAGATTATGCTAGATATATTTCCATATGTCTGAATACCCTATATACAAATTTTCAAATCTGTAGATAAAAAATGTATTGAATATATAGGTTGAGAATTGTTGTCTCTCTCTCTCTCTCTCTCTCTCTGGCTACCTCACACACACACATTTTCACTTTTATAGATATAATAGATAGATTATGCTAGATATATTTCCATATGTCTGAATACCCTATATACAAATTTTCAAATCTGTAGATAAAAAATGTATTGAATATATAGGTTGAGAATTGTTGTCTCTCTCTCTCTCTCTCTCTCTCTCTCTCTCTCTCTCTCTCTGGCTACCTCACACACACACACATTTTCACTTTTATAGATATAATAGATAGATTATGCTAGATATATTTCCATATGTCTGAATACCCTATATACAAACTTTCAAATCTGTAGATAAAAAATTTGTTGAGTATATAGGTTGAGAATTGTTCTCTCTCTCTCACACGAAACTGTGCGCTCGGCTTCTTCCCCCCCTTCCCACCCCAAATGCTTGGGAAACTGTGCACTGTTTTTGTTGGTTTTCAAGCTGCCTCTTCCCCCCCCACACACACACAGTTTAACAGTAGTAGGAGGTCAAGAGAAAGAGGGTGAGAGAGAGAGAAGAGTAAGTTGGTGAGAGAGAGAGAAAAGAGAAAGAGGGTGTTGGTTTTATATTTTTATTATCGTCTAATATTTTGAAAGCTGAATTTCTAATAAAATGTGCATCTATAGGAGATAATGCCTGGGAATGTGTTCCCCCCCCACAGTTTAACAGTGGTGTGACGTCAAGAGAAAGAGGGTGAGAGAGAGGGAAGAGTAAGTGGGTGAGAGAGAGAAAGAGAGAGAAAAAAAAGAAAGACGGTGTTGGTTTTGTGAAAAAAGTTGTTATTTACAATTGTTCGCATTCTTGGCCTTTTGGTCAAGATCAAAGTGTAGTATCTGTTCTTCAGATGCTGCACTTCTATTTCTTGTTCTCTTTCGGTGGAGGAGAAATCCTCCACGACTGAGACAATTTTTATTTTTGTACCTTTTCTCCACGTTAAAAAACGACCCTGGTGTCTAACTCTGTCCCGTGGGGAGGCATAGTAAATAGGTACAATTGTTCGCCATTAGTGGATGTTGACGTCACGTCACGTGACATGACTAAGCGTTTTTTTTTTTAGTATGAATAACATTTTTTGTTTTAATTATAAAGTCTACACTTAATTTTATAGAAAATGATGTATATATAATAGAAAAAAAAAATTACTGGTTTTGTTGGATTCAAGTGGATCCCCCCCCTCCAGTTTAAGAGATAGCAGGTCACGTGGTAATATACAAAATGGCTAGCGTAAATATAAAGATCGGTTTTTTTATCGACGAATATTTTGAAAGCTGAATTTTTTTTTATTCCTGTACATTTTTTCCTGATATTTTTCGTTAAAACTCTTGTATAAATACTATTTTTAACCAGTTAAATACGTTGGAGACATTGTCATGGAGTTTAATAATCTCTAGAACAAAGCAGAAGAGAAATTACAAAAGTATCGGTAAAACAAAGTGTTTGTTTACATTTGTTCGCCATTACTGGATGTTGACGTCACGTCACGTGACATGACTAAGCGTTTTTGGATTATGTAATATTAACATTAAAATAACATTAAAATGACAGGTTTTTTTGGGGGCCCCCCCTAGGAGAGAAATGATCAGTTCACCCCCTTTTAATGGTCCGTTTGGTGTGGAATTTCGATATTTGTCATGCGGGTGATCAAGGTTCAATATGATACATAATTTGTCAACTTTGGTTGTGTCTGTCAAAAGTTTGAGCTGACGTCACGTCACGTGACACGTATTGAATAACGTTAAAATGACAGGTTTTTTTGGGGGCCCCCCTAGGAGAAAAACGATCAGTTGACCCCTTTCTACTGGTCCGTTTGACGTGAAATTTCGATATTTGTCATCCGGGTGATCAAGGTGCAATATGATACCAAATTTGTCAACTCTGGTTCCGTCTTTCAAAAGTTTTAGCGTTACAAACAAACATACATACATACATACATACACACCGATTTTTGCCTTTTATATATATAGACTAGCAGGGCTACCCGGCGTTGCTCGGGACCGTATAAACAATGAAAAAACAAAAGCAGATATTGAACATATGTTTTATTCTTAGGGGAGACGAATCTTTCATCTCTATGTATTATTTGTATTATCTACCCCCGGACTGGTATTGTTCATGTTTTATCCCTAGCATAGGTAATTTACAGCATGTATATGAAATTGTTTTACCTTAGGGAGAAGAGAACAGGTAATATACAACATAATGTGTCTATATTACATCCCTGGCAACGCCTAGAAACCAGCTAGAACATGTATTTCAGTCAATCTTTATTACATCCTGGGCTATGCCGGGAAACCAGCTAATCTCTATTTAGTGACTTGACCACCAAAATACCTCCCTAAGTGTGTCCTTTCTTTTGAACTTATTAGATATAGGTATCTAGAAATGTGTGTGAAATTTTGTTGAATGCATTGTTCACTATGATTTTCTTATTGTTCTACACAATATCAACTGTAGCGAAATAAAACAGTAAACTTAGTGTAGTGTTAGAATAAAGAGCAAAGGAAAAAATTAGAATCATATTCTGTAATTGCAAATCTAAATTTGCTAGCGTGTACCAGTATTTGCCAGGTTGTGGAAATTTGGAATTTATAACGTATGTAGTGGCCTTTTCCTAGATACCTATTGTTAAAAATTATACTTTCATTTTGTTAGAAAAATCTCTCTTCGGATGCCCTGCATCATCCAAAATAAAAACAAATATTTTTATAATTGTTTCAGTACATTGCTACACATTGTGAAATTTGTTGACGTTTGTAAAAAAAAATCATGAATGTGCTTATATTCCAAAAAAGAAAATATCAGTGCACAGTATTGAAAGTGTTTGAGATTCAAAAGTCTGTAACATTTCTACTAACTTCATAAGATGTCATGTGAGAAACTTAATTGAATATCAAGACATTATCTGAAGCGTTTTTATTTTGTTGTAACGTATGTGTTTACAGTGAACCGTAACTTTTAATAAACAGCTTGGTATGCAATGACATAGGCTAAGAATCTTAGACAAAATATATATAAATTGGAAAAATGTGTGAACAAATGAAAAAAAAATGATCCGCTCCACTTGATGACATCAAGCACAGTAATATTTTAGTGAAGAAAATATGAAATTGATGTTCAGTGATTAGTTTGGATGAATGAGAAAATGTAATTGTTTGATGCATAAAAAATAACTCATTTGCTGTATTTGATATTAAGCAGCAAAATATAGTGATTTGAATATTAAGGAAAACGTCAAATCAGATTATATAAAAAAAAAGATGAAATTAGAAAATATATATTTTCTGTTTATGAGTTTTGCCAATCAAAATTTTGTGGCAGAAATTGGGTGATTACCATGCAATTTTATTTTGATAAAATTCTTAAATTATTTCAATGTTTATTATAATTTCTTATTAGTGACTTGTTATCATCAAAATCCGCCCCAAAGAGTGTCCTTTCTTTTATTAGGTATCAGAATAGGTATCCAGATTTCTACTTCTATACAAATGTGATATTTCGGATCTGTAGATAAACAATTTGTTGCATATATAAGCTGAGAATTGTTCTCTCTCATTCTCTCTCTCACACACCCACACATTCTCACTTTTATAGATATAATAGATAAATTATGCTAGATATATTTCCATGTGTCTGAATAATCTATATACAAATTTTCAAATCTGTAGATAAAAAATTTGTTGAGTATATAGGTTGAGAATTGTTCTCTCTCTCTCTCTCTCTCCTCTCACGCATGCTCACTTTTATAGATATAATAGATAGATTATGCTAGATATATTTCCATATGTCTGAATACACTATATAAAAATTTTCTAATCTGTAGATAAAAATTTGTTGAATATAAAGGGTGAGAATTGTTCTTACTCTCTCTCTCTCACACACAGACATATTCTCACTTTTATAGACATAATAGATAGATTATGCTAGATATATTTCCATATGTCTGAATACCCTATATACCAATTTTCAAATCTGTAGATAAAAAATTTGTTGAATATATAGGTTGAGAATTGTTCTCTCGCTCTGTCTCTCTCTCTCTTGCTACCTCACACACACACGCAAACATTCTCACTTTTATAGATATAATAGATAGATTATGCTAGATATATTTCCATATGTCTGAATACCCTATATACAAATTATCTAATCTGTAGATAAAAAATTTGTTGATTATATAGGTTGAGAATTGCTCTCTCTCTCACAGACACACACATTTTCACTTTTGTAGATATAATAGATAGATTATGCTAGATATATTTCCGTATGTATGAATACCCTTTATAACAAATTTAAAATCTGTAGATAAAAAATTTGTTGAATATATAGGTTAAGAATTGTTCTCTCTCTCTCTCTCTACCTCACACACACCCACACACACAAACATTCTGACTTTTATAGATATAATAGATAGATTATGCTAGATATATTCCATATGTCTGAATACCCTATATACAAATTTTCTAATCTGTAGATAAAAAATTTGTTGAATATTTTCAACCCTTATCCTCGAGTGGCGTCTGGGCCTTGATAAGTAGTAATGCGTATTTAGCAAAATATAAATATATATATATATATAACAAATTTACTGAATTTCCATTACTAACGATTACTGTATTGTCCAATTGACTACTGCGCTTTTCAACCCTTATCCTCGAGTGGCCTCTGGGCCTTGAGAAGTAGTAATTACTAACGATTACTATATTGACCAATGGACTACTGCACTTTTTAACCCTTATCCTCGGGTGGCCTCTGGGCCTTATTGTCCAATTGACTACTGTGGACTTTTTAACTCTTATGCTCGAGTGGCCTCTGGGCCTTGATAAGTGGAAATGACCAAGTAACAAAAAATAGGTATATAACAAATTTACTGAATTTCCATTACTAACGATTACTATATTGTCCAATTGACTACTGTGCACTTTTCAATCCTTATCCTCGAGTGGCCTCTGGGCCTTGATAAATGGTAATGCGTATGTAACAAAATATACATATATATAACAAATTTACTGAATTTCCATTACTAACGATTACTATATTGTCCAATTGACTACTGCACTTTTAAACGCTTATCCTCGAGTGGCCTCTGGGCCTTGATAAGTGGTAATACCATCGAGTGGCCTCTGGGCCTTAATAAGTGGTTGTGCCTAAGTAACAAAAAATAGGTATATTACAAATATCCCGCATTTCCATTACAACCGACTACTACGGTGCACTTTTCAATCCTTATCCTCGAGTGGCCTGTGGGCTTTGATAAGTGGTAATGCGTATTTAACAAAATATTAATATATATATAACAAATTTACTGAATTTCCATTACTAACAATTACTATATTTTGTCCAATTGACTACTGCACTTTTCAACACTTATCCTCTAGTGGCCTCTGGGCCTTGATAAGTGGTAATGCCTATCTAAACAAAATATAAATATATATATAACAAATTTCCCGACTTTCCATTACTAACGATTACTATGTTGTCCAATTAACTACTGCCATTTTCAACCCTTATCCTCGGGTGGCCTCTGGGCCTTATTGTCCAATTGACTACTGTGCACATTTAACTCTTATCCTCGAGATGTATCTGGGCCTTGATAAGTGGAAATGCCTAAGTAACAAAAAAATAGATATATAACAAATTTCCCAAATTTGACTACTGTGCACTTTTCAACTCTTATCCTCGAGTGGCCTCTGGGCCTTGATAAGTGGTCATATATATTTTTTACAAAATAAAAAAAAAGGTTGGAGTCGCTGAATAACTCATCCTCCCGTTAAAGCGGTTCCATCCTCTTTCCCCAATTTGACTACTGTGCACTTTTCAACTCTCGTCCTCGAGTGGACTATGGGCCTTGATAAGTGGTAATACATATTTTATGAAAAATATATATATATATATATATATATATATATATAACAAAATAGGTTGGAGTTGCTGAATAACTCATCCTCCTGTTAAAGCGGTTCCATCCTCTTTCCCAAATTTGACTACTGTGGACTTTTTAACTCTCATCCTCGAGTGGCCTATGGGCCTTGATAAGTGGTAATACATATTTTTTTATAAATATATATATATATATATACCAAAACAGGTGTGAGTCGCTGAATAATTCATCCTTCTATTAAAGCGATTAAATCCTCTTTCCCAAATTTGACTACTGTGCACTTTTAAACTCTCATCCTCGTGTGGCCTATGGGCCTTGATAAGTGGTAATATATAGTTTGTACAAAATATATATATATATATATATATATATATATATATATATATATATATAACAAAATAGGTTGGAGTCGCTGAATCACTCATCCTCCCGTTAAAGCGGTTCCATCCTCTTTCCCGAATTTGACTAATGTGCACTTTTCAACTCTTATCCTCGAGTAGCCTATGGGCCTTGATAAGTGGTAATATATTTTTGTTATAAATATATATATATATATATATATATATATATATATATATATAAAAAATAGGTTGGAGTCGCTGAATAACTCATCCTCCCGTTAAAGCGGTTCCATCCTCTTTCCCGAATTTTACTACTATGCACTTTTCAACTCTCATCCTCGAGTGGCCTATTGTCCTTGATAAGTGGTAATATATATTTTTTAATAAAAGTATATATATATATATATATATAAAAAAATAGGTTGGAGTTGCTGAATAACTCATCCTCCCGTTAAAGCGGTTCCATCCTCTTTACCGTATTTTTTATACAGTGCACTATTCAACTCTCATCCTCGAGTGGCCTATTGTCCTTGATAAGTGGTAATATATATTTTTTAATAAATATAGATATAAATATATATATAAAAAAACAGGTTGGAGTCGCTGAATAACTCATCCTCCCGTGAAAGCGGTTCCATCCTCTTTCCCGAATTTGACTACTGTGCACTTTTCAACTCTAATCCTCGAGTGTCCTATGGGCCTTGATAAGTAGTAATATATATTTTTTACAAAAATATATACATACATATATATAACAAAATAGGTTGGAGTCACTGAATAATTCATCCTCCTCTTAAAGCGGTTCCATCATCTTTGCCGAATTTGACTACTGTGCACTTTTAAACTCTCATCCTCGTGTGGCCTATGGGCCTTGATAAGTGGTAATATATATTTAAAAATAAATATAGATATAAATATATATATACCAAAATAGGTTGGAGTCGCTGAATAACTCATCCTCCCGTTAAAGCGGTTCCATCCTCTTTCCCAGATTTGACTGCTGTGCACTTTTCAACTCTAATCCTCGAGTGTCCTATGGGCCTTGATAAGTAGTAATATATATTTTTTACAAAAATATATACATACATATATGTAACAAAATAGGTTGGAGTCACTGAATAATTCATCCTCCTCTTAAAGCGGTTCCGTCATCTTTGCCGAATTTGACTACTGTGCACTTTTAAACTTTCATCCTCGAGTGGCCTATAGGCCTTGATAAGTGGTAATAGTTTGTACAATAGTTTGTACAATATATATATCTATATATATATATTACAAAATAGGTAAGAGAGAGAGAAGAGGGTGAGAGAGAGAGAAGAGAAAGAGGTAGAGAGAGAAGAGGGTGAGAGAGAGCAGAGAAGAGGGTGAGAGAGAGCAGAGAAAGAGGGTGAGAGAGAAAGAGGGTGAGAGAAGTGAAAGAGGTAGAGAGAGAAGAGGGTAAGAGAGAAAGAGGGTGAGAGAGAGAAGAGGGTGAGAGAGAGAGAGGTAGTGAGAGAGAGAGATAAGAGAAAGAGGTAGAGAGAGAGAGAAGAGGGTAAGACAGAGAGAGAGAGGGGTAGTGAGAGAGAGATAAGAGAAAGAGGTAGAGAGAGAGAGAGAAGAGGGTGAGGGAGAAAGAAGAGGGTGAGAGAGAGCAGAGGGAGAGAGAGAAGAGAAATAGGTAGAGAGAGAGAGATGAAGGTGAGAGAGAGCAGGGAAAGAGGGTGATAGAGAAGAGAAAGAGGTAGAGAGAGAGAGAGAGAAGGGTGAGAGAGAGCAGAAAAAGAGGGTGAGAGAGAGAGAAAGAGGGTCAGAGAGAGAGAGAAGAGAAAAAGGTGTACACAGAGAGTGAGAGAGAGAAGAGGGTAAGAGAGAGAGAGAAGAGGTTGAGAGAGAGAGAGAGATAAGAGAAAGAGGTAGAGAGAGAGAAGCGGGTGAGAGAGAGAAGAGGGTGCGAGAGAGAAGAGAAAGAGGTAGAGAGAGAGAAGCGGGTGAGAGAGAGAGAAGAGGGTGCGAGAGAGAAGAGAAAAAGGTAGAGAGAGAGAAGAGGGTGAGAGAGAGAGAAAGAGGATGAGAGAGAGAAGAGAAAGAGAGAGAGAGAAGAGGGTGATAGAGAAAGAGAGTGAGAGAGAGAAGAGAAAGAGAGAGAGAGAGAGAGAAAGAGGGTGAGAGAAGAGGGTAAATGTGCATCTTTTTTTATAGTAGGTAATGCTTGGGAGACTGTGCACATTGCCTCCTCCCCCCTCCCCCCTATAAACGCGGTTCCATTCATAAGAAAACAAACTCGTATAAAAGTAATTTTCGTGTATTTAAGCGGCCTTATACTGATAGCCACCCCTCCCCCTTCCAGTTTAACAGAGTTAGGAGGTAAAAACAAAATGGCTAAAGCCTTGTTTACATGGTAAACTATAGCAAAGAGCATAGTCATCTTTCTTCGCCGGTAAAAAACTTCAAGCAAAAATAAAAACATTTTCCCTACGTCAATTTTTATGTAATTTTGGGATTCTTCTTTTTGAAGTGCGATAAATCCGTTGGTAATAACGGTTCGACTCTTAAACTAATATTTAACTGTGTTATAGTATCAATGATACTCCTCGCAGGCAGCTTTAATGTACGTCAGAGGCTCAGCGTAGCCGACATTTTACTGAGCTGACGTCACGTCACGTGACAGCTAATGAATAATGTTAAAATGACAGGTTTTTTGGGGGGCCCCCCTGGGAGAAAAATGATCAGTTAACCCCCTTCTAGTTGTCCGTTTGACGTGAAATTTCGATATTTGTCATCCGGGTGATCAAGGTGCAATATGCTACCTAATTTGTCAACTTTGGTTGTGTCTGTCAAAAGTTTTAGCGTTACAAACAAACATACATACATACATACATACACACCGATTTTTGCCTTTTATATATATAGACTAGCAGGGCTACCCGGCGTTGCTCGGGACCGTATAAACAATGAAAAAACAAAAGCAGATATTGAACATATGTTTTATTCTTAGGGGAGAGGAATCTTTCATCTCTATGTATTATTTGTTTTATCTACCCCCGGACTGGTATTGTTCATGTTTTATCCCTAGCATAGGTAATTTACAGCATGTATATGAAATTGTTTTACCTTAGGGAGAAGAGAACAGGTAATATACAACATAATGTGTCTATATTACATCCCTGGCAACGCCTAGAAACCAGCTAGAACATGTATTTCAGTCAATGTTTATTACATCCTGGGCTATGCCGGGAAACCAGCTAATCTCTATTTAGTGACTTGACCACCAAAATACCTCCCTAAGTGTGTCCTTTCTTTTGAACTTATTAGATATAGGTATCTAGAAATGTGTGTGAAATTTTGTTGAATGCATTGTTCACTATGATTTTCTTATTGTTCTACACAATATCAACTGCAGCGAAATAAAACAGTAAACTTAGTGTAGTGTTAGAATAAAGAGCAAAGGAAAAAATTAGAATCATATTCTGTAATTGCAAATCTAAATTTGCTAGCGTGTACCAGTATTTGCCAGGTTGTGGAAATTTGGAATTTATAACGTATGTAGTGGCCTTTTCCTAGATACCTATTGCTAAAAATTATACTTTCATATTGTTAGAAAAATCTCTCTTCGGATGCCCTGCATCATCCAAAATAAAAACAAATATTTTTATAATTGTTTCAGTACATTGCTACACATTGTGAAATTTGTTGACGTTTGTAAAAAAAAATCATGAATGTGCTTATATTCCAAAAAAGAAAATATCAGTGCACAGTATTGAAAGTGTTCGAGATTCAAAAGTCTGTAACATTTCTACTAACTTCATAAGATGTCATGTGAGAAACTGAATTGAATATCAAGACATTATCTGAAGCGTTTTTATTTTGGTATAACGTATGTGTTTACAGTGAACCGTAACTTTTAATAAACAGCTTGGTATGCAATGACATAGGCTAAGAATCTTAGACAAAATATATATAAATTGGAAAAATGTGTGAACAAATGAAAAAAAAAATGATCCGCTCCACTTGATGACATCAAGCACAGTAATATTTTAGTGAAGAAAATATGAAATTGATGTTCAGTGATTAGTTTGGATGAATGAGAAAATGTAATTGTTTGATGCATAAAAAATAACTCATTTGCTGTATTTGATATTAAGCAGCAAAATATAGTGATTTGAATATTAAGGAAAACATCAAATCAGATTATGTAAAAAAAAAAGATGAAATTAGAAAATATATATTTTCTGTTTATGAGTTTTGCCAATCAAAATTTTGTGGCAGAAATTGGGTGATTACCATGCAATTTTATTTTGATAAAATTCTTAAATTATTTCAATGTTTATTATAATTTCTTAGTAGTGACTTGTTATCATCAAAATCCGCCCCAAAGAGTGTCCTTTCTTTTATTAGGTATCAGAATAGGTATCCAGATTTCTACTTCTATACAAATGTGATATTTCGGATCTGTAGATAAACAATTTGTTGCATATATAAGATGAGAATTGTTCTCTCTCATTCTCTCTCTCACACACCCACACATTCTCACTTTTATAGATATAATAGATAAATTATGCTAGATATATTTCCATATGTCTGAATAATCTATATACAAATTTTCAAATCTGTAGATAAAAAATTTGTTGAGTATATAGGTTGAGAATTGTTCTCTCTCTCTCTCTCTCTCTCCTCTCACACATGCTCACTTTTATAGATATAATAGATAGATTATGCTAGATATATTTCCATATGTCTGAATACACTATATAAAAATTTTCTAATCTGTAGATAAAAATTTGTTGAATATAAAGGGTGAGAATTGTTCTTACTCTCTCTCTCTCTCTCTCTCTCTCTCACACACAGACATATTCTCACTTTTATAGACATAATAGATAGATTATGCTAGATATATTTCCATATGTCTGAATACCTTATATATCAATTTTCAAATCTGTAGATAAAAAATTTGTTGAATATATAGGTTGAGAATTGTTCTCTCGCTCTGTCTCTCTCTCTCTTGCTACCTCACACACACACACACGCAAACATTCTCACTTTTATAGATATAATAGATAGATTATGCTAGATATATTTCCATATGTCTGAATACCCTATATACAAATTATCTAATCTGTAGATAAAAAATTTGTTGAGTATATAGGTTGAGAATTGCTCTCTCTCTCACAGACACACACATTTTCACTTTTGTAGATATAATAGATAGATTATGCTAGATATATTTCCATATGTATGAATACCCTTTATAACAAATTTAAAATCTGTAGATAAAAAATTTGTTGAATATATAGGTTAAGAATTGTTCTCTCTCTCTCTCTCTCTACCTCACACACACCCACACACACAAACATTCTGACTTTTATAGATATAATAGATAGATTATGCTAGATATATTCCATATGTCTGGATACCCTATATACAAATTTTCTAATCTGTAGATAAAAAATTTGTTGAATATTTTCAACCCTTATCCTCGAGTGGCGTCTGGGCCTTGATAAGTAGTAATGCGTATTTAGCAAAATATAAATATATATATATATAACAAATTTACTGAATTTCCATTACTAACGATTACTGTATTGTCCAATTGACTACTGCGCTTTTCAACCCTTATCCTCGAGTGGCCTCTGGGCCTTGAGAAGTAGTAATTACTAACGATTACTATATTGACCAATTGACTACTGCACTTTTTAACCCTTATCCTCGGGTGGCCTCTGGGCCTTATTGTCCAATTGACTACTGTGGACTTTTTAACTCTTATGCTCGAGTGGCCTCTGGGCCTTGATAAGTGGAAATGACTAAGTAACAAAAAATAGGTATATAACAAATTTACTGAATTTCCATTACTAACGATTACTATATTGTCCAATTGACTACTGTGCACTTTTCAATCCTTATCCTCGAGTGGCCTCTGGGCCTTGATAAATGGTAATGCGTATGTAACAAAATATACATATATATAACAAATTTACTGAATTTCCATTACTAACGATTACTATATTGTCCAATTGACTACTGCACTTTTAAACGCTTATCCTCGAGTGGCCTCTGGGCCTTGATAAGTGGTAATACCATCGAGTGGCCTCTGGGCCTTAATAAGTGGTTGTGCCTAAGTAACAAAAAATAGGTATATTACAAATATCCCGCATTTCCATTACAACCGACTACTACGGTGCACTTTTCAATCCTTATCCTCGAGTGGCCTGTGGGCTTTGATAAGTGGTAATGCGTATTTAACAAAATATTAATATATATATAACAAATTTACTGAATTTCCATTACTAACAATTACTATATTTTGTCCAATTGACTACTGCACTTTTCAACACTTATCCTCTAGTGGCCTCTGGGCCTTGATAAGTGGTAATGCCTATATAAACAAAATATAAATATATATATAACAAATTTCCCGACTTTCCATTACTAAGTATTACTATGTTGTCCAATTAACTACTGCCATTTTCAACCCTTATCCTCGGGTGGCCTCTGGGCCTTATTGTCCAATTGACTACTGTGCACATTTAACTCTTATACTCGAGATGTATCTGGGCCTTGATAAGTGGAAATGCCTAAGTAACAAAAAAATAGATATATAACAAATTTCCCGAATTTGACTACTGTGCACTTTTCAACTCTTATCCTCGAGTGGCCTCTGGGCCTTGATAAGTGGTCATATATATTTTTTACAAAATAACAAAATAGGTTGGAGTCGCTGAATAACTCATCCTCCCGTTAAAGCGGTTCCATCCTCTTTCCCCAATTTGACTACTGTGCACTTTTCAACTCTCGTCCTCGAGTGGACTATGGGCCTTGATAAGTGGTAATACATATTTTATGAAAAATATATCTATATATATATATATATATATATAACAAAATAGGTTGGAGTTGCTGAATAACTCATCCTCCTGTTAAAGCGGTTCCATCCTCTTTCCCAAATTTGACTACTGTGGACTTTTTAACTCTCATCCTCGAGTGGCCTATGGGCCTTGATAAGTGGTAATACATATTTTTTTATAAATATATATATATATATACCAAAACAGGTGTGAGTCGCTGAATAATTCATCCTCCTATTAAAGCGATTAAATCCTCTTTCCCAAATTTGACTACTGTGCACTTTTAAACTCTCATCCTCGAGTGTCCTATGGGCCTTGATAAGTGGTAATATATAGTTTGTACAAAAAAATATATATATATATATATATATATATATATATATATATATAACAAAATAGGTTGGAGTGGCTGAATAACTCATCCTCCCGTTAAAGAGGTTCCATCCTCTTTCCCGAATTTGACTACTGTCCACTTTTCAACTCTCATCCTCGAGTAGCCTATGGGCCTTGATAAGTGGTAATATATATTTTTTAGTAAATATAGATATAAATATATATATAACAAAATAGGTTGGAGTCGCTGAATAACTCATCCTCCCGTTAAAACTGTTCCATCCTCTTTCCCGAATTTGATTACTGTGCACTTTTCAACTCTTATCCTCGAGTAGCCTATGGGCCTTGATAAGTGGTAATATATTTTTGTTATAAATATAGATATATATATATATATATATAAAAAATAGGTTGGAGTCGCTGAATAACTCATCCTCCCGTTAAAGCGGTTCCATCCTCTTTCCCGAATTTTACTACTATGCACTTTTCAACTCTCATCCTCGAGTGGCCTATTGTCCTTGATAAGTGGTAATATATATTTTTTAATAAAAGTATATATATATATATATATATAACAAAATAGCTTGGAGTCGCTGAATAACTCATCCTCTCGTTAAAGCGGTTCCATCCTCTTTACCGTATTTTTTATACAGTGCACTATTCAACTCTCATCCTCGAGTGGCCTATTGTCCTTGATAAGTGGTAATATATATTTTTTAATAAATATAGATATAAATATATATATAAAAAAATAGGTTGGAGTCGCTGAATAACTCATCCTCCCGTGAAAGCGGTTCCATCCTCTTTCCCAAATTTGACTACTGTGCACTTTTCAACTCTAATCCTCGAGTGTCCTATGGGCCTTGATAAGTAGTAATATATATTTTTTACAAAATATATACATACATATATATAACAAAATAGGTTGGAGTCACTGAATAATTCATCCTCCTCTTAAAGCGGTTCCATCATCTTTGCCGAATTTGACTACTGTGCACTTTTAAACTCTCATCCTCGTGTGGCCTATGGGCCTTGATAAGTGGTAATATATATTTAAAAATAAATATAGATATAAATATATATATACCAAAATAGGTTGGAGTCGCTGAATATCTCATCCTCCCGTTAAAGCGGTTCCATCCTCTTTCCCAGATTTGACTACTGTGCACTTTTCAACTCTAATCCTCGAGTGTCCTATGGGCCTTGATAAGTAGTAATATATATTTTTTACAAAATATATACATACATATATGTAACAAAATAGGTTGGAGTCACTGAATAATTCATCCTCCTCTTAAAGCGGTTCCATCATCTTTCCCAGTTTGACTGCTGTGCACTTTTCAACTCTAATCCTCGAGTGTCCTATGGGCCTTGATAAGTAGTAATATATATTTTTTACAAAATATATACATACATATATGTAACAAAATAGGTTGGAGTCACTGAATAATTCATCCTCCTCTTAAAGCGGTTCCATCATCTTTGCCGAATTTGACTACTGTGCACTTTTAAACTCTCATCCTCGAGTGGCCTATAGGCCTTGATAAGTGGTAATATATAGTTTGTACAATATATATATATATATATATATATATATATTACAAAATAGGTTGGTGTCGCTGAATAACTCATGCTCCCGTTAAAGTTGTTCCATCCTCTTTCCCAAATTTGACTACTGTGACCTTTTGAACTGTCATCCTCGAGTTGCCTATTGGCCTTGATAAGTGCTAATATAGAGAGAAGAGAAACGGGGTGAGAGAGAGAGAAGATAAAGAGGGCGAGAGAGAGACAGAAGAGAATGAGGGGAGAGAGAGAGAGAAGAGAAAGACGGTGTGAGAGAGAGAAGAGAAAGGGGGTGAGAGAGAGAGAAGAGAAAGAGGTAGACAGGGAGAGAGAAGAGGGTAAGAGTGAGTTGAGAATGAGGGTGAAAGAGAGAGAGAGAAGAGAAAGAGGGTGAGAGAGAGAGAAAAGAAAGACGGCGAGAGAGAGAGAAAAGAGAAGAGAAGAGAAAGAGGGTAAGAGAGAGAGAAGAGGGTGAGAGAGAGAAGAGAAAGAGGTAGAGAGAGAAGAGGGTGAGAGAGAGCAGAGAAGAGGGTGAGAGAGAGCAGAGAAAGAGGGTGAGAGAGAAAGAGGGTGAGAGAAGTGAAAGAGGTAGAGAGAGAAGAGGGTAAGAGAGAAAGAGGGTTAGAGAGAGAAGAGGGTGAGAGAGAGAGAGGTAGTGAGAGAGAGAGATAAGAGAAAGAGGTAGAGAGAGAGAGAAGAGGGTAAGACAGAGAGAGAGAGGGGTAGTGAGAGAGAGAGATAAGAGAAAGAGGTAGAGAGAGAGAGAGAGAAAGAGGGTGAGAGAAGAGGGTAAATGTGCATCTTTTTTTATAGTAGGTAATGCTTGGGAGACTGTGCACATTGCCTCCTCCCCCCTCCCCCTACAAAAGCGGTTCCATTCATAAGAAAACAAACTCGTATAAAAGTAATTTTCGTGTATTTAAGCGGCCTCATACTGATAGCCACCCCCCCCTTCCAGAGAGAGAGAAATATGGTGATAGAGAGAGTTAGGAAAGGTGTAGAGATAGAAGAGAGTGAGAGAGAGAGAGAGAAAGACGGCGAGAGAGAGAGAGAAAGACGGCGAGAGAGAGAGAGAAAGACGGCGAGAGAGAGAAGAAAAACAGGGCGAGAGAGAGAGAGAAGATAAGAGAAGGGAAAGAGGGTGAGAGAGAGAGTAGATAAAGAGGGTGAGAGTGAGAAAGAGAAGAGAAAGAGGTCTAGAGAGAGAGAGAGAGAAGAGAGTGAGAGAGAGAGAGAAATATGGTGATAGAGAGTTAGGAAAGGTGTAGAGATAGAAGAGAGTGAGAGAGAGAGAGAAAGACGGCGAGAGAGAGAGAGAAAGACGGCGAGAGAGAGAGAGAGAGAGAGAAGGGAAAGAGGGTGAGAGAGAGAGTAGATAAAGAGGGTGAGAGAGAGAAAGAGAAGAGAAAAAGGTCTAGAGAGAGAGAGAGAAGAGAGTGAGAGAGAGAGAGAGAGAAATATGGTGAGTCGAGTTGATCCTCTCTCTCTCTCACTCTCTTCTCTCTCTCTCTCTCTAGACCTTTTTCTCTTCTCTTTCTCTCTCTCACCCTCTTTATCTACTCTCTCTCTCACCCTCTTTCCCTTCTCTCTCTCTCTCTCTCTCGCCGTCTTTAGAGAGAAGAGAAACAGGGCGAGAGAGAGAGAGAAGATAAGAGAAGGGAAAGAGGGTGAGAGAGAGAGTAGATAAAGAGGGTGAGAGTGAGAAAGAGAAGAGAAAGAGGTTTAGAGAGAGAGAGAGAGAAGAGAGTGAGAGAGAGAGAGAAATATGGTGATAGAGAGTTAGGAAAGGTGTAGAGATAGAAGAGAGTGAGAGAGAGAGAGAAAGACGGCGAGAGAGAGAGAGAAAGACGGCGAGAGAGAGAGAGAGAGAGAGAGAGAGAGAAAGACGGCGAAAGAGAGAGAGAGAGAGAGAAAGACGGCGAGAGAGAGAGAGAGAAAGTGGAAAATGTGCAAGCGACCTAATTTTCGTTTACATAAGCGGCCTGATACTGATACCCCCCCTCCCCCTTCAAGTTAACAGAGTTAGAATGTATAAACAAAATGGCTAATCTTTGTTTACATGTAAATTACAAAGAGCAAAGTCATCTTCGCCGGCAAAAAACTTCGAGCAAAAATAAAAACATTTTCCCTACGTCAATTTTCGTGTAATTTTGGTTTTTTTTTTATTTTTGGAGTGCGATAATTACGTTGGTAATAACGGTTCGAGTCGAAAACTAATATTTAACTGTGTTATAGTATCAATTTCTCCTCCGAAGGCAGTTTTAACGTACCTCAGCTGCAGCCGACATTTTACTGAGCTGACGTCACGTCACGTGACACTTAATGAATAACGTTATAATGACAGGATTTTTGGGGCCCCCCCTGGGAGAAAAATGATAAGTTCACCCCCTTGTAATTGTCCGTTTGACGTGAAATTTTGATATTTGTCATGCGGGTGATCAAGGTGCAATATGATACATAATTTGTCAACTTTGGTTGTGTCTGTCAAAAGTTTGAGCTGACGTCACGTCACGTGACACGTATTGAATAACGTTAAAATGACAGGTTTTTTGGGGGGCCCCCCTAGGAGAAAAACGATCAGTTGACCCCTTTCTACTGGTCCGTTTGACGTGAAATTTCGATATTTGTCATCCGGGTGATCAAGGTGCAATATGATACCAAATTTGTCAACTCTGGTTCCGTCTTTCAAAAGTTTTAGCGTTACAAACAAACATACATACATACATACATACATACATACATACACACCGATTTTTGCCTTTTATATATATAGATGGAATAAGTTAAGTTTCATTATTAAATGCTTTCATTTTATTTTCTCTTTGCTGTTTCCATTTTTAAGGCTTCTGCGTTTTATTAAACATTTCATTAATTATCGACATTCTGACTGTTTGAAAGATCTTGTTTTCCCTACCCTCAAACATGACGTCATTTTGCAGTTTACAGGTTTGAATCTATTATATTTTGTTGGTTCCGGTCGGGTAGCAGCGTTACTAGTACTACTTAAATTCAAACATGTTATGCATTTGGTAAGTACAGTGAAACATTCTTAAGTCGAAACTACTCGGGCAATATAAGTCTTATAAAAATATAAGAGAATTTTCAATAATATACACCTTTCTCTAACAATCTCTTGTTTAGCACTTTTGAAGCAAAGATATTTATCCCTCTTATACGGCAGGATGATGTAACACAGGGGTCGAAAAGTGAGATTAGAAAGGCCAACGTGCAAGAGAATGAAATTGCTGGCTTTCAAAATGTCTAGCAAGTATCCCTGGCATTACCCGATAATGACGACTCAGGTAATTACCATGAAAAATAATAACCCTTCTGAAAAAGAGAAGACGAATCCTAGGAGGACTAAGTCCCCAGGAAACAATCAATCTCATCAATGGAAAAAATATGTTGCTTCTGAAGGAAATATTTAAAGCAAACCGTAAATAATAGAATGAGAGTGCTGACGCTGTTTCTGCTGGATTTTTATGTATTTTATAGGATAAACTATCCCCCAAATTCGTATGTCACTGTTGAGCGCTATCTTCCACATATCGACAGATATGATTACAATTTACAAGCTCACTGTGAGCGGCGAGCAATGAAGAGGATATTATGCAAACTAGACAATCGAAGCACATGACTTGCATGTGTACTATGCAGCAAATCTTCCTCTAACAAGGTCAAAGGTTCATTAGCAAACTTATAAAAAAGGTCTTATTTTAACCACCACTTAACGAATGACGGCCGTACACGTCCATATGTAACGAAACTCAACGGAAAAATGGCTGCGATGAAAGTATTAATGTACACTCGACGCCATCGTGGCGACGGTGGAAATGGTATCTGTAGCAGTAAAAAGCGGAGAACAATTATTAAATAATAAGAGTCTGTCACTTGTAAATATGTCAAGTTTTTATCATACTCTTTTATATTTCCTGAGAATTTACTAACTCATGTATTGATGAAGAAAAAAGTAAATTGTATTTTTTTGACTCAAGTATGTATCCGTATAAGTAATGTTTTCGACATTAATTCGTTCTAAAGTAATGTTTTGAAAACAAATTACTCGAAAAAAAAATTATAATTTAAAAATAAATATACTGTAGAAATCATTAATTCATTCATGTTTTATATATATATATATATATGTATATATATATATTTATATATATATGCATTCATATATATATGTATATATATATTTATATATATATATATGCATGTATATATATATATATATGCATGACTAGTATTTACATATTTAATTGATAAAAATTATACGATAATTATATTATTGATTTATTTAGAATGATAATGCATAATCTATAATATTTTGTGATAAAAATATATTCGCCTTTTTTTTATAAAATGTTAGTGTTATATTTTTATTCTGTTCGCTAGACCTTTTATAATTATTAAAAATAACAGGTAAATTACAAATATGTCATACTCCTCTCTAAAAGCCCCCCCCCCAAAAAAAAAATACGACACAAATTAATTTTTAAACATCCGGATGTAAATTTGAATGCCGGGAAGTAAAACGGTATACTTTTATTCTTTTATTGCATGTCAGCGTGGTTTGGGAGTAGAAATTTCGGTAGAAAAAGCTAGCCAGCTTTAAGTTCCTTTCGAAATCTAAAGTGAGATGCTCCTGAGAAACTCACGTACCGATTATTAGCATACTCAGTATGGTTTGATAAAAAAAAGAAGAAAACAAAACACAAAAGTTCACGGATAGAATTCGTCGCTGTATTTTCTTCTAACAACTTTCTCTCTCAACATCCAGCGCGCCTATCGACTCACCTCTGCCAACAGGCGTTTAATGAAAAAACAAAAAAAAAAAACTGATTGCATTTAATTTGCATATGTGTGCGGTGGATGGTGTGATCTCGGGCGATTCCACGAGACCACACATTATAGAGCCACGGCCGCGGTCCTTAATCCTCTCCCCTCTCTCTCTCCCTCACTCTCTCTCTCTTTCTCAGAAACCACCTGACGTTTTTTTTCATGGAGGTCACCACTTATTAAGGCCAGGAAGTCACTCAGGGATAAGGGTTATTGCGTGTACAGAAATCAATGGGATAGTATCGTAGTAGTCGTTAGTATTGGAGATTTGATAAGTGTCTTACTTAAGGGGGCGGTTCATCAGGAATTTTTTTATGTTGAACTTGAAGACATCCAAGTCGTAGATGGGGAACTAGCAAACCGAAGAGAGGTCCACATGCGTGCACTACTACTTTGTTAAGGGACTCTACGTTTTGATTTAGACACAGATAAAGAGTGGGGAAAATTATTGACAGTGGTTTCAGCACGACAGGTGTTTATCCTCAAAGGTTGGCGAGGGGGATACCAGAGATTAGTGCTCAGAAGAGCACTTGCCATGGAAATTATGATAAAACATAGACAGGATCGCACCGTCTCTTCTCTGGAAGAGAGGTTGCAGGGAAGGGAAAAGGGCATCCCCTACTAAGCCACAAAGTCTATTTTGTACTCTGTCAATGTAAGATAGGCTGTTTTTAGCAGCTCCTGTCAAGATGTGGCAGCAGTACTCCATCCTTAGACGTACTTGGCTTTTATATAGATAGGGAATTGCATCAGTAGTGAAATATCATCTGGGACCGTAGAAGGATTGTATAGCCACACAAGTCACACACACGTGGGCGCTTGATTATTACATTCGATTCTACAACACTGGTTACTATTTTTTGTTATTGCCACTTTTTTATTTTGTTTAGGGAAGTTTGAAATTATATGTTCCACCACTCTAGTAATATATAATTACGGATTTATCTCAAGCTTTGAAATATGCATAGAAGATAAATAATTATTTGGAAAGAAGTCCTAATTATATTGTCTGAAAAGTATTAAAGTTGCAAAAGGTTTCCGTGTAAAGATATTAATTGATTTTTTTTATTATCTGGATGTAGAGTAGATCCCCGGCACACGGCGTTAAAATTAGTAACAAAATACATGTATATAATCAAATAACATTATTAGTAATACCGTAATTGAGGCAAAGACCGTAACCTGATGGAGGAAAAAAACATCGTATTCAACATTATAAGTTTAATGACTATTTGGAAGAAACTACGGTAGTCTGTATAGTACTAAATGAAGTTAATTTAGTCTTGAAAATTTCCATGTTTTTTAAGTTTGGTTTGATGATAAAAGTAGGAATCTACTTTATAATGGTTTTATTTTTTCCATAGGCGGTATATTTCTCTCTCTCTCTCTCTATCTCTCTCTTTCTCTCTCTCTCTCTCTATATATATATTTATATATATGCATATATATATATATTGTTAATTTCAATGTATATCGTCTTCATCTAAAGAATCACCGTTTATTTTGAGTAAAGCTCAAAGTAACTACTGTAATTCAAAAACTTACATTTTTTTTCTTTTCTGTAACTTTTGTTTATTTCATTTTCGATTTATTCATTACAGCCGTTTCGTTAATGGGATGGGAATTTTTATGATTTAATGTGTTCATAAAAGTCTCCTAACCTCATCAATTCGTCAGAGATTACTCCATTAGATGTTCCCAATAAAACGTTAATTTTGTACATGATAAACCTGGTATTTAATTTTGGGGAAAGAAAATTCCATCCTCACGTTTAACAAGTCGGCCATCCCAGGTACCTTGCAAACAAAACATTTCTGTTATGAACACTAATTTCGTATTTTTATTGTTTGTTTTAGTTGTAATTTCCGATTATTTTCCTATTATTTATTCTTCATATATTTTTATAATTTTTATTTCTACATTTATGCGTGTTTATTCTCATATTCATTTTGTTTTGTTTCGAATTCTTATTTATTAGTTAATGTCTTTGTTTCAAGAGGAGGTCACTCTCATGGAATATATTTTTATTACAAGAGTTACTTCCCGTACATGTATTTCTTTGCTTATATCATGTTTTGGCTGTTGTCTATTTCCTCATTTAATTGTTTTGTTTTCTGTTTCATTTTATCTATTTTTTGTTATATTTATCGAGTTTTTTTTAATTATACTCTAAATTTCCATTTTGTTATTCTATTTATGTTAACGTTATTCTTATATAGTCGAGTGATCTATATTTTTCATTGTTTCATGTTAATTTCTCTACATTTCCGTTTATATTATTTTTTTAGTCTGGTATATTACATCGTGACATCTTTTTAATAATTTTTCTCCTGTATTAGTATATGGTCTGCTTCTAGTATGGAAAAGTTGCATCTGTTTGATTTGCTTGGTTTATATTCTTTCGGTTTGCCTACAATCAACCATCTTAATTTAAAATCAGTTTTATTCTTCTTTAATTCCTTAACCCATACTGCTAATCTGGTTGAGTGTTTCTTAATTTTTTCTTGTTATTTTCCTTATTGATTTCTTCATTATTCATTGTCTATATTATTGTTATCATCGCTTCTGTTGTTTTCGATTTTATTTGCATTGTTGTTGTTTCCGTTACTTCTAGTGGTATTTTCCTTCTCAGGGTCTTGTTTAAACGATTTTAGGTGATTACGATATCTGTCCTTAAAGCAAGTCCGCTGTTACCTAGATATACGTTAGTGTCATTATTTGTTATAATTTCACATTTGTATACTACGATTGAGGTTAAACAGTCCCCCAGTGGACACTCAGTAGGGTTTCGGCAGTTATCTTCTTTTACGTGGGTAGATTAATTTTCGGTCTTATCTCTATTTTTCAGAAATTTGTTTATTTTTGTGTTGTAATAGCCATTTGTGGTATTTGTTAAGTTAGCGAATGTTGAGAAGAGTAGCTTAACGGTGTTTTTTTTATTAATTATCTTTATTAGTTTACTGCCTCGCAGGAAGTTTTTGTCTATAATTCTGTAACATTCCCTCGGGATATTATTTTTTATGTGGTGGTTAAACGGCGGATTAAACCACGTTTGATTATGTCTTCTATTTTTTTTTATTTTTTACATCTCTTCCGGTTTTATTATAGTTTATCTTTAATTTTTCTTTTTAGTGTTTATTGTATGTCCCATTTTTTCGTTAGTTTTTGCTCTTTTTATTGATTTTTGTGTTTCCTTATAGTCATGTTGTAAGATATTACAATTCAGAAAAGAATTACCCATGAAACATAGGATTATTTCAAAGATGGCCACTGCATATAAAACGAGCCCAGGTCGGTGGCAGGGAAATAAAACATAAAACTCGTCAGGAGCGGCTTAACCATTTTAATTTTACTGAGAACTCTGAGGGGTATCGTATTGACTTTTATAACCTAGGTGCTAAAATAATTGTAAAGTATAATAAAAGGTAACCTAAGGAAATAAAATAAGTGAATTCTTGATTATATATTTTGTTTGTCATAATGTAACAATAAAACAATTAAATTTGACCCATAAATTCTGTTCCTAACCCCCTTACATCTAGGTTATAAATGAATATTCTTCTAATAAATAAATATATATGGGCTAATTTTTTAAAAATAATTTCCAGAAAAATGAGAAAATCGTTTTGGAATCGGAAATTAGACTAACATTTTCCCGATTCTCAACAAATTTAATTCTATAGACAGTTCTGATTTTTTTTCCGATTCCCTTCCCGATTGCGATTTCAAATCAGGTTAATCGTTTCACCAGTAATGTGTATATATATATATATATATATATATATATATATATATATATATTAAATTGTAATTCAATGAATTTCAAAAAACTCTCATTGAAATGAAATGAAGTGGTTGAGTTTCATATCAAAGAATTTTTATTATTCTAAGCAAGACAAAGAATGTTTTAGAAAGTTTATCTCCTTAACCTATAGGGTTTCGATGTCTACCATCTCATCAGAGGAGTGTAAATATTAGCCAATAGTTATAAAGGTATGCACCCTATTTGCTAAAGACAGTGAGACATGGAAAGTCAAAGTGAAAATAATATATTTATCAGAAGTTCTGTAGCAGGAGTATTTGTAGAAAAAGGAAACAAACAAGTTGGATCAACAAAAACATTCATATCCTTTTTCTACAAATACTCCTGCTACAGAACTTCTGATAAATATATTATTTTCACTTTGACTTTCCATGTCTCACTGACTTTAGCAAATAGGGTGCATACCTTTATAACTATTTGCTACTATTTTCACTCCTCTGATGAGATGGTAGACATCGAAACCCTATAGGTTAAGGAGATAAACTTGCTAAAAACTTTGTCTTGCTTAGAATAATAAAAATTCTTTGATATGAAACTCAACCACTTCATTTCATTTCAATGAGAGTTTTTTGAATTTCATTGAATTACAATTTAATTTATTTGCTCTATCTTGAATATCGAGCAATTCTCGTTTAGATGGGATAACTTATAGAATATTACTGCCAGTAATATTTTTTAAACCTACAATCTCACGTTTACATAACCACTGATTGTTAAATAAAAACTACTCCGAAGAATATATATATATATATATATATACATATATATATATATATATATAAGTATGCACATACACACACACATATATATATATATAGAGAGAGAGTCAGATAGAAATATAGATAGATATGTCTATATATAATTCACAAAGAGAGTGAGGGCAAAATCGATGAAAAAATATTGGTGGCCCATATAATTCATAAGTTAAGATTACACGAAACTCCATTTAGAGAAAAGTTTGGGTTCGATTTATCAATATTTTATAACCTCCTTAGGTAAAATGTTTTCCGCGATCGAATGATAAAATGAAGTACTTCGGTTCACATATGCTCACTCGCATTGACGTCTAAACTATAGTAAATGTTACGAATCATAACTAAACTGCTTTGCACAACTCAATAAATAAATAAATAACTGAAAACCATTTGGAATACTAAAACAAAGAAATAAAAATAAAAATAAAAAATAAATGTTCAGAATGGAATGAGTCTTGCGATAAGACTTTTCCTGGGAATATAAGAGATAGTGTTGCATAGTAAAGAGCCAATGAAATCTCCCTGTTTTAATAATTCATAATTGTGCTACTTCTGTTTACAACGTGACTACATTAGTGCTTAAACGAACATGGTAGAATATATAAAAAAAACTAATACTAAGTACATTTCATTCCTTGTCCTATGATTAAAATGGTTAATACTTCCTAGTAATATTATTTACCCCTAAGTAATCTATCTTCACGTCGACGTTTTCCTATAGCTAAATAATCCGGAAAAAATTTGAGTTAAACCTTTTCGAATTTAAGAGAGATGTGGTTGCAGGTAATTATAAAGTTGTAATTTGAAACACAAAATATTATTAATAACTCACTTCAGCTTTATTAAACTGTTAACAGAGCGTATTTTTAATGCACTGGTAAATTTAATAGATCCAATTGCATTGGTAAAGTTAATATGTATATTTTTCATTGCATTGGTAAATGTTAATTGCATTTCAGGCAAACTCTCCAGTTTTGACAGAAAACTGGCTTTTTTATTGTTGTATCATAATTAGGGTACCGTCGTGTGATCGTCTAAATGCTGTTGTTTATTTGTGATATATTCATATCTAATTGTTCATATGCTTATATGTGTGCGTGCGTGTGTGTGTGTGTGTGTGTTTGTGGTACATGTATTTTGGAAATACCTTCTTCATGCCTCGTTGATCTTGTCCACCCGGAATTCATCCCGTTCTTGGAGGGGAGACTGGAAACCTGTTTAGGACGAATATTCATTTACTCCAAAACGATGAATGGTTTTATATAGTTATTTGTTCACCTTCCAGATGTCGATTGCAGAAGAATGGAAAGTGAATGTCTTTGTGAAGTACGTCTTATTTTCACACACGTCAGCGTCTCCCCCAGTGAAGGGGAAGGGACGAGCTGTTAAGCCGTCTGTTCTTCTCTACGTCAAAACACAAACGCCCCGACTCCAGTTAACCTGATCACGTGACTCACACGCAGATCCGATCAGCTGACCCTCACTTCCGGTAAACTTGTTTACAATATAATTTACCATATTTCTTTCGTATGTTCGACCTATTTCCTAACAGCTTCTGTATAGATATCTGTTGATGACACTTCTCTTTTTAATGATTTTGCCTAAGCAAAAGTTATTGATAGCAGTACAACAACTAACTATTTATTACATTTTGTATTACGATTACTATTTTCATCCTGAATGACTGGTAATTATTCAGGAGCCAGGCTGGTCTATTTATAAGAGTGCACTTACTAATAAATAAATAGTATTAACGAAACTGCGGCTGATACTGTTGTTGACGCCAATGATGAAAACGAGCTTAGTCATAACTAGGGATAGGAAAACAGTATATTGTTTTTATTGCCTTGACTCTCGCGTGTATATCCGTTTATATCTCATATGCTTTTATATAGAGTGATGTGGCTCTCGGTTGATTAACTGCGTTTAACTGTGCCGGATATATACTCGAGAGT
>NC_136485.1:48524854-48634854 GCF_053919585.1 Euprymna scolopes
ACATATATTTCGGATGTATATATATATATATATATATATATATATATATATATATATATATATATATATATATATATATATATACATGTATATCAGTAAAAATAAAATAAAAATACAAGCGATGATGTGCGCATATTTATAGTCTCTCCCAGCATTGGAAGGAATATGAGATTTTTTTCCTTTTTGGCTCGCATGTGGTCTGTAATCGTTTTCTTCTACATTTTTCTACGAAATCCTGAGGATGTCCCCTGAAATAGAGACGAAACGTTGATTACTATTTTATAAATTCTCGGTTTTCCTTCTCAAACAACACACACACATACATACACACACACACACATATATATATGTATATATACATGTTTATATATATATATATATATATATATATATATATATATATATATATACTAGCAAAAGTACCCGTCGTTGACTGGATTCAAAAACAGCCTACAGAAAATGGACTCTGATTTATGAAAGTATGATAGGTTATGAAAGGAAAGGTTGTAAAGAGATAGCTTCAAATTTGGGGGTATCAAAACCAAAGCAAAATATGATGAAAGTAAAAAAAATAAAAGCGAAAACCCCCATAATTTATAATAACATACCTGTTCACACCGAAACACTTATCACATTATTCGGTGGATCTATATTAAAAAACCTTGTTAAACTTTGTGACATATTTCCATTCTATGGAGGTCAGGCACGAACGAACACCCCATAATTTTATTATACAATATTTCTTCAAACTAAAACATAATTATCAAAGTATACTTACGCAGATACATATGAAAAGTCTTTATTAAAGTGTGTGCCTATTTCCATTATATGGAGGGCAAGCGTGAACGCAGACCCTACAATTGTATTATACCATCCCTATTTATGTTAAAATATATTTATCAAAGTATTCTTATGTACATCTATATTAAAAACACTTGTAAACTTTCTTTTTTAATTTTTTAATTTTTTATTTCCATGCTTTGTTGACCAAGCGCTAAAGCAGACCCTACAATTTTAATGAACCACAGTTCTGCCAGATCAAACATACCCATTCCTGTGTATTGATACATATTCTATCATTATATGTAATTAGGTTTTTAAAATAGTCAACCATATAGGAGCCTACTCGTGACCACACACACACACACACACACACACACACACACACACACACAGAGACGTTCAGCTTTTTATATATATATATATATATATATATATATATATATATATATATATATATATATATATATATATATATCAGCCTCTAAAATTCATCCTCATACGATAGCTCTTGTTCCGGTCTCTTTTGTTTAGATTTTATCATTAAGGAAAACAAATTACTAAAAAATAAATCCCTCGATTCCAATCTTGATGAGTGAGGGCGAAACATGTCAATTGACTCGTTTTGATTTTTTTCTATTTCCCTACTTTTATTTTTTAGTCGCTATCCATTTTCTTTTTCTCCTCGGTCCTTTTTTTTAATATAAAATGAATTCCGAAGTAATACGCCTTCCCTTCACGATTGCCTTAATAAAGTTTTGTGCCCCCAAGAAAATCATGCAATATATATATATATATATATATATATATATATATATATATATATATATATATATATATATATATATATAAAGCTAATATAATATATAATTATCCACTGACACCTGTTTTGTCATCTACGCCCCTATCAGAGTAGTGGAATCTTGCGAGATTCGAAATCGGGACCCCATGGTAAGAAGCGTATGAGTGCATATATAATAGTGCTAAAATGTAGTTTACTTGCTTACGACATTAACAAAATCACTATTATCTCCGTACTGAACGCTCTCTGTTAGTTGGTCTTCGATTGGCTAAACGCACAGAATCCGGCATTTCATTTCGCTATTACCTAACACTAACCAATGATTCTTCGCTACATTTCAATATTCTTTTCGTTCAGAAAATCACTCTGTTAATTATCTTTTATCAATCTATGACGTAGAATGAGTTAGCAGTGTATTAACATTTAGATCTGTCCTTAGCTTTACTTCGTTGTTACATGAACATTCTTTATAAGGCTTTCACTAAATAGAGAGGCAGAAGGCGAGTGAGAAAGAGAAATATATTGTATGTGTGGGTCTGCGTCATTTTCTTTATCTGTTCTATACTTATAGGCACGCTACTAATACTGCTAATAGCGAAACTTATGTCTTCTTACATAAACGAACAGCGCGAAACAGTCCCTGTTTCTATGTGTGCGTGCGTGCGTCATTTCCTTTGCACAGATAAACGAAAACTATATCACTATATACGGTATTGTTTTTGATTAGTTTTTCTCTAAATAATTATACATTTACGGATTTAACACTTTGCAGTTTTCGAGTTAATTTCACCGCGCATTTTGTCGACTTTTTTTTTATCCTAGGACTTAGATGTTGCTAGCAATCGTACCTTTCACCCAACCGATTAAGTAACCTTTTCTGAGTTCTATTCGATTATTTGGTTCAGGTGTTAGTAATTACTTCTATCTTTACTTTTCTTTCTTTTTTTTTTTTCTTAGTCAGTCGTCGATTAAACTTTCCAGCACTCTGGTGCAAATATTTGACCGTACTTAAATAATAACAACATTCTATTCACAGCTCGTATTAGCACGAACTAAAGTACATTTTCATCATTTGATTTTCAGTTGATTGTTACATTAACGTTGCCGATAACGCTTCAATAGAAAGAGAGGGAGAGAAATAATATACTTAATCGTGCGTTTTCATCTTGTTTATTAGCCTTTTTTTCTGGTTTCGTAATTTCATTTTTGCCTCCATATTTTCCCTCATTCTTGAACGAGTACACTTAAGATTCTCCTAAAACTCGCCTAACCGATTATCCGACCCTTTTCTAAGTTTTATTCGATGTTTATGTTCAGGTTTCATGCACAGGCACTATCATATACCGTTACGTTAAAATTTACCACAATAGCTAATAAATAGGATGATCCATACACTACGTAAGTATAAAATGTTAAAAAATACACTACATTAGTCACAGCCAGCGCCGACAGTTTCATGGCAGCAAGTGCCCGGAAGTTCACATTCGTTCATGAAAGAGGCCGACAGTGGCTTACTGTGAATAATTTATTTTTATAGCAGTGCAATGGGATCGATACTGGTCATGAGCGAGAGTGACCGCCCATGATCAAACGAAAGTATCTGAATACAAAACGCGGATGACCATCGGTGTTCGATATTGAAAACTAAATATTTAATTTCAAAGCAGTCCGATTGAGACAGATACTAGTTATGCTCGACAGTGAACGCCGAAAGGCGACAATAATAGTTATAAAAACAACAATGTTTAACTGTAAATACAAGTAATATCTTCAAACAGCAATAGCCACGACGACAATACGCAACAATGGCTGGCAATTGAAAACTGACGCTGTCAGTTCAGAGCAATTCAATGAAGACCGAAAGTAATCATGCCCACCACTAATTTAAACTACTTGCACTCCAATCGAACACTAACTTCACTAAATCTAATGATGAAAGTGACTGCAAGTGTCTTCCGCTTCCGATAACTGATTGAAAATTCCTACAGTGGAAACTAGATGATATCATTTTGGGCATAGCTGCCAGGGTGCAGAGTTTTACAGGGCTGACAAATGTAGATTAATTTGTTTTTTAAGAACCGACATCATTAAATATTATGAATTTGTGTCAAACCTCCGGCGAAAGAAGTTGGTAGACGAGTTCTGCTAGAACACCGGAGTTAGATCAATTTTAGTTAGCACCACACAAATAATGCACCATAAAACCAACGTTGAACGATTACACATTTTAGAAACGGTATATATAAGAACGCAGAAACCTTTCTTTAATATGGTAAATTTTTAAACCAGCTTAAATAATTTAAAACGTCTATCGTCATCCAATCCTCCTTTCTGAAACTGCAGTTACCTCAAAACTAGACACTCCCGCTCGCCCCACTTGGTACAGACATCTTTCCACGCATTAATCGTTTTCCAGCTACTACTGTTCTTTTAGTCGCCCTGTTAGTACAACCAAGTCTTACACATTTCTGACGATATATTGACGAAAAACGAATAGCACTAAACTCGCGACAGACTTCGAAGAGACAAATCTAACTATATATATTAATGTAAAAGTAGTATTAGTGATTATACTATATATATAAAGACTGGTGGGACCTGTGGAAATTACACAGGACACTGATTCACATGTAATATATTGATGTTGACTTTCTCTGGATATTCAGGTTAAATGGAGACGCTCTGATATCATTGTCCAAAATAAAAAAAATATATATATCTATACGACTTTGAGTGGGCCGACCACTTCCCTAGATGAGTTCATAATTAACGGATACTCTAATTTAGCAGCTAAATCTGACACCCAAGATCGCCATGGGCATGGTATATGTGCCTATATTAAGGATGGCTTCCCGTGTGGTAGGGATATCTCTAGAGAAGATCCTAATTTACCCTATATGTGCTTCAGGGTTGCACTTGCTGACACCACTGCATTTATATTTGCCCTCTATAGTCCCCACAACAGCGGGGTTACTATCTTTAAGAGCATATCTGAGAAAATAGACCACATACTGTCTTCACATCCCTCGGCTAACATCCACATCTGTGGTGACTTCAACGTCCATAACGTGGAATGGCTGACCCATTCAAATAAGACAGATGATGAGGGGAGGTTTTGTCATGATTTTTCATTGCTTATGATCTCACTCAGATTGTTCGCGAACCCACCCGTGTGCCCGATACACCCGGTCAATATGCAAGCCGCCTGAACCTTTTTCTCTCAACTTCCCCTGAGCTATGTTCATGTTCCTTTCATTCTCCTCTAGGATCCTCCAACCACTCCGTCGTATCAGTTAAGATAAAAACGAAATGTAAGAAGCCCCCAGACGTACCCCTCCCCCGTACTGTACACCGATACTCTATGGCTGACTGGGATAGCTTCCGTACATTCATAGCTGATTTACCTCTGCATTCCATGTTGTAAAAGTAAGTGTCCTCTATAGTATCAGATCTGACCGAATGGTTAATTGTAGTCATAGACCGATTCATACACTCTAAAATATTCCAACAAAAACCTAACAGCCAGCCATGGTTCACCCCAGAATGGGCTGCTGCTATCGCGCACAGAAATCACTTTTTTCCATAGCTACCAACGTAATAGATGCACTGAGACTAAAGCTGCCTTCAGGTCTGCCAGCAACCACTGTAAAAGAGTAATAAAAAATGCAAGAGAGCTATATGCCTAGTCTGTTAAATCCAAGGTAGCTGATCAGCGGCTTGGATCCCACCAGTTTTGGCAAATAACAAATAGGATCCTGAACAGAAGTGTGCGTTCTATACCAACCATTATCAATGGGCCAGAGGTCATCTCGTCAGCGTCAGACAAGGCCAAACTATTTGCAAAGAACTTTGCAGCTAATTCTACCCTATGCGACGATCTTATCAACTCCCCATATTTCCTCCTATAACACAGAACAAGCTAGGTAATATACAAATATCCGTGCATGAGGTCGCCAAGCTAATCAAGAACCTAGATTCCAGTAAAGCAACTGGCCCTAATGGCATCACAATCATAGTGTTAAAAAAGCTTCAACCAAAACTTGTTCCCATACTTACGAAACTATTTAAGCGCTGCCTTAAGGAGAAGTGCTTTCCGACTCCGTGGAAGACCTCATCAGTTTGCCCTGTATTTAAGAATTAAGGTGATAAGTCATCTCCCTCTCAGTACAGAAATATAAGTCTCCTGTGTGTTATGAGTAAGTTGCTGGAATCCATATTAAATAGAGAAATAGTCAACCACCTCAGCAGGACTAACCTTCTAAGTGACACACAATATGGTTTCCGCTCTGGAAGATCTACCGCAGATATGCTGAAGGTTATATTCCACATGATTAGTGAATATCTTGACAAAGGCTTCCTTTCTAGGGCAATCGCTCTTTACATATCAAAGACCTTCGACAAAGTATGGCATAAGGGTCTACTTCACACGATTTCCAGCTACGGTATAACTGGAAATGTTTTCTCAATCATTAAATCATTTCTCTCCGATAGGCTCATAAGAGTAGTGGTAGATGGACAAACATCGGAGGCCTGCAATATAAATGCTGGAGTCCCTCAGGGTCAATCCTTGGCTCAACTCTCTTCCTGATCTACATCAATGACCTCCCTAAACACATGCTTAAATCATTCGTTGAAATCTATGCTGATGACACGACCATCTACGGCAACACATCAAAGGCTCTAAATGACAAAGTTCTCTCTGATTCTCTCTCCTCTGATCTCGAGCGCGTGGTTCAGTGGGGGAAGATGCGGCTGGTTTTAATGTATCCAAAACCAAACTTCTATCCTTACATCATCAACGCTCTGATCCCCAGCTGGCATCAATTGTGATGGATGGCTCTCGTCTGGGTGAGGCACCGTGTTTTGACAAGCTTCTGGGTTTGACCTTTACTCCTGATCTGAAATGGAACACATACATCAAGTCTGTTGACAAGGTCGCTGGAAAGATGGTGGGATCCTTCTACCGCTCCAGAATATATCTCACTTCTGATGCAATTCTATATCTATATAAAAACCAAGTACGTCCAAGGATGGAATACTGTTGCCATATCTGAGCAGGAACTGCTAAAAACAGCCTTTCCTTCCTTGACAGAGTACAAAATAGACTTCTTGGCTTAGAGGGGGATGCCCTTTTCTCTACCCTGCAACCTCCCTCCCACAGAAGAGACGTTGCGAGCCTATCCTTGTTTTATCGCTATTTCCATGGCAGGTTCTCGTCTGAACTCCAATCTTTGGTCCCCCTCGCCAATCTTTCACGAAAAACACCCGTCTAGCTGAATCCACTGTGAAAAATTTCCCCCACTCTATATCTATGCCTAAATCAAAACGCGGATTCCATGAACAAAGCTTCTTTCTTAGAACTGCACGCCTGTGGAACTCTGTTCCATCTGCCTGATTCCCTCCAGACTACAACTTCCAATGTAAACAAATTCCTAATGAACCGCCCCCTTAATAAAACACGTCATCAAATCTCCACACTAACGTAATGTACAGGCAATAACCCTTATCCCTTAGTGGGTTCCGGGCCTGGATAAGTGGTGATCACTGTGTAAAAAAACAAAAAAAAAACTTGGGTTCATCAGCTTGAATTTTAACCGAATACCAAACACACACACACACACACACACACACACACACATATATATATATATTTATATATATATATCTTTAGTTCCATCAGCTAAAATCGAAACAGAAAAATAATTTTATGAAAAATTCTTGATAAAATTATTTATAAAAACATATATAATTAAGGTGCCATCAACTAAGGTCGTAACCAAAACTTATTCAGGAAAGATTCTTGAATAAATCATTTTAAAATATAGATTATTTTAGTGCAGTTAGCTATCATCGAAACCTAAGCCAAAGCTTATGAGGAACTTATCGTAAAATAATGGATGAAAAAATAGATGACATAAGAGCAATCAGCTATACTCGAAACCGACACCGGCATTTATTAATACTTTTTGATATATACACAAAATACATCATGAGAAAAAATGAAAAGATGTAACTAGACAAAAACTATTAACATAACTAACTTATCTAAATAAATAAAACAACTATCATGTCCTTACCCCTCAACACAATATCAAACGCTTCCGTTTATTACTAAACTAAATGAACAGAAACACACTTTTCCATTAACTGGATAAACGTGTGTGCACTTTTAAGCGATACCCTAAAACATCCTATGGGTTTAGCACCCATGTAATTGAATGTCCATATATATCTACGAAATGTATTACCGCAAAGCAGCGTTACATAAAAAAAACAAACTTTATCACATACATAATCCCAAAACTAAACTAAGAACTCTAACTACAAGCGTTTTGGGAACGGAATGCTTCACCAATATAGACCCATATATATACTATTATGTACCTGTTTGTATGTATATGGTCTGGAAAACTTATCTCGATCTACACTTATGAAATATATTTATATTCTAGTATAGCAGCAAAAAATTAATAACCCAATGAAAAATGGTTACGATCGGAATTAAGTTTATATATAAATATGAAACGTGTTGTCTGTGTAATTATGTAATACACCGTGGTAAAGTAGAAAAATATACCTCCCAGTATACCTTTTTATTTACATCATATAAATAACCCTGTGTCTTCGTTAACTGACTATAAATCGGACAATATAGACATATATTTTATAAATAAAAAAAGATAAATAAACAAATAATTTAAAAACGAGAAGCTAAACAATGGTTCAGACAGGAGTAAAATAAATAAATTAATAAATAAAAAGAGCTCATCAATAAATTAACTAGATAATAAAGTCGCCACCAGAAAAAAACCAAAACCAAACCATAAATCCATAAGATAAAGAAATAACTGCGATGGAGGTATAGTTTTACTTCAGACCTAAGTGAAAACCTAGAATAATAAACAACTCAGAAGATTACACATTACAAATACATAGCCGCTGCGAGAGCTTGAGCGTAGGAAATCATAAACCCTACCGTTTTCTTTCACCCCACCCATACTCCATTTCTTCACTACAATACTCTCTTGTCAGACGAGTGCCACTCCCTCAGACATTAAAAATCCATGAGACCAAATGTCTGAAGGAGTATCTATACAAATATGATGTTACAGAGTCTTAGCTTTGTATGACAACTAAGTCTCTCTCGGTTCAAAATGTTGAGATCCAGAAACAAGCAAGGGCAAGATAGCCAGCAACAAATTAAACTGCAGACCAGCTTAATGCGGGCAATGGTCTTCCGCTTTATGTTTTTTTTTTAATCAGAGATTTGCTTCTCCTAGAAAGGTTGCCTTCACCACGGCTTACGGGAGCCCTCTCTACACCAATACACATATACACACACACAAATATACACGGTGCTAGTTGGCCGTTGACCCAGAAAAAAGAGTTCATTGTCAGGTTATGCCATGTGCTACTGGTACCATGTAACCCAGTACTACCTGCCGCATGGTCCGGTCACCGGCGACTAAACTGGTTCCCCCACCCGACTTTTTTGGTGAAGAGGGCGGCTAGTCTCCCTGAAGGATTAAAAACAAGACCTTCCAAAGCGCGAATGAAAGTGTATATATATATATATATATATATATATATATATATATATATATATATATATATATATATACATACACACACATATATATATATATATATATATATATGTATATATACATGATGAGAATAATGGACATAGGATTTAGATAAAATAGAGGGAAAAAGGTATAAAAGAAGTTATAGTTTCATCAATATTTCGTTTTTTGTTTTAGAGAGTTTATGAATTTAAACAAATTTTTTAACACATTTTGTTTCATTTTCATTTCTCTTTCTCTCTCTCTCTCTCTCTCTTACTCTCTGTATATATATATATATATATATATATATATATTTATATATATATATATATATATATATATATATATTACCGTCACTTGACTTGTTTTTCACAGACACGATAGCACTTTTATTTAATAAAATCAATGTAGGCTTTTTTTTAATTATATAAATAAATTTTCTAGTAAACCATAGAGTATTGTTATACTGCACGATAGATAGATATGTCGTAGGATAGATTAGATTATGTTTTTTTCTAAACTGAGAGAACCAGGTGGGCGGAATATCCCATTGGAGACAAAACGGAAGATGAACAAAAATTAAAATCAAGTTATGAGGAGAAGGTTTTACTTCATCCCATAGGTGCGATGATCCCCCTCTCCATCCAGACATGGTTGGTTATACCCGATTTTTCCGTCACCCCTTTAGTTACCGCTTTTCGGTGTTCTTCCACCCTTACTTCAAGGGGGCGGCATGTTTCACCCTTTTAAATCTTTCTGCAACTCAATGAGATGGAGTATATGCAGTTCTCGGTCATGGTCTCCTCCATGCGGGGCTGCACTTGTACTAGGTGTCGTCTGTGTGTTGACTCGCTCTTGAATACCGTCCTGATGTTGTAGGGGGCGCATATTCTCTGAATCTTTTCGGAGATGCCTCGTATGTATGGTAGGCAGACTGTTGGTGGTTTTTGGGTTTCATTCTCCTCTCCTATACTATTAACTCGTTTGGTGGATAGTATGCTATCGTGGTAGTTGTTACGACGGAGGGCATTCTTCAACCTGACCATTTCTTGGTGGTACGTAATGGTGTCGCTACTTATTGTCTCTACTCGATGATGTAAGCAGCGTGCGATTCCATGTTTGATACTGTATGGGTGATGAGACTTGATGTTAAGGTATTGTCCGGTGAAGGTAGGGTTGCGATATACAGATGTCTTAAACCCATGCTCTGTGCGTGATATGAATATATCAAGAAAGGCCAGTTGGCTATCTTTTTCTTTCTCCATTGTGAACTGTATCGATGGTCTTATTGAGTTCATATGGTCTAGGAGAGTCTGGATGTCTTCCTGAGAGAGCCAGAGTATCAAGGTGTCATCAACGTATCTTAGCCACATGGTTGGTTTTAAGGGAGCTGAATCTAAGTCCATATCTTCGAAGCATTCCATGTATATGTTCGCAATCACTGGTGATAATGGCGAGCCCATATCTTACCCCTCCTCTTGTCGATATAGGTCAGTACCCATTCTGAAGTAGGTTGTTTCTATGCAAAATGTCAGCATTTCCATTAAGTTTGGCAATGGTACACATGCGCGCTCTTCTATGGAGAGGACCGCAGCTAGTTTTTCTTGAATTACTGCTGGTGCCTCACTAGTTAGGGCTTTATTGAACAGACTAACCACATCTAGGCTTACCATATTGTTTGTACTGATGGGTGCTTCCTTGATCAGGTCCGTGAAGTGGGCAGAATTCTTTATATGTGTTGCTGACTTGCCTCCTAATGGGCTTATTATCTCCACAAGATACCTGCTCAGTGGGTGGCATGCTGAGCCTCGGCAGCTCACTATATTTGTGTATCTTGGGGAGACCGTACATATGTGGTAGCTTACTGTAATGCTGGACCAGCTGTCTATATCTAATCGGAGCGATGTGTTCCTGGTTTTGGTAAGGATTTGTAACATCTTTCTTTCGGTTTTCAAAGTTGGGTCCTTCTTTATTGTACTGTAGCTACCATCGGCGATTAGGCTTGCCATTTTTCCAGAATACACCGGCATGTCCATCACCACAGTAGCATTGCCTTTGTATGCTGGCAGAATTATTATACTGCTGTCACACTGTAGGGTTCTTATTGCCAGCCTATCTTCCCGAGAGATGTTTGATTTAGGAGGCTTGGCTTTCTCGAACACTTTTCTCACTTTCCATCTTATTTCATCATCTTGGGTTGATGGAATTCTCAAGGTTATATCTTCCATGTGTGTTATGATCTAAGAATGGAACGCGTTTGGTTGTTGTTGCGAAGTTGAGACTTTATTTAGTACTGCTTCTTCTGAGTGACTCAGTTGGCGGCTTCTGAGGTTGATGCCGCTTTCACAGGTGTTTTGATGTTACATTCCTCTGGTTTTTGAGCTTTGTGAGCTTCTTGATTTGGCGTTCTTTGACCTTCTCATATTCTTGTCTGTACGATTTATCCAGATCTGATTGGAGTCTCACCCTATCTTCCTCTAGAGTTACCTTGCCAAGGAACGATGTTAAGGTGTCGGAGATTTCATTCTTTAGTTTTTGTTTATTCAACGGGTGTGTTGGATCCTTTCTCGAATGAAAGCCGGAGGGCAAAACGGCCGAAACGTTGTGAATATAACAACCAAGATGAGGAAGTCAGTCCGACTATCTCAATAAATGAAAATACCTCATCTCAAAAATACAGACAATTAGTCGAATTATTGTTGCGACTTATCGTTGTTAGGTTGACCAAAATTGAATAAAATAATATTTTGCTGCAATATTTTTTTTAATTTTAGATATACGATATAGAATAAGATTGACGATGGAATATATATATATATATATATATATATATATATATATATATATATATATATATATATTTAGCCAGTAGAGTTAGTTTCCTAGAAGTACATCCAATGAAACAACATGTGTCTACCAAAAAGTGCTCAATGAGTAAACAGACCATGTATATTAAATTTTTTATATACAAACATTGATGGCTACATATGTGCATACATGTGTCTGCAATCATCCGCGTTCAGGGATTACGTCTTCAGGTCAAGAATTACCATCGAAAACTGATATTTCAAGACAAAACCATTTTATATTTCGTTTACAAGTAGCCCCCACCTATGTTACAATTTAATTTTGTAAACGAAATAAGAAAATGTTTCTGTCTTGTAATATCAGTTTTCGATGGTAATTCTTGGCCTGAAGACGTAACCCCCCCCCCGCCAATGCGGGTGATTTTAGAGACATGTATGCACATATGTAGTCATCAATATTTGTATAAATAAATTATATATATATATATATATATATATATATATATATATATATATATATATATATATATCCACAGCCGAACAATGTTGCATCCTACCAGAGCAACGAACACCAACGAACCGTGAGTCCAAGATTCAAGACTGATAATTATATAATCGCTTACATTCCCCAAAAATTACATCTATATCTATATATCTATATATCTATATCTATATATATAAATATATATATATATATATATATATATATATATATATATATATATATATATATATATATATATATATACTAACAGAAGTACCCGAAACTAAATCAAAATAAGAAACGGAAAATGTTGCAGAAATATATATTTTTATATTAATTTTGGTGTCGTTTGGGGGTAAGACTGACCAAGAAAATATAGTTTTTGAAAAAGCAGAAAAAACGGAGATTCCTTTATCCGAACCATTTGCCAACATTTTGTCCATCAACATTTTTTAAGGATGAATATCAAGTCGGCCCTCTTAATCTATGACAAAAGTTTCTAAATATGGAACATTCATGGTTAGGTGAGTAAGCTCTTTCAGTTGTAGTGCCAAATTTTAAGACCTAGATTAGCCTCAAAATAACCTACTATTTTTCTTTGCATTTGTTGTTACGTCATATGTAATAAGATAGAACCTGATTATAAATAAGTGTTTATGCAAAATTATCTTGTTTTACATAATGTAAAACATGGATATTTAAAATATTTATTAACTTCTTTTTCTCTCTTATTTTCTCACTCCATCCGGCTCGAACCAAGTCTGTCGACCTATTCCACAAATCCTACAACTACATCATGAAAAGTTTCAAACAAAAATTATACGATTAAACCCAGAACGCCAACTTCCAACGTACACCCCGCTACCATGTTTCCTTATCCAATATCAGGTGGATACGTTCCAACCTTCCAGAGGTTGAAATCTAACTATAGGAGGCCAAACCAGGCCTATTCGTCCAAAGCGAAACTGGAATTGGACCGACTATTTTCGTATATAAGTTCGTAATTAACGGATATTCTAAGTTAACGGCAAAATCTTAATTTTGTGTGTTATTTTTGTGCCTCGCTAACATCCGGGTCGTTTAATTGTTTTCTACTTCAATTTCTTGTCATAAATAATTTTATCACGAATTATTCATTAGTTTTGGTTTCGGTTTTGATCATGCCTGACGAAACTCATATTAAATATATATTAACATATATTTTTTTCATAAGTTTTTATTTCGGTTTCGATTCAAGCTAATGCAACCAAGTCATGATTTGTAAAAATTGTTAGAACATTCACTCTATAATAATATATACGAAATCTACAAGAATTAAAAAAAAACATATTTAAGCGTACTTTACGACGGGTCTTTGGCGGGCATTCGTGCTAGCTTAGATAAATACTTTTTCAGTTTTAACAAAACAGCTACAATAATATAAGAAGCGCCTCTATTTACACTGGATATTTACAAAATGCAATATATTACATATGAATGAGTCTCCTGTGGAATTTCTGCAGGTTCCGCTAGTTATCTTTAAGAGTACATCTGAGAAAATTTATCACATACTGCCTGTTCATCCTTCGGCTAATATTCACGCAAGTGGAGACTTCAGCGTTTACAATATGGAATAGTTAGCACATTCAAACCATATGCAATGATCAAACAGGGCAGATAATGAGGAGAAACTCTGTCACGATTTTCTATTGCTTATGAGCTAACTCAGATTATTCGCGAACCCATCAGTGTACCCGAGGGTAGTGGTCAGTATGCAAGTCTCCTAGACCTTTTTCTCACAAGTTAGCCGAGTTATGTTCATCTTCTACTTGTTGGGATCCTACTATCAATCAAGTAGATATATCTCTGTTGATGCAATGCTCTATATATATAAGAGCCAAATACGTTCATCTGGAGGAGAGCTGGTAGAAAAAACTTATTCTGCCTTAACATAGTTAAAAATAAGCTTCGTAGCCGTGTAAGCGATGCCTTTTTCTTTTCCCTGCAACCTCTTTTTCAAAGAAGAGACGTTGCGAGCCTGTCTCTGATTTATCGCTATTTTCATGAAAGTTCTCGTCTGAGCTCCAATCTATGGTCCGATGTCGACAAACTTTCACGAAAAACACTCGGATTTTTGAAACACTTACACTTATTTCCCCCACACTTCAGCTTTACCTAAACATAAGCGTAAATTCCATTCACAAAGCTTCTTTCTTTGAACTGCACACCTGTGAAGCTGTCTTTCCTTTACCTGCTTTCCTGCTGATTTCAATATCGTCCTCTTCAAGCCCAACGTAAACAAGTTCTTGATAAGACGTCCCCCTTAAGTAATCTAATTTTCCATATTTACATTACTAACAATTCCCATGATGTTATCCCGTTTAGTAATGCACGGTTATTAACACTTATCCTCAAGGGGCATATGGACCTTGATAAGTTATGACCCCTATGTAAAATACAGTAAATCTATTGTAGCGACGTAATCTAAGTCCGTTTACCTTAATTGAAAACATCATATATATATATATATATGTACATATATACATATATACATATACATATATATATATATATATGTATATTTATAGTATAACTCCTATAATTTGAACATCCGCATCAGAGTAATAGAATGCTTTATATATATACAGTAGCGCCCAACACTAAGGGACACCACTGAAATTTGAATCATTTGCAAAGTATAGAAAAATAATTATAACAATTATTCATTTATTTTCAAAATAGAAACGTCCAAAGTAAGGGAGAAAATTGAGAAGAAACAATGTAAATAGTATGTTCAATTCAATTTTTTTAAATTTGCATTTAAAAAATAAGTCTTACTTAGTCATTTGTAAACGTTGCATCAGCTGACACCATGGCGGAACGCCAAAAACGTGATTACTCTGTGAGACCGGCTATTGTGAAGCAACACAAGGAAAAGAACACCATTAGAGAGATTTCAGAGGAGTTTAAACGTTCCAAGAGTGTTGTATGCAGGGTTGTTAAATCCTACAATGATACTGACAAAATAGTTAGTGCTTTTAAAACTGGCAGACTCAACAAAACGTTGGCAAGAGAAGATCTAATAATGCAGCGCATGTCATTAAAGGGCCGTTATAAGCCTTGCACAGGGTTATGAATAGTACTTCATGTGTTAATTTATCAAGACAGACTGTTCGTAGAAGACTACAAGAAATAGGCCTGTTTAATCGAACCCCAGGAAAAATAACACTTGCTAGTTCGAAGAAGAAGAAGAAAATTAGAGTTTGCAAATAGGTATGTAATTTAAATTAAATAGACAAAAGTAATTTTCAATTATGAAAGCAAGTTTAATTTATTTTGAAATGATGGAAAAAACAATGTAAAGAGACTCATTGGTTAAAGATAAGTGCAAATTGTATTAAGAAAACTGCCAAGCGGCATATTATTTGGAAGGTATTCTAGCCAAGGTACAACGCGTCTTGTCCGGTTACAAACTCCTGTAAACGCGCAGATCTATAAAAAAACATTGTTCAAGATCATGTTGTGCCAATCATACAGAATTCAGGTTTTGATAGGGCTAACTGTATGCACATAGGCAAAGGTGGTAATGAGTTACTTTAGCGAGCAAAATCTCGACAATATGCATTGGCCACCGCAATTTCCTGACTTAAATCCAATGAATAATCATTGGAAGACCTAAGGAGTGCATATTGTGGGAAAAAAAATCTCACTAACACAGAGGATTTGTGGGTGAAGCTTAAAGAAATATGGTCTAAAATTAGTATCAAGGATTGTCAAGAACTGATTCGTTCTTGAAGTCGAAGATGTGGAGCTGTTATTGATAGCAATGGCTCATTTACTAAATATGATTGTACATGTATTTTTATTGTTTTTTGACTGTTTACATTGTTTTTCTCAATTTTGTCCCTTACTTTTGGACGATTCTACCGTGAAAATAAATAGATAATAGTTATAATTATTTTTTTTCTTCTTCTGTCCTTTGCAAATGATTAAAATTTTAGTATGTTATTATGGATGATAACGACTATCAGTTGTCAAAATTTCAGCTTTTCACATTTGTTATTTCTAACAAATGTAATGTTTTAAAATGTTGTCCCCTAGGTTAGACGCTATATACATACATACATATATATATATATATATATATATATATATATATATATATATATATATATATATATATACATCTATATATATATAAATATATATATATATATAAAGCTTCCTATTACATTGATTGTTCAGCAAATGACACAAGAAATCTAAGAATCAGCAGGTACATTTTTGTGTATATAAAGTATGTAATTCGAAATAAAAATAACTGACAATATTTCCGATTTGCAAGTATTTTCTGTTGAAAATGTAAATAAAAATTCTCATAAAAAACTATTTGTTTTACTTGAGCAAAGCAGACATTTGTGAAGTCCCAGGCAATTTGAAGTAGCCAGTATATTCGGCGTTTGAATTGAGATTAAGGTATACGTAGATAAAGGTAAAAATTGTTATTTTCATGTCGTTTACACGAATTTACACTGTAAACAACACCAAATGAACAACCACGTATTGTTTTGCATTATATTTTAAAATTTTAAACGTTTTTTTTATATAATATGTTATTTGTAAGAGTATCCACTCCTGATTAAATATGAGTTTTATATTGTCATGAAACCGTCTTCTGATTGTAGGTGCTGTATATAACAGAACTGTATTAAATGCTCCAATTTTAAGTATCATACGTGCATTGATATTCCTTATTGCCTTTTGTTTTTTTTCCGATTCACATACCAGATTCTTCCTCGCTATTTGCCTGTATGGACGCAGGCTTAACACAACACCGACTTTTTTATATAAAAAATTCAGCTTCTTAAAATGTGAACATTGGATTTTTACAAATATTAGTTTCTTCTCAGTCAAAAAGTATTTCCCTTGTGTCTTAGTATTCATATTATATAGAGTGTTATCTAAATTGCTGCTGCACTTTTATTATAACCAAATGTCAACATTTGCTTGCCCTTACGTGAATAACGTTACGTAGACTTTCGATTTTCATGAGAGGAACACCCCAAAAAAGAGAAGAGTAAATTAGAGGGCCAAGCTAAATAATTGCCTCAAGTAGAAAAAGATTTATTCATTCCTGATTGATAACAGAACTGTTTAAGTACAGTATCAAACTAGTGTTACACTTTGAAAAAAAATTGGGGGAAAATACACAAATTAATAAGATACTAAGCCATTTAAAAGTGTTGTAGGGTGGGTCTGTGATCGTTCTTCTCACTGAACTTTATATGAATATCGATCAGTTTCCTAGCTTGAATTTTCAATTAGCATAATACTAGATTCATTGCTGCGGGGGTCCAACTTAAGCTTCCCCAAACTGTTTAAAAAATATAAAATAATCTTTTATATCAAAATAATTTCATTGACTGACGTTACATTTTGCCAGAACAAACAAACACATACATATTTACTTGTTGCTTAGCAAATGCAAACGCAGGCACAATGTTCGGCTTATTAATACCGTGAAAAATTCATCTTCTCCAAAAATGGACTCTTGATTTGGACAAAATTCTAATTTTCTCGGTTTCGAATGAGTGCTTTTCTTTTCACTAATTCACGACATGAGAGATGAAGTGTCATATCTGAACAGATACTACCCTTTGTTTCATGATTAAATACAAAACCGAACTTTAAAGTCGGGATGATATTATTTATCGGCAACCATACCTTTTGGATTCACCAGAAAATATTATGTGCGTTCAAGCGACCAACACCCTTGGAGAGAATATAACTCTAGCATTCTTTGTTTTATAAGGAGGTCACCACTTATCAAGGCCCGGGAGCCACTCAGGGATAAGGATTATTGCATGTACAGTACGTTTTACGTTGGTGTTGAGATTTCATAAAGCGTCTACTAAAGGGGGCGGCCCATCAGGAACTTGTTTACGTTGGACTTGTGCTTATACTCTAGTTTCCTTTGTCTGTCCTCGGTTGGTATCGGATAAATCCTTCTAGACTGAGTTAAATTTAATTTAATTTTTTTATAAGGTGAACGCTATTTAAGAGAACTGGATGTTTCTACACTAACAAACGACCTTGTCCATATATACCCTCATGTGAAGACAATAACTAAGAACTGAAACGCAGGAGGAATAACATTTTACTCGCACGATATGTCGCTTCAATTGAGATGTTAGTTCAGATGCGCCCAACATACATTAACCTCGTTTAAGGTAGCATCTGCCTCGCTTTATGCACCGATAAATTTTTGATGCGTCTAAGCTTTTATCAGGCTTGTTTCTAATAACATTTGTATCACTCAATTCGCTGGTTCGTGTGATTATTTATATTTTAACGGTGCCTAAGCATCTGTAACGCTTCTTTGAAATGACACTTTTTATCGTCAACAGCAACGGTTCAGTAGATTATGTTATTTTATGCGTACAATGTTCTTTTACGGTTGCTAGAAAGAACATTTTCCTCTCGAAACGGAAAGATTAAAGTGATGGATATCAGCGTTCTAGTGTATTATTTGCTATATATTTTATACTCCCTATTTTTGAATAACAGCTTTATTTTTAACCATTAAACCGAATCAGATAATATAGTGATCGGTTATGAACATTACAAATTTGATAAATTCTAAAATGAATTGTTCGATAATCGAATATTCTTTCCGTTTTCATAATGTGAAGTAAAAAAAAGGTCTCATTTTACACATGTTAAAATGAATTGTCCAACATCAAAATACAGGGTGTCTCAATAAAATGTATACTCTCTTCAAATTATCTCCACTTGCTACATGAATATGCTATACCACGTTCCCAGGAGATGTTTACGAATGAGGAATGGCACTTCCATCAGAATGGAGCACCTTTCATGACGTAAGAACATATCTTGATAGCCCCCTGAGAAACAGATAGTTACGACGAACAGAAAGTATCTTTACTGTCCACAATCACTGGATTGGCGCCCTCCCTGGATATTTCTCTTTTTGGGGGCGCGGAGCATGCTAAAGCCAAGGTTCAAACCACAAAACGAGCTACAACGAATGAGTTGAAAGCAACAATTGAAAGAAGATGTGTCAACATACCAATTAAAATGATTAGGAATGTTTTCGGTCCAATCAGTTAGCGTAGTCAGCTGTTCATGACCACAATGGTCAATAATTTGAACATTTTCGATAATTAGTTTGTTTGTATATTTGCTTACAATATTTTGATCTATAAAACTTCCGTTTCTTATAATAAATGTTTATCTTATGATCATTTACAGAGAGTATACATTCTATTTGGGCACCCTTTATGTATTACGTCGAGTAAAACAGTGCAATCTAAATAGTAATTTTTTTGTTCGATGTCCAGATTCATAAAAAAAAAACTTTATGATCTCAAAGATTAATTAATGAGAAACGAATTACTTCCCTTTATTGTCGCTCCTTATCAGTTTAAAATCATTAAAAAGATTTCCGCTCCGAAAGTTTTCCAAACAAAAAGAATGGCTTTCTGTTTACGGTTTAACTTGGCTGTTTATGTTGAAAGGAGACAGTAAGGCTTTTGATTATAGATTGTTTTTAAATTGAAAAAAAATAAATTCTCAAGTGAATTGAAACCTGTTCCTTTCTTATTTATATGAAAAATTAATCAGATAAAAAAAAAACAATGTGTTGTATGTTTTCCATTGAAAAAATATACATTTTTAAATTAATTTCCTTAAACATCAGAATAACCAAAAATCAAAGAGAGCAAATTCTTGACTACAGAGATGGAAAGGTACAGTCTTGATACATATCTTGATCAGTCTTCGTGAATAATTGTGTGTACAGTTGCCACACTGACATCACATTGGGCGACATTCATTATCAATGAAATTCTCAATCAACTCTGGTTTTCTGATTTCCTTACTCCTTTCGCACCTTTCATATCCCACACAGCTTTCCTTGGATCTTTATGCTACTCAAAAACTGAGAGCGGGTTCATGCAAGATGATCGCTTCCCAATTAGTTTTACTCATTAAGCTTTTAGGTAAATAGCAAAATGTAGTTTTCGTTACAAATTAACTCACTTGTGTTCGTAAAATTAATGGATTTCTTATTGTTTTAAATATAAAAAAACTATAATTGATTAATTTTATATAGTATGATTTCATTATTACTTAGTTTTAGTTATCTAGTGAAAATGATCGAATGAATCTGAATAAATAGATTCTTTGTTTTATTTACATTAACAAAACTATATAAAATGTAAAAGTAAAAATGATTGATTTATATCTTGTTTTAGGTAAATAATATGTCTATCAGCCGCAAAAATGATAAATACACCATCTTATTAAGTAAATATTTTCGTTCTCTGAATGAATAACTTTTCACAGCAGTAAAGTATAACTAATACATAGTTCAGTACAAAGACTATTAGTCTTTGTTTGTATCGAGAAACATAGCATAGACAATAAAAATAATTTATTTTAAGTTTGCACTTTATTTTCGAACGTACATGTTGCTGGCCAAATCTGAAAAAAAAAAGATATTGCAAATAGCGATATTTTCGTTTATTCGAGCAAAACGTGTGCAAATTGAACGTATTTACTGACTTCCTATGGGAGATTGACTCACAGTTCAAAAGTAATAACGATCGATAAAGGTTTATATCAGCATTTTTGCCTAGATCCTCTGTTTGAGAGAAACGAAGCTGAAAATATGAGTGCATCCTTATTTCCCTTGATCTCAAATCAATTTACATTGTCTTTCAAAATATTTATAAAGTGAAAACATTAATTCTTGGTATGCCTCTTTCCTTACATTTTTAGTGTTGAGGATTATACTGACTAAATATGTACAGCAATCTTTTTTATATTTCCGATGAATGTACATCTTTCTCCATTATATAATGGGTAAACAAAATTGCTCTAACTATATAATTGTGAACACTTCATTAACTAGATATGAATTTAACTTGTTGCAAGAGGCTAATATTCGGGCGTGCCCCATATATTTATGGTGTGTTCAGGAAATGCAATTGTTTTTTCAATAACACTCGAATTCGGCCTCCGATTCTGCTGTCCATACTAGTGTCTATTTAAACAACGTCAGCAAATAACTGTTTAACGCCGAGGATTCGGGTTAACTTTCGATTAAGTCGTGAATTCTTAATTTGGGCTGCGAGAAACAAGACTTGACGCTTTTTACAATATCACTGTTACATATGAGAAACCCTGGATAACTTACTATTAATTTAGTAAGTGTAAATATTGATAGGACTGGCGTGTTTGACATGAAAGACCAAGGTTAAACCCGCTATAAAAAAGAGGTGCCGTACGATATAAAGATATACCATGAATCGATGGAGATATTTTTTTATTTTAATTCAGTCTTGCGTTGACAGCCCGTACCAAAGCGACATTGGCCAATACTGTGAATCATCTAATGCGAATGTAACCTATATGCCTATCCATCTGCGTGTCAACCATTAATCGATGAGAAAGTATAGGTAAAAGGTGATCAATCAGAAAATAAATTTTGTCACACTCTCAATAAGTAAACCCTCTACCATATTACTTAACCCAGAAAACTCTGGTTGCGTCATTCCTGAATGAGTTATCTCGCTTGAGTAAAAGGTACGAGACAATGAAAAAGTCTAGACGATCACAATTATTCATCAAACGTGCCGACTAGTAAATAAGCAATGATGTAGAGAATTTAGGCCAGAACGTAAACAATCCGCACACGTATGTATATAAATAATTTATATAGTTTCCCTTTCGTTCATAGAGAATGACATAGCGTGTTCAATATATTCAACGATAAAAATATCACATAGTCCAGCGTTTAACATGTTTTATAAGCAACTATTAAATGATAATAATCTGGATTTGTGTTTTAACTATCTTAAATGTAAAGCTAGATGAAAAGTTTCTGCACGAATACTTAAAAATAAAAACTTCAAAGACTAAACCTTTTCCTACTTGTATGGCGACTGTTGCGAGGGGAACTGATTTTATTATACAGCATGATATAAATCGACTTTTAGAAAAAGATTATCGATTTAAAGTCGATCATAAAATCATATAAAATGTCTAGATGCAATATATTATAAAAAGTCTTTGATAACCGCGTGCTGCCCGCTCGAAAACCTCCACCCCAACGCTGGTTCCTTTGTCTTTCATCTTCTTCTCTTTCTGTATTATGGTCTGTCACATTGTCGACTGCTGGCATGTTTTGCTTCGACCTTCAAGTACAAGAAAACAAAGCAAAACAAAACATAACCAACGCAAACACCGACATATACTGCAAACATCAGCTGCATTGTGTATATCATAAACCCGTCGGCATTCTGGACGCTAATATTCGGATTTACTCATCTATCGACGCTTTCTTAGATAGTTGAGATTAGCTCATGATCTGTTCCAGGCAAACTCCTGTGTGAAACTGTATCCAATTCGACACTATATATTGACCGATCATTCGTTACCGTTGAACGCCACACATTGACCGAAAATCTTACCTCACTCCTACGTTGTATGTTTTAGTGATCAACTGTGTGTTTTTGTACTGCACTCTCATTAAAAGGATACGTCGACTAGCAAAAACTTTAAGCAGGGAACATTTAGCGAACATGCTTTAGTAGTAAGCGCAAATAGTGACTGCTTCGTTTTTGCATAAAAAGTGTTTACTTAATATCCTATAATTTCGAAAGTTAAATAAGGAACTAGAGCAAAACACCCATTCTCACATAAATGGATCACACTTTCCTTTTTGAACTGCGTGATAAACTATAGCCACAATGTCAATATATAGAGTTATCTACTAGACCTTTCCGTCTGCTGAAACCATTACAACAGGGCTTCCCCTTTCACACTAACACGCAATCGCCTTAAAAGCTAATATCAATAAATAGTTGTAATTAATAACACTAGAAAAATAGAATATGGTTTAATTGTTCGACAAGATAATATCCTTTCCGTCATTCATCCACTGACTAGATACTCCTGAAGAAAATCGGAAGTTATATTGGTCGGAACATTGTTAGAATAAAAGTTAACACGAGAGCATCAGTCCGAATAATAAAAATAATAATTGTTCATTTCATTCATTATTTCCAATGGTATAGTAATTATTATTCTTCTTAACTTGACGATCTATTCATCATTAAACGTTTATTCTTTTAGCGGCATTTAATCTTGATAAGTTGTAATTCATCAATGATAAAATTGTGCAGATATTGTTCATATACTTTCATATATGTTCATATGCATATAATATTACATATATGTTTCGGGCGGCGTAAGGTGTGCTTAGGTACACGGACATACACTGTTATCGCTAATCCTATGCAGTTTCGTATATTGATAGATTTTATTATTTCCTTCTTTCAGGTATATTTATGAACCTGTGCAAATAGACAATAAAGACTATACTATTCCTTAGCACACAGTAGATTTTTTTTCAAAAACACGTGCGTTGCCGGATGCATTTTTGTACTAATGGCGCAATAATCATTCGAGCGTTTAACGCGTAATTCTGTACACTTCCAGAGACTAACCTCATTTATGGATCCAAAACATTCGAGTTGTATCTAATACATATTTTATAGTTTTTATTACGTCTCACATTTATAGGAAGTTTTACCTTCCGAGTAAACTCTATATGGAAAGAACAACACCCGCTCCTAAATACTGTAGTTTGATTCCTAGGGAAATCAATAAAAACGAGGTGTATTTCCTTTTTTCCGACGAATAGGTAATTACCACGCCTGATTTTATCTTGCAACCCAAAGAAGAAAAATTCAACCTGTCGTCAAGTTTTGTCATTCGATGGCAACAAGAATTGGAGAAAATAAAAAATAAACGACGCGGGTTAAACCGCGCGAACAAATCAATAATCAGGAAAACGGAAATGGTAAAATTAAAGAAAGGACTAAATAACATGAATCGAAAAAGTCATACATATGCATTAACATTAAAACTTGTATATATAAAATATATATATATGTTATAATGTCACTACAGAACATAATCGATACATGAAAGGTAACCTGTATCCGTGAATTCTTTTACGCACGTGATTCGTATATTTTATTAAATCATTAATTATTTTGCTTTTTCCATGTCTGTGTGTTTTTTTCGAATATAGCACACACGCACAAACATTTGTATTAATGTTTTAAAGGTAAGCAACGTTATGCTAATGTCTACAGTTTTTATGATCTGGCGTCTACAAGAACGTTACATGTTAGTATATTTTTCTATCAGAATATATTAATGTAGAAGTAATATTTTCTTTGCTACTTGTTTCATTGACGTCGATCGAAAAGCTAACAAGAATGGAAGAAAATTGTAGCAAAGAGAGTATAAGCCAAGTTATAATAGTAATAAAAACGATGTGCCTGAAGGTAGGAGAAAAACAGTCAACAAGGCGTAGTTTTAAGAACGAAGCTACTGCATAGGTTTTCAATAAAAGGAAAAACTGGCTTCACACTAACTGAGGTTGAATGATTTCGAGAGAACATAAAACGGTTGATAATATATATATATATATATATATATATATATATATATATATATATATATATATATATATATATACACGCATAAGCTAATACATGTATATGCTTCCTTGGGAAGTAATTACATATAAATGAATAATATGAAGTCCTTGTTCAGATAGCTCAATAATGCAATACTATAGCTATGGATATTTTTCTCTCAAGATACTACGTGAGGAAGGAGAGAAACACTCATTTCCGGAAGGAATTTTATTTATTTATTTATTTATTCTTTATTTATTTATGGCCCCATTTCATATACTTGTCTCACAGAGTTTGTATATAAAGATATAATTTTTCTCAAATTATAACTTCCACCGGCCCGGGCTCACCAGCGCGTTAGTAATCATAGGCAGACTCTTTCGCTGTATCACTAGTCTTCCGTGTGATTAGACTGTCCGTGTGATTAGACTGTGCGTGTGATTAGACTGTCCGTGTGATTAGACTGTCCGTGTGATTAGACTGTGCCTGAGCTAGTTTCAAAACCCGACTGTTTAGACGATTAAACTGTTTAATACAATCTCTACCCAATAGCTCTCTATATATTGCGGAACATTTTTATTGAAAATGTAATTAATCCCTTATTTAAATGAATCATTCAAACACTGCCGTATTTGAATATATGGTTAAGTGGCAGGTTTAGTCATTAAGAACTGCTTTAAATGTTTACCGCTCACTCATTTTTTTAACCAAATTTCAATCAATTATTACAGTTTATAAATCACCTTTTCAGCTATATTGTGAAACGAGAAGATTTTCAAGTTTCGCTCAGTATAACAATTAGGATGAAGTTATAGGGGTTCAACATCGTTTAAAAACCTTAGGAGATGAGCGATGTTTTTTACAACTAGTTTTCATAGCCATCACGTCGCTTCAGCAAATAGTTTGGCTACTAATTCACTGCTGTCATAAAATGAAATAATGAAAGGGAGATTATTCGGGGGATTTTATTAAATCAAACGAGTGCCATACATTATTATGTACATATGTTTATGTGATGTTTATCGGGCCAAAAGCAAAAAAGACTGAAATTAAACAAAGCACACGTGGATTTATTGAAAGCCTGGAAAAATCATGAATTATAATAAAAATATGGGACTATTTATAGTAAAATGGTTAAGCTTAAACATGAAATAATAAAAGGACTAGTTGTTAAAACTGGAAAAGAAAGGGGCCCGATATTCTAGTAAAAAATACATTTAAAAGTTAAAATATTGAAGTATATATGTTTTTTTTAAATTCCGTTTAACAATATATACTCAATTCTTTATGATGCAATATTTTAAGCTGTAAATTCATTTAATTTTTATACTATAATATCTTGTCTTTTTCTTTTCCAGTTTTTACAACTAGTCATTTTACTTTTCCATCTTTAAGCTAACTATATTACTTTTCGTGTTCTGTTTTTTTCTATTAGATTAGGATATATCCATCTCTTGTTAATTATGATTTTTATGTAAAAACGTATTTCTTTATTCATAAAGCATTTATGCATATTTAATGGGGGATTAGTTTAACAGAATAGAGAAACTTTTTAAATGTGTTTATTTCGATCATAAATATCTTGTTTGAGCTGAGGTATGTTCATCTCAATTTTACATTTTTAAACCACAAGAAATTCTTTGTCAGCATTGGAGATAGATTCCAATAAATAAAAACAATCATGTAACTCGCTTTAGCCGCTTTGAACTTTCGGTTTCTGAAGAGATACTGTTTGAAAAACAATGGAAACAGATAAACAGATGGTCAGCAAGACAAGCAAGCAGGCAAACAAATATATATACATTGGGTTTTCTGATATTAAAACAAGAAATACTGTGGTTAAAAAAACTGTTATACGAAAAATAACGTAAATAAGCAAATAAAAGCAATTGTTAACAAAAGGATTAAACTGTTGGAAGCAAAATAAAGAACTAAAAGGAAAACGAAAAATAAATTGAGAAATTGTACAAAGAAAGAAAAAGTGACAGAAAATAAATAAAGAGACGGGTAAAGCTAAAACAAAAGAATACACACACAGAGACACACGCACAGAACACTCATATATATATATATGTATATATATATATATATATACATATACATATATATATATATATATATATATATATATATATATATATATATATATAATTACCTTCAATAAAGAGATGAGCATAAACGGCGTGGAAATATAGTGTAACGTCAAAGGGTGGAGTGTAGGTAAAAAAAACTGTGGGCGTGTATAATTCTATGAAAGTAATATCAGCCGTAAATAAGGACTGTTTTTTAGGGAAATATTGATGTTAAACATACTATATTTAATGATATATAAATCAAACACATACCCAATGGGTCACGGGTAGTCTAGCTCTTTCTCATGTAAGAAATAAGGTTTACAATGGTTGCACTAAGCTATTACTCGTGTGTCATTAGAGCGGATGAACGATATAAACATGGAACACCTTTAGAATACTGCTTTTATTTATGACCATGAAAATAAATAAATAAATAAATAAGTAAATAATAATAATTATAATAATAATAATAATAATAATAATAATAATAATAATAATAATAATAATAATAATAATAATAATGAAGAAGAAGCGTTAGAGGGAATAGAGAACACTAAAGTTGCATATGTATAAGTTCTCACCCCCACCACGCATCCCCTTAAAAAAAGTGATACTAAAGAGCCGAGAAGGGTCAAGGAGGATGGAAAAACCGAGGAGAGAGCGCTGACCAGACCTACGCTGGACGCTGCCAGCGACGAATCAATGGTAAGAGGCTGATGCGATGACGCAAATTTTTTGAATATGTTATCGAAGGAGCTGGACAGAGCTGGCCATCTGGGTGAACTTATTGTTACCCGGCTTCCACAAAACACCACAGGTTTACAAAAATCTTTGAGGACTTTTGTGAAATCTCCATGTGAGCCCATAAAAATAATAATATAAATAATAAGGCTTATAGAAACCGTTTTCAAAGATCATTAAAAAAATATATGATAAGATAAGGTGCAATTAATGTGAACTATTCGAAACATAAAATAGACATATATCCAGATTTCCTCAGTTTTTTTATCGCGGTGCAAAGTGTAGTACATTCTCTTTCTCCCACTAGCAATACGGAATCTCGTCTTGCTTTTTATTTTGTTTTAATTAATTTTGATTTCGTCCTGGGAGCGTGACTTTTATACATAAAAACGTTTTTTTGTTAACCTCTGCTAACTTAAGATAATAACTGTATATGTCAATGATCTATAACTATAAGATTTGTTTTTAAGTGATTGTTCAAATGTAACGCCTCGTATTTTGTTGCGCCCGATTTGATCAGGTCAAACTGCAAATTGCATTGTCATAGACTGAAATTATGCATTCTAGAACTCTTTCTCTCTCTCTCTCTCTCTCTCTCTCTCTCTCTCTCTCTCTTGCACACCCTGCCATGGGTTTGTGTCAGAAGCAGAGTCGCGTCATTGCTTTCCTCTATACAGTATAAATTAAACGATAAACATTTATTGCCGCCTGTTGAATGTTTACAAAGCCGATGCTGTTAAGGCTAGCACGGTTGGAAAATGAATTTGTCAATTCCAAGTGACAGAGACGTACGTTACTAAGCTGACTCCGGCCGCTCATATACAGTTGTACTCCAGTATACACTGTTCGCCTCGACTGGTCGAGCTGATTGGCGGATTACTTTGCATAAAATAAATGCATGTAGGGGCGAATGCATTAGAAACTATACTGTCATCATCCAATATGTGCTACGTGGTTCAAGAATGATCACACACTAGCAAAAAGTATATGTCAGGCCTTCCGGAATCAATGCGGGGGTAAAGATGATTAATTCTAAAGTATTTATGACTAGGCGCGGTGCCATCACGACGAACCGGCGTTGTAACAGCAGTCTATTGAATAAGATCATTCTCACTCCCTATCAAAGAAGACGTTTAAGACGCAAACATTTGAAGACAACGTGATGTGCACTATCTTTGGAAACAGGAGAGACATTATCCTTCTGGATTTCATAGAATCAGTGTTTACTGTAAACTCTTATCGTTATGTTAAAAAGATAACAACGTTGAAGCCACATATTGCCAAAGTATAGTAAAAAAAAAATATGGAAACATATTTTGCAACACAACAGCCCCAAGCCAGCACAATTTGAAAATCACGCCATGTATGACAGACTTTAGCGTTACGGTACTCTCCAGCCACTTTATTGTTCCACAGTGGTACTGAGATACAGTCACTTGTTCGGCGTCCTGAGGAACGATGATGTGAACAGAATTTTTTTAGACAACAATGCCGAAATCGCAGCCGTGAAAACAAGAATCGACATGGTAGGCGTTTAGTTTCACAACCGAAGCATATAGCTTTTAATTCCTCGCTGGTATAAAGAATTGCGAAGACCCGACCTCCCTCGGTTAAAATGAAACAGGAAGAAGACTGTAGTGTTCACAAAGTTACTAATGTAGTCCTAGGTGGTTCAACTTGAACATCCACCAAAGTCTTGCGAAATAATCACGAAATAATCATGGAGACAAGGTTGATATGACGCTGGATGCAACAGTTGATGATTCTTTCTCTCTTCTTTCTTCCGCTGAAAAAGATCATTCCACTTGGTTGTTTCCCTTAAGTTCTCTTGCAAATAATAATAATAATAATAATAATAATAATAATAATAATAATAATAATAATAATAATAAACGCAACTGCTTCTGGTCGTAGTTTTCTTACGAAATTCATTATTCACAAGGAGAGAAAAATAAGAATAATTATGTGCAGATTTTCATGCGAGAATTTAAAACAAGAATACAAATGTAGATTATAAGATTCTATTTCTTCCAGTGCCTATAGTCGATGAACGGGTTTTGGTCTTGTTTTAAACAACCAATTCTATCATTCGTTAACCTGCGCCTATTCAAGTATTTGATTTAACATTTTAAACAACACAAGTAAACGGTGACATGCGAAGTCAGAAAGGTTTTGCTAGGACAAACAGAAATGACACTGAAACATGACTACTGTCACCTTATTGATTTGAAGTTCTGTGCATGGCGCCCATTTAACCCACACGTGCAGATCTAAAGACGGCCAGAGAGGATCGGCTCTGCATATTAATTTATTTTGGTATTTTAACCAGGATGCTGTTATCAAATTATATCTGACAAAACAATGTTGACAACTTTAGAAGTGTGTGGCACTGACTATGTTATCATTATAAAAAAGTTAATTCATTTATCCCCCGCACTTTATAGTTCTTCATTACCCACACTTTTGCATACAATATCGAATACAATGACGTAATTCTGCCACTGATTAAACTATGACTGTGGATATTTTCTCAGATTCACACACCGACAATACCTGCAACAGAGAGAGGAAACTGTATTATATCGCTTTGGTGTGCTTATCGTTGGGTTGACTGTCATATCTCTGCTGTTTCATAACTTACGTAGGGTTTATGTATTAATATGGCTGGTGTATGTTGCTAGATACTTGCCGCCTCACGAGGGCAGAAAGACAATGTCGGTTTTTAACGTCGGGAAAATCCTGCTTCCCAAATAGGAGCACTCTGGATAGGAACAAAAATAAAAATTGTCTCAGTCATGCAGGATCCTACCTGAACTCAACGAAAGCATAAAATATGAAGTGCAGCATCAGAATATATACTACTGTGATCTTGACGTAATGCATGACAACTTGAACATGGAATGTGGGTGTTACTGTCGACGTTGCCCCCGACTCATATACGTAAAGATGTTCAAGAATAAACTCGGAAAAGTATGTTAGGAAAAAATTTATCAGGTGAACTATTTTATAAGAAAATGGTGTTGGTGAAAATACGAAATCAAAAGAAATTGTTCACCAACAGAGACAAAGAAGAGCTGATATAATATTGAAAGTAAGGTGTGTAATATAACGGGACAAATTGAATGAATATATTTATAGAGTTAGTGTGTTGCTGGTTTGAGGTGTGACCGTAAATTTTGAAACAGTCTTTTACAATAGTTAGTTACCCTTAGCGGAGAATATTGGTACACGAGTGGTTGGTAGAACCATTTTTAGGAATGCTTTTCACTGCTACCTTAGTCACGGCTTTCTGTAATAAAAAAGGCGAGAAACTAAAGTTATATAACCTAGTTACATATTTGGATATGGTCACGTCTCCCAGAAAACAACTGAAAGTAGATAAATGACAAACCCATTTTTGAAACTTTCATTCGGTTAAAAAAATAGCTTGTGACAGGTTGCTAAATAAGCAGACAATCAAAACGAAAACTTGCTTTCTTCGAAGTGCCCACATGATTCTAAATTTGGAAAAGATGAACAAAATACTAATAGAAATCCACTCAATAAATATCAAAAGTTGCTGCCATTATTGGGTGGATTTCTATCAGCATTTTTTTTTTTTTTTTGAATTATGAAACATTTTTGACACTTTCAAGAGAACATGTTTTCTTCATTTGTTACATACTGATACATACAATTGAAAGTAACATTTATCGGTTTCATATGTGTTGGTTAGCCATTTCCTCGAACCTACGTGGATTGTAACACTAACCCGATTTTTGTAATGTTTTAATATTTTATGTTTGAAATATTTCTCCACTAGTAACTTTATTCCTATTAATATTATTTGTTTGAATTTAATATCATCTTTTGTAATTAAAAAAAATAACTGTTGATTCTTTTGATTAAAAAATGATTTATTGTTGTTCATTTAATGTTAAAAATATTTATCGGCTAATTTTGAGTTGATTGTTTGATGTTTGTTTACTGGCTAAAGACACATTTCATGTTTTGCAACATTTTATTGTCGTCTGCTGCAAACATAAGTGATATTACGGACATAATTATTTTTATATTTTACTATAAATTTACTTGTGTCACTTTTTTTTCCTTTTTATAAATGTAAATTATAATTAAATAATGAACGTATTTTAGTCTTAAAAAACAACGGAATGTTTAATTACATTTAACGCATAAACAATCAACATTTTTGTTTTTAATTCTTTTTGAAAATAATAACGAGTTTTTTTAAAAACCATCATGTTGTTAGTTTTCTGTTTTTAATTCAATTTTTAAGTTTTCTAATGCTTTCTGTATAATCCGACTATTCGACAGTTCTTGCTTGTTATGATCTCAGCGATGACGTTATTTTTCAGCTCACGAAGCTTAAAAAGAATGGCTTGCCTTAGTCCTGGTTTCGGTTTCAATTTAAACTGATGCACTCAAGTCTATATATATACATACATATATATATATATACATATATATATATATATATATATATATATATATATATATATTGGAAATCGCAGCATTATAATACACATATAAATCGATAAACATTAACTTTATAATAATACATTCAAAGTCTGTTAGAATTAAAATATCATATTTAAGCGTATTTTGCGACCGGGCTACGCCGAGCTACGCCGGCTGTCCCTGCTTGCTTAGATAAATATTTTTACAATTTTAACAAAAGAGCTACAATTATATCAGAGCGTCTCCATTTATGCTGAACATCTACAGAATGCCAACATAAATATATTACATATGAATGAGTACACTGTGTAATTTCCACGGGTCTTGGTTGTAAAATAATAAGTTAATGTACGCATACGTTCATCAGCATAAATAATTTACCAAAGTTACATGTGCAAATGAAAGCGTTATGTTTCGGAGTTCTTTTGAAGACTACATATAATTCGTTATATTTACATTACGCAGATTGTTTTACTAATTGTTGATGTAATTCTCACAACGTTTTCACCAGGGTAATTTCCTAAGTGGCACGTGAGGCAACGACGCGCTACGAATAATTAGTTTTAAGTGACAATCCTCTGCAAGTGGGAGGGTCGCGTACAGTAAGCATACAATTGCGAATTTCTTTAAACTTCTGGTACATGATTAACGAAACGACAGCAAACTGCTTCCGTGAATTAAATGGATTTATTTTGAAATTTCGTACATATTCTGACTTAAACATAGAGATTTTTGAGTTCTATTATTCTGATTACTATTCTTAATGTTTTTTTCTACAAAATAACAGGTTAAACAAGAGATATGCTTACTACGAATATGCAGTATATCGGAGTTTTTATCGGCCTAGATTTTGTTAGAAAAGCACCTTAAATGATAGCAATATTTCGAATTCTAAAAGATAAGAGAAAGTAAATAGCTTTTTAAAACTTGAGGACAACACACAGATGAAAATTCAATTCACAAACTTAAAGGTGACACACTAATAAATAATCGATTTTAAACTTAAGTTTGAATAAATAAAAAAATATTATTTCAAAATAAACGCCAAATACAGACAAATACGCTATTATATATTTAAAAGTGACAGAATTGTGTTGTATCCAAACAAACTGACGTGTGTAAATTTTTTTAAACACTTGCATTTTCTCCGTAAATAATAGAACGTAAACATATAATCATAAGAAAAAAATGGAACGTTTGCAGAAAGAAAATATTACTTCATTTAGTTATTACGAATCAGATCTTTTTTTGTTGGCATAGGTTTTCTCTGATCTCTTTCCCGTTTAATCAAATTCTAGAAATCCACCGGGCACTTCCACGGACGACTAGGTGAAGGTTGCTAACATTCTACTTTAAAAAGCTTGTATACAACAAACTTGATTCGAATCTAACACATTCAGGTTTTCAGTGGTGAAGCTCCAGCTTGCGGGTTTTGGGGAGTGTGGAGCAATCCTTTAATTACCATTGCTCACAGTTCTACTCTGATCCGGAATGGTAGTACCTGTTAGGGTCCCAACTATGGGTTAAATAGAAACCGACTTGAAAGCAACATATATATTCTACTAAAAAAATTTTCTTCAAAATCTTTGAAAAGGGTTGATATGCCATAAAACAAAAACAACCAACCAATCAGGTTTGCAGTCTTTGTTCTCAGCCAATGGGCCACAGTTCTGTCGGAATATTACTGTTATATGATGAAAAGTGTGCTCATAAATAAAATATCACACATCTGTTGTTACTTTTCCAACAAATATCTTCTTTGCATATGTATATAAACTTAGTAAAATATTTAGAAGAAGGGAGAAGAAAGTACAACGACTGTAATATTTTGTTCGGGTATTGTTCCAGTCTGGAATTTTAAATTTGCGTTGATCAAATGTTTATTATCTTATTCACAACGTCTCGTCGTATGTAACCCCACGTGTTATGAAGGATTTTTGTTTACGGACGGGTTTTAAGTGACAGCATTCTGCGGGTGGTACTACCGATTCTTATGACGAGATTATATTTACGAATAACACTTTGACAGGACCAAGGTTGATATAATAAGAAAATTTAACTCCGTAATTAAATAGAGGGCTCGATTAAATTAATAATTTATTACAAACTCTCTAAGTTGACATAAAGTTCGAGTAAAACTATTCGATATTTGAAAAGTTTAACATAAATGCCGGATGTGAAAGCGGCTGAAAAGTTGTGAATATAATCAGTAATGCGGTGGTATTAGTTAAAATAATCTAAATAATTCAATTAATGTGATATAACCCGTAGTAATTACAATGTAAAAAACTGTTATATCAATATTTTGCGGGAATGCCTTTCTGTTTTGTTTTTTTCGTTATTTTTAATCCATCTCACCACACACGCGCGCACGCACACAACACACACACACATACACACATACACACACAAAAGAAACAAATAATTATAAAAAAGTATAACGTAAAAGTAAATATAAATAAAATATGAAAAAAATAGCAATAAAATAAAAACTTAAGAGCAGACTTTTGACATTGCCAGATTAATTTCAAATGCATATCTTTTAAAACAGATGCCAGGCTGTACTTCCCGCCGGTGAACCGACGAAGCTTAAAGATAATATCCTCAACATGCAATTTTCCCTATACGATTCATTGCCGACTCGAAAATATAAACAGCCCACAAAATCACATTCGAAATACATCAGGTCTCTAGAGAGAAACTTTAGATATCAAACACACGTATTACGCCCTGATATACGAAAGCATACACCCACATACATACACCCACACATGCACGCACACATACATATCTAAACTGAAATAACTTTCATGCGTTGAATATAAAGAGAACACGCACACATGCAACTAGTGATAATATAGATGCCTTCCTGTGGTTCTAATACGTGGCTAGTCAAGCAATCATAACCAAATGGCTGGCGAAATATTCGACGCGTTTGAACATCATTGCTCGTGTTACGTGAGAATGAAAATCTGGAGTTGCTGTAAAATAGTAGTATCCTGTTTATCTTATATAAATAGAATAACAAATACAATGTATAAAAAAACAAAACATAAACAATAACAAACTTCATACTCTTGCTTGAAACGGTTTTCAAAGAAGGCGCGGCATTTTTGAGATAGCAGCGTGTCTAATAAGCAGTTGCTATAAGCCTGTCGGCCTTTTGTAGTGGCATAAGCGGCCGTTTTAGCTCATTTGTTTTAACCGAGAATGGCATGCACCAGGACACCCGAATGAGCCGACAGCAGGAGGGTAATATCTCTTAATGGCTTTTTGGTGATATAGATCCGCTGCTCGGCACGAGTGAGGAAACGTTAATGTAATTATAGTTCTCGAGTATACTGACAACGATAAACAAACGTTTGATGTACAAAGCATGTCTCTCAATTTCATAAAATACTAACAAGATGATAACACTTTTTCCATTATTGCAAGTTGAATGTAACTCTTATGATAATAAACGGCAGAGAATGTAAAACATACGAGTTTTGTTCGCGGTATCCAATCCAGCTCTCTCTCTCTCTCTCTCTCTCTCTCTCTCTCTCTCTCTCTCTCTCTCTCTCTCTCTCTCTCTCTCTCTGTATATACATATATATATATATATATATATATATATAGAATAAAAAAATACCAAAAGTATAATAGCTTATTACTTTTCGTTTTCATATATATATATATATATATATATATATATATATATATATATATATATATATGTATGTATATATATATATATATATTTATATATATGTATAAAAGCTTATAACATTTTCGTATTCATATATATATATATATATATATATATATATATATATATATATATATATATATATATATATATATATATATGAAAACGAAAAAGTTATAAGCTTTTATACTTTTGGCGTTAGTATTATACATTTTCATTCACACACACATACATATATGCGTGTATATATATATATATATAATTTTCTTTCTATCTCTTCACACGCACACACACATATATACATTTACACACACTCATATATACATACAAAGGGATCAGGTAAAAATACGAATTCAAACACCAATCAAAAAAAATAATATTAAAATAGACACACGTAAATGTAGAAATAAAATTATAAGATAATTGGGAAAAACAAATAGTCAAAACAGGAGAAATTAAAACAACAATAAATAAATAATAAATAAATAAATAAATAAAAATACGAAACTTCGGGTTAAAACAGAAAACTATCTTCACATAACACCAAAAGATGGCGGAAGTGAGAAATCATGACTTTGAAAGTTTTTTTTACCCAATTATGATGTATACCTTTGTGAAAATCTAATGGAAAAACATCTGAAGAAGTTGGTGGGGACAGGATATTTTTATGGGCACATAAATCGTAAAATTGCCTTTCCATTATCGAAACAGCGGCAATGGAAAAAAATCCAGGAAATAAACGAAGGTCAGAAAAAAGAAAACGCGAGTCTTTGAATGTGACAACACTATTTTGTACTATATATATATATAGGTGTGTGTGTAAAATTTTGTCATACTGACGTATGTATTAAAATACCACTCGTTCTATTAAATGAATATTAAAACGAATTTCATAATATACTCAGTCAATTATATACAAGTGACTTCATAAAGGTAAACTAATTTCCAGATTCTTTGAACAAATGAACTTTCCTTATTTTAATTATCAGTTTTTTTTTTTATATTTCATTGATGTATGATCGTTTTGCTTTGAAGTTATTAATGCAGGTCTTCTACATTATCATGATTGCGTAACAGTTTTTTGAAAATATCATGCATTCCATTCTAATCACGTACACATACACAAATATATATCCAAAAGCTTCCTTGAGTTTTGACAGACAGGATACTAATTGTAAGAGTACCTGTGCGTAGTATTTCTTGTGGTTAGAGTTGCACAATCTCCTACCACACCTCTACAGAGTCGGCGTTGTTAAACATCAGTGGCAAGTGGCGATTCAGAAGAACTGGAAACAAGATAAGGGCAGAGGAAACACATCACGCAGAATATCCCTAATTGCCACCCATCTGTACAAGAAAGATTCACAGTTGCTAAACTTCAGTGATTCGACGAGAGCAATATATGTCACCGTGATTATGCCGAATATAAAACATCTTAAATGAGAAAAAAAAAATATATATATATGCATATATATATATATATATATATATGCATATATATATATATATATATATATATATATATATATAAGATTGGTGCGAAAATAATCAGTTTTTTTTTGCATAAACTTTGCAACAACCTAATATATATATATATATATATATATACATATGTGTGTGTGTGTGTGTGTGTGCATGCATATATATACATATGTATATATATATATATATATATATATATATATATATATATATATATATATACATATGTATAGTCTTGAGACTTGAAATACGATATATTGTATACTCGGATCTGTGACAAAAATCGATTTCCTTTTTCCATAGTTAGGAACAACACCGGACAATAGGATTTTGGTAGGCGTAATTCCACGTAATGTCAAGTTCGTTTCTGCATGTGTCGTTAAGTTGGATGATGCGGAATATCTCTAGAGAGCTATGTGTTTTGGTTTCAATTCTAGCTAAGGAAACTACTAATATAAATATATATATATATTATAAAATATAAATATATATATATTATAAAATATATATATACATATATTATGTATATTTAAATATGTATATATATATATATATATATATATATATACATATATAAACCATTATATGGCCTATAATGAATTGAACTTCTCAAATACATATTACTACATATAATAGGGAAACCTAAATCAATAATAATAATATATCTACAGAAATATATATATATTTATATACACATATATATATATATATATATATATATATTGAGTACAGTATCAAAATAATAAATAGATTATTGATTCTCTAATAATAAATATTAAACGAGAATGAATTAAAATATATTTAAAGGTATTTTACTATCAGCCAATCCTAGATGGCCTGCTATATTTAACTCCCATATCCACAAACACACACATGTATATATACTATTTAATAATAGAATAATATATATATATAGTATATATAGTAATTTATAAAATATATATGGCGATTAAGCTACACTGAATATTCTGCGTTTCATCCACTGTAGGATTCGTCAGGCTTATGCGCCTGACGGATCCTACAGTGGATGAAACGCAGAATATTCAGTGTAGCTTAATCGCCATATATATTTTATAAATTACTAACTAGCTCTACCTAAGTATTGAGCACTTTTGAAGTAAATACTTCAAGTTTACGCATAAATCTATACTTTAGTATATTACATTTGTGTGAGTAAATGAAGTAGTTATATTATAGTATATATATATATATATATATTTATATATATATACTATGTCATTAAAACATAACGGAATAACGGATGTACGGATGTAGGGAAGCTGTATATTTGTTTTTATTGATACAGAGATATTTGGATATATATTTGTAGCCATTTGTTTAAAATCATCCTCATTAGATTGTTGCATCCTCACTAGATTGTTACAATTTTAGCGATTGTAAATTATGGCCTGATGACGTTGCATTTTAAGGAAATCGGATATGTATAAACATATGTATCCGATAATGTTTTGTTAATATTTAGAAAATACAGTACTGTTACAATCTAGGTTGGAATTAATATCGTGTTATCATTAGGTTTACATTTAGAAAATAGAAGCAATACTACTATGGTTTATATACACTAATAAAGTTCATATCTTAGGGAAGATATAACCAATAAATATAGCATTAATTTTATATTTTAATGCGTGTTTAACTTTCAGAGTATTGTACAGTTTGATTACTTTCCACCACAAAACGTACACTTCCAAATAAATATGTGTTGGCAACATTATTCACCGTGTTGCGTAGAATACACATACCGTGTCATAATAACACACATTTTACCGAATCCATTAAAGTTATTTACAATCGTACGTATCCTTTTACAATGTATTATTAAATGACACCTTTTTTTAAAGTAAAGCAATTTTTTTCCTGTCGGATCTAATTTATTTAAATCCATTGTAGATGGATGTTATTACAGAAGATGCATCCTCTCCATTAGTAAGTTTACAGTAAGTGGTATGCCTAATTTATTTGACTGTAACAGAGTACATATAAACGAGTGTGAAAATGTCGGCATCAGCGGAAGGATAGATGGCTAGCGAAGGTGTTAGCAGAAGCAGCCGATGAAACACTATGCAAATAGCGGGTGCGCATGTGCTTGCGTCACAAGAAAAAACACGGAAAGCAACTAGGGGAGAGATGGAAAGTGTACATCAAGTAAGATGGACGTGTTAAGTAGAAGACGAGGAATGGTAACCTATGGCCGGCTTTAGTAAAAGAGGGAGGGAAAAACCCACTGTCACGAAGAGGAGACAAAAGCCGCCGTTATGCAAATAAATATAAAGGTGAAAAATATAACACCGACTTTACAAACATTTAGATTAGAAATGGGAGAAAAGAACTGTACAGATTAGAATTGGAAAAAAAACTACTGGAGAAGTAATATGATCTGGACAAAAAATTTACCTAACAAGTCGGGCGTGAGTGGTTCCACTCTTATTCTGCATGTGAGATGACGCCACAAAAGTAGTAAAGAAATAATTAATGGGAGAAGTGTGAAGGGTCAACTTGCCTTCACATTTTCGCCAAGTTTCCAAAAAATCTAATTGATGGTCCAAGTGTTATGGAGTAAACTGTGTCGTTTTTCACAATTTTGGGGAATTTGTGACTCCTTTTGAACTCTTTGGGATGCTAAATTCAAGTGAAAATGGAGAACCGATGCAGTTTCACGCATTAAGACATTTATACTTGAATTCAGCACTTTGGAAAACTACTATATAGACATACAAATCAAGTTATTTTGTAATATGAAAAAAAAAGATCTCCAGAGGAATGCGAAGCAGAATCTTACCAGGTACAGTTATACGGGATTTATAATCAGAACAATAAGCTCCACATTTTGGCCAAGTTTCAAAACAATCTATTGGATGGATCTAAAGTTATAGGGCAACATGTGTAATTTTTGGCCATTTCGGGGCATTTTTGACCTCTTCTGAACCCCTTGAAATTTTTGAAAAAAATATTTTTTTACCATGCACATCTATTTAATGAAATACAATTTGTGGCAAATTTCATGAAAAACTAATGGACGGTTATCTAGCAATAGTCCGGAATAACGGATGTACGGATGTAGGGAAGCTCCGAAACACGGACGCCAATGAAAACATAGGTCCCTCTCTGATAAATGAGGATACCAAATAAGCAATAGCTAAAACATATGTAAAATATTATTTAAAAAAATAATAAAGTATTAATAAAAAAATATTAAAATTAAAAAAAAAATCATAATTTGAAAAATCGTCAGATATTTATAAAAAATTAACAAAATTGTGCAAATAAAATTACATTATATTAATAAAGCAACATACATTTAATACGAGAAGAGAAAAGGCAGGTAGGAAAAAAGAAAAAAAAAGATAATACGTGAATTTTAAATGTAACTAAACCAAATTCTTTTTGGATAATTCATCAGAAATTTGGTGTAACGAAAAATAATATTTAGTAACTCAAATGCAGGACTATACAGAAAGAAATATTTCAATGGCTGTAATGAGTCTGAGAATTTCAAACCGAATAAGTTTACTTTATCATAAACATTTATTTTTCAGCGCTCGCGTGTGTATGTATGTTTACATATACACATATGCATATATATATATATGCATATATATATATATATGTATATATATATATATATAAAGGCTCGGAGTGGTGGTACTAAATCATCATGGTTATGTTGATAAAATATCGGTGATTCTTGGTGACACTGAAAAAATTATAAAATTAGGCCCTGTTAATACTCATGATTCCACTGCTTCCTTAGAATCTAAATTTAAGAAGAAATTAGTAAAGTGGGTGAAAAGTGGAGTACTCCCTTCTGGCATAGCTAATATGATCATACCCTCAAGCTCTATCCGTCCCAGGCTGTATGGCTTACCTAAAACCCAAGGCCTATCCTTGCTATGGTAGGGTCTGCACAACACTAGGTTTCAAAATTTATATTCAACATTTTACAACCAGTAACGAATTATTATAAGTACTGCTTAAAAAATGTTATTGAGGTTGCTAATTTTATGCAAAATTATAAAGTTGCCAATAAATTCATGTGCTTTAGGATACTAGCAACTTATTCACTTGCGCCCCTATTTTGTAGACAATAGGACTCTGTACTGATTTTTTATATCGTAGTCAATTATCACCTCCTTTCATTCCTGAAAATATATTTATTGGATTAATGAAATTCTCCACAAAATCGATTAAATTCAATTCCAACAATATAATGTATCGGCAAATAGACTGCGTGGCAATGGACTTGGACTTTGGACCAATAATGGCGAATATATTTGTTGGTTTTCTATGAAAAAACAATTGTTATCAGAACCTATAAAACCGTTAGTCTACTTTCGATATGTAGTTAAAACATTATTCTTATTTAATAAACAAACGGAGGCAAAGAATTTCTTCACATTACTCAACAAAATGCATCCCCTATTATAGTATACTTATGAGGGTGAAAGCAATTCTAATTTAGCCTTCCTTGATGTATTGATAACAAAATCTCCATTAAATTATCTGAAATCAATTTACCGTAAACCAGCGTTTACTGGTTTGTATACAAGGTGGGATTCATTTTGCCCTAAAAAACGAAAATATAATTTGACACATCGAGCCCTTATGATTTGCCCACAATCTAAATTTGATGACAAACTAAAAATTATTACTAATATTTTGTCCAATAAAGGGTACCCTCATGATGTGATTAACCTCGTCATAAAAAGGAAAATAAATTTGTTTTTCCCCAAATAAAATCTAAGATGGCGGTTAAATGTTCAATTTACATCTGTTTACGTTGGTTAAGGATAATAAGTGAGTAATTCGCCAAACAGATTAGATCAGTTGTAAAACATTGTTATTTTGCCTACAATGTACGTGTGGTGTTTGCGACCAAACCATCATTGCCATCCAATCGAAAGGATTTTCTGCCCCCCCCCTATCATATGAATAATGCTATTTATCAATTTAAATGTAGTGCAGTGCACCAAGCCTCAGGTAAGATGGTCGCGTCCAAAAACACGTACGTAGTAAAATTCGGAATTGAATTTACCAACCAACGGACATTTTTGAGTAATACGTATGGTTGCGCTGTAACGGACTATATGCTTAAAAACCCCACGATAGGCAATGCATTTCAGCAGTTACTTATTTTCTATCCTGAGTCAAGCTCACTCTTTATTTCATTTGAAGGTCTTGTAGACTATTCACGTCCGGTTAAGGAGACCTTGTCTCTGTAAGCAGAAGGATCGCCTTTAAGGTTTGAAGGTGATTTGTCTATAAAGCGTTTTTTCCCCATATCATAACAATAGATTTATTCATCATTCTTCATTAAATATTTTCCCTCCGCCCTTCTTTTTATAATGGATACACAAACCCCTCACTCTTCCCTTTTTAATAGCCGTAATAAAGTTTTGTAACCCCCAAATTATGGTATATATAAATATGTATATATCTGTATATATAGATATGTAAATATATATATATATATATATATATATATATATGTACATGTGTGCGCATAGATTTGTATAGATATGTACATATATATAAATATGTATATATATATATACATATGTATATAAATATGTATATATAAATATGTAAATATATATGTATATGTGTGTATACATATATATAAATATGTACATATATGTATATATATATATACATATATATAAATATGCATACATATGTATATATAAAGGTGTATATATATTTATACATATGTATATATATATGCATATATTTATACAGATAAATATATATATGCATATATATAAATATGTATATATAGATATATATAAAAGTATATAAATATATATGTATATATATGTATATAAATATATATAACGATATAAATTATATATATATATATATATATGTATATATATATATATATATATATATATATATATATATATATATATATATATATATATATATATATATATATATATGACGAGCGTATTTATAAACGATGTCTGCTTGCCCCTCAAGGAAGGAGCGAGGCGAAGTTAAAATATTTTTTCAATGTATAAATTTCTATAAAAATATGTAAATTTGTATATATATATATATATATACATATATATACATATGTATACATCACAAATAACGTAGACCATAAAGGTTTACTAGTATTATATAATCAGCTTAACGATATTGACTATTAGGAGAGTATTTATATTGGAGAATAGAATATACACAATTCCATTAATCATGAGGACGTTTTTATATTATTATTGATAATATTTGATGTATAGGTGACTATATGCTTACCTGCATTAGAGGATCTAAATTCAAGTTGTTTTATAGGTACGTTTTCTCAATAGAATGTCTAATCGCTTTTGTTATAGTAAATGACATGGGTAATAGTGCAAATCGATTGGAAGCATGTTTCATCCGTTATTACACTTATCAGATAAAAAAGGTACGTCATTACTGTACAAGCAATACTAGTTGAGAATGCTTTTTTTAATTCATTCAGGTGTGAAAACATTGGCCCAGTAACATGCAAAATGATGACCAGACAATTATTCACTCAACAATATTGACTTACATGATCGTGTAATTAACAGTTGTTTTCTGTCAATTGAGAAAACAACGGAAGTTTTTGAGGATCGCAATAATATATCACACAGCCGATCTATTCCATGCATATAATGATCTGTTTTAATTTTTATACTAGGACATGCGAATGTGTTGATGTCATATCACAAGCATCTTTTTCATAATATCTCATGAAACCGTCTGAAGCTGACAACACTTAGAAGTGATGACACACAAAACTGGTGGCCTTTTTTTCCCTGCCAGTCTCGATTTGATTAAGTAGATAGAATATGAACGGCAAATATTCACATCTCGGAAGATTTCCCTTGCCAATTGTTCAATCACCCTAAAGTATGATTTTGCCTCTCGACCATCGTTTTTAATAAAAACCATCCAGAGAAAGCCAATTGCAACAACGCTATTAATGCATACATCGTATTTGTCTGCTAACTTTATTATTGACTCTACGAATATGGGTCGCTGTTTGCATAACATGATAATGAATGAACGTAGCGGACATTCTGTTTGCAAAATGTTTCTTTAGGGCATTTGAAAAATGCGAACACCAATTATGAGAGCTGAATTCCGTTGCAAGTTTTAAAACGGTTGTTTCATTATTAGGAAATAGAAAGACTGACGTCCCCGTTAAGTTTGCGCGATTAACTATGCACGTATTATTTCAAGCTTTACAACCCGACTAGACACACACACATTACAAAATTAACGTGATCATGTAGCTGACGTTTTCAAGCAAAAATAAGGGCCAGCTACCCTCTTAAAAATATCTATCCGTTTAACCTTTTCATAATTTAATCATTAATTCATGAATAATAAGTGTACGTTATGTATCTATGATAACGTTTTATAAATTTACAAAAGAATCTAATTTGTGCCTTATAAGCACTAAATATTAAAAAAAACAAAACAAAAATAAAAATCATTCTGTATACTTTTCTTTGGTTTCTTCTTATTCCCAGCAAATTGGTACTTGTATTATAACGACAATTATTACCTTTAGACGGCATCAAAACATCGGAAACAATAGGCAATATTCTACATTGCGCTTCAAATTAAGTTTGTATGCTAAATATCTTCTTTTATAAAGTATGAACGAAAAAGACGTAGGAAATTGCTATTTCACCATAAAAACTGACAAACATATCAATAGACCTCTAGACGATGAGTAATGGGTATTAGTATGATATTAAAATTAACAAACCAAAGCGTATATATATATATATATATATATATATATATATATATATATATATATATATATATATATATATATATATAGATATATATAGAGTACAGAAAGTTGATAGATGAGACAAGTGATTGGTACCGTCGGTTTCAAGCCCGATAATTAGGACCGTTTAAGATATTAATATCAAGCTATCTTCAGCCAATACTAATCTATGATGAGATATGGATATCTTAAACGGTTCTAATTATCGGGCTTGAAACCGACGGTACCAATGACTAGTCTCATGTAACAACTTTCTGTGCACAAAATATAAATACGCTCTTATTTTTGGATTTTCCTTTTAATCGAGCACTCTGCTAGATTTCTTTTTTCAAAAATTTAATCATATATATATATATATATATATATATATATATATATATATAAACTGAATGTGTGTGTGTGTTTGTGTGTGTGTGTGTGTGTGTGTGTGTGTGTGCGTGTCTGGTCTCGAATAGGATCTTATATGGTGGACTATTTAAAAAAAAAATTATTACATATAATGATACAAGATGTATCGAGACACAGGAATGGGTATGTTTGATCTGGCAGAACAGTGGGCGATTAAAATTGTGGTGTCTGCGTTCGCGCCTGGTCCACAAAGTATGGAAATAATACCAAAAAGTGTTATCAGTGTTTTTGATATAGATGTACATGAGAATAATTTGATAAGTATCATTTAACTTAAATAGGGATGGTATAATAAAATTGTGAGGTCTGTGTTCGCGCCTGGCCTCCATAGGATGGAAATAGGCACACACTTTAATAAAGAATTTTCATATCTATCTGCGTAAGCATACTTTGATAATTATGTTTCTGTTTGAAGAAATATGGTATAATAGAATTATGGGGTGTTTGTTCGCACCTGACCTCAATAGAATGGAAATATGTCACAAAGTTTTACAAGGTTTTTTAATATAGATCCACAGAATATTGTGATAAGTGTTTCAGTGTGAACAGGTATGTTATAATAAATTATGGGGTTTATCTATATTATTTTTACTTTCATCATGTTTTGCTTTGGTTTTGATACCCCCAAATTCAGCCCAAATTTACTAGCCTTCAATTTCATAACCTATCATATTTTCCTAAATCAGAATCCATTTTCTGTATGCTGTTTTTGAACCCAGTCAACGACGGGTACTTTTGCTAGTATATATATATATATATATATATATATATATATATATATATATATATATATATATATATATATATATATATATATATATATATATGGGGGAGTTAAAAGAAAAGGGATAGAATCAATCCTTCTAGATGAGACGTTTCGGGATAATGCAAATCTCAACACATTATTTGGAAGCTTATGGAGAAACCAATGCAGTAAGAAAATTACGATATAACATATATATATATATATATATACATGATTGCAACCTCTTGCCAGACGAGTGCCACTCCCTCAGACATTTAAAATCCATGAACACAAATGCCTGAGGGAGTATCTATACAAAGATGATGTTACAGAGTCTTAGCTTTGTACGACAGCTAAGTCTCTCTCTCGGTTCAAAATGTTGAGATCCAGCAACAAGCAAGAGCAAGATAGCTAGCAACAAATAAAACTACAGACCAGCTTAATGCGGGTACTGGTCTCCAGCTTTATGGTTTTTAAATCAGAGATTTGCTTCTCCTAGAAAGGTTGCCTTCACCACGGCTTCCGGGAGCCCTCTCCACCCCAATACACATATACACGCAGACAAATATACACAGTGCTAGTTGGCCGTTGACCCAGAAAAAGAGTTCATTCGCCCTTTGGAAGGTCTTGTTTTTAATCCTTCAAGGAGACTAGCCGCCCTCCTCACCAAACAAGTCTGGTGGGGGAACCAGTTTAGTTGCCGGTGACCCGACAATGAGGCAGGTAGTACTGGGTTACATGGTACCAGTAGCATATGACATGACCTGACACACACACACACACATATATATATATACATATATATATATATATATATTTATTAACTCAATGAGGGCTATACATCACTTAGGACATAGGCTAAATGAGAACTCTCCTAGTCCGATTAGAAGCATTAGGCTTCGAAATACCATGGCATAAACGTTCTAACTTACCCTACCCCACTAATTGATGGGTCACCCTTATTGAATAAATTAATAAATGAATATATATTAGTATTTATGTTTTATCGTCTTTTTCAATCTTTATTGTTTGCTCTTTGCCTTTCTTTTTTATCTGTCTGTTTATATATATATATATATATATATATATATATATATATATATATATATATATATATATATAGTAATTTATAAAATATATATGGCAGTTAAGCTACACTGAATATTCTGCGTTTCATCCAACTATAGGATTCGTCAGGCTCATGCGCGAATGCTGTCGTTGCTTTTTGTTTTTATACATGTTGAGGATTACTAGTTGGCCAATCAGCTTTCTAGTATCCACCTCGCCCCTTCCTACCAGCCAATGGGCATGCATTTTATCAAACAAAGGATCTGTTTTAGAGCTAGGTTAGTGGTTTTAGGTGGCCGTTCTACTTCTTTATTTTATTTTTTTTATACATATAAATGTACCTATGTGTACACAATAATGCACATATATATATATATATATATATATATATATATATATATATATATATATATGTATATACATACATATGTGCGTGTGATCGTTTATGTATATTCATGTTTATTTAATTTATTTATTTGTTTGTTTTCTATTGTTATTGTTAGTTTTAAAGCTATTTTGTATCGCTATCCTAGAGTAAGTTTTATTTTGTGAACACAGTTCTTTGCTATTTCCCGCCTACAGTTTAATAGATTTTGAGGTTCTTTAAAGTACAGGATAGAAAATTTTTCATGGAAGCATAATTTACATGGGTCGTCTAAATGTCTGCATGTGGTAGCTTGTCTTATTATTTTCCATTCGACTACCGGCGAATGTCCGCTTTCTTTGAGTTCCCAGTATTTATTCGCTAGTGTTGTTTTTATACGGTGGTTTTTATTTTTGAATGTGCTTTTGAAGTCATAGTATCGGGTTTTGAAATCTAAGGAAGTCATGTCTATGTAATATTTTTTGTTATTCGGGTTTCCTTTTGCAAATATTGTTGCTTGATAGACTACGCTTTTTGTTAGACATTTGTTTTGGACTGGGCAAAGTGTGCGGTGTCTACAATTGCATTTATCTTGTTCGTTATTAGTATTTTTATTTATGGTATGGTTGTACTTGTCCGGAGTTGGTTTGTTATTATTATTATTATTATTGTTATAGTTATTGTTGTTATTATTATTATTATTATTATTATTATTATTATTATTATTATTATTATTATTATTATTATTATTATTTCTGCCCGTGTTGTTTTTATTTCTGTCCTGGTGTCTACTTTTTTTATTGTTTATTTTGTTGTTGTTTACATTGTTTTCATTTTGTATTTTGTTATTATGTGCCTTAATTATCATCTCCTAATTTTCGCAACAACTGTAAGATAACTTCAAGGTATTTTTATTGAAGATTTTGTGTAAGGGGTTGGTTGCGGGAAAGTGTTTTTCAATAAGATCTAGACATTTCTTGCCAAGTTTTGTTTTTAACATTTGATTGTATGGGGCCGTATACCAAATTATAGTTCTTTTTCTTCTGTTTTTAATTTTATTATAGTTGTTGGTGTTTTGTTGTTTATATTTGATATCTATATTTTTGTATCCACTGTTTTTAGGGCTGTTTCGTAAATATTGGATAACCTGTTAAATGCATTTTCATCGCTTGAGTTATTACTGAGTCTACTTACGATCGAGTTAGGAATATGTTTTATAATTGATGGTGGGTGGTTGGACTTAGGGTTTACGTAAATTGGAGTAACGTTATCTTTTAAGTATGGTTCATATGTTTTTTTTTTTATCTAAGTTTAACGTGACGTCCAGGAAGTTTGTTATTTTTATGTTAGCTGATATGTCCGCTTTTAGGCCTAATTTTTTCATTTCTTTGTGTATGATTTTCTTAAAGTTTTCTCCCTTGACTTTGTTGGAGTTTTTTATTATAGCTAGTCCGTCATCTCTATATAGGCCGATATCCGTAGTATCGAATATGCTTGTGAGGGTATATAGAATGAATAATCCCACAAGATCTGATGCCTCTGCAGAGTCTCTGGCACCCATCGCCAAATCGAATGAATTTTTCATTTTATTTTTTATCCATTGGTTATTGTTATTTATTAGAACTGATTTTCTACATTTTTTATTATGTTGATTTCTTCTGAGGATATATCAGTGTATACCTCGGCAAATTCTAAGACAATGTTAAAAAGTTCTTCGGATATCGAGGGATAAAAGTCTATGATGTCAAACTGTATGAACGTACATTTATCTTTGTTTTCTATATTTTTAAACCAGGTGATTGATTCGGTAGTATTTGCCCACTAGTTTAGTTCTAGGTCCTGTTTGATTTGTTTGTTTACTCTAGAAAGTATAGTTTTGCTAATTCTACCTATTTCTGGTTTAGTTGGATTTATCAGGCGGGTGCTGGGATTATTATCAAAGTCCCGTTTGTGGTCTTTAAGCAGAATGTATGACTCTCTAGGTTTCAATTTGCCAACTTTATCGCTAATTTTTAGTTTATCGGTAATTTGTTTACTTTCAGTATTTATTATATCTATGTAATCGCATTCGTTTGTGTCTAGTTTTTTGTAGTTTTTTGTAATGTTTTCTGTGAATAGTTTATTATATTCTTGCTTATCTATTTTATAAAGTTTCTTGTTTTATCTGCTTTTACAAAGATTTTATTAGAGTTGTTTATGTTTCTAACGATTTTGTCTAGTTTCCGTTGGAAATTGGTAGGTTGATTGTGGAATTCTAGGTTTTTAATTACGTTTAAAAGGTCATTTTCAAAGTTTATCAAAAGCTCTACTGTTTTCGCATTTTTAAGGGTTTTACAACCATAGGATTCTTTTTTGTATACGTTTTCATTTTTAAGGAAGAAATTTGCTCGCCATCGCATTCGGCGTATTAGTTCATCTGTTTTTTTGATTAATTTAATAATATAGCTATGCTTGCTGGGTGTGGGGATGTTTTTTAGCGATGTTTCGAAATTAACACTTTCCATATCTATTTTTAATGTGGTGAAATAAATTCTTTTGAAAGTGCTCGACTTTTTTAGGAGCTAAGTATAACTATTTCATTTATTCACATAAATTTACTATACGAAAGTATAGATTTATGCGTAAACTTTAAAAGTGCTCAATACGTAGGTAGAGCTAGTTTGTAATTTATAAAATATATATGGCGATTAAGCTACACTGAATATTCTGCGTTTCATCCAACTATAGGATTCGTCAGGCTTATGCGCGAATTCTGTCGTTGCTTCTTGTTTTTATACATGTTGAGGATTACTAGTTGGCCAATCAGCTTTCTAGTATCCACCTCGCCCCTTCCTACCAGCCAATAGGTACATTTATATGTATAAAAAAAATTAAATAAAGAAGTAGAACGGCCACCTAAAACCACTAACCTAGCTCTAAAACAGATCCTTTGTTTGATAAAATGCATGCCCATTGGCTGGTAGGAAGGGGAGAGGTGGATACTAGAAAGCTGATTGGCCAACTAGTAATCCGCAACATGTATAAAAACAAGAAGCAACGACAGAATTCGCGCATAAGCCTGGCGAATCCTATAGTTGGATGAAACGCAGAATATTCAGTGTAGCTTAATCGCCATATATATTTTATAAATTACTAACTAGCTCTACCTACGTATTGAGCACTTTTGAAGTAAATACTTAAAGTTTACGCATAAATCTATACTTTCGTATAGTAAATTTATGTGAATAAATGAAATAGTATTATATATATATATATATATATATATATATATATATATATATATATATATATATATGGTAAAACTGGTAATTAGTAAAAAAAACTATAAGAGAGTGCTAAATACTATTGCAGAGCAAAGATGTATTTTATTTTTTTATTACCGTTTTATCTGTTTGGCTACATATGTTTCCGATTTTGGAGCATGTTTACGATCCGACACCTTCGTCAGTCCTCGTAGAAGTGGTTGTTAGTCATTATAAAAAAAAGTCGCTTTTAAGAAAAAAAGAAAGAAAAGGTGAGTCGGAGAGGCGGGTGTTGACAATATATAAGTTTTGAACGTTAAATATACATTCGATTGTATTGTGTGTGTGGGGGCAGAAGATTCAGGTAGGCGTGGTTTGAGATATATGAATATAGGGAGGGGGAGGTGGAGAGAGGGTGATAAAGAGAAAAACGGGGGGCTAAGATTAGGAGGGGGAAAATTTCATTATTTTTGTTTTAAATTTTAACTGGCTTGTGTTTGTTTTTTTCGCAAGGTATATTAATAGATAGAAAGATGGAGAACGAGAGGGGAAGAGAGGTACAGCAAGAGGGAAATAGAGACAGAGAGAGAGGAAAAGGGTTAGTGTAGATGTCATTTTTTTAATGTTCGTTTAAATGTTTGTCCTTGCATGTCTGCTAGTTCTTTGTCGTTTATAATGGATTTATTTTATATTACATAGGTTAACGCACGCGCACATTCGCATACATGCATACACACACACACACACACACACATATATATATATATATATATATATATATATATATATATATATATATATACATATGTACACTTCTAGGCAGCCACAGACAGACACATACGTACACGCGCACCCATATAAACAAAGTAAATGCAGATATATATGGGTTCATAAGTAGACATACACACATACACAATTCTCATGCATATATATATACATTCATAAAGGTATATAGACACATATACATATATATATATATACATATATATACACACAGGCCAAGTTATATAAGTATATGTGGAGGTCTTAAGGAAGAAGCAGATGTACATACACACATGCATGCATACCCATACATATGCATCCACTCTTACACACGTATATGCAATTACATAAATATAGATATTAATAAGTGTTAATAAAAATATAAGCACGTAGACACAGATAGGCACACACATACAATCATATATATATATACATATATATATATATATACATATTCACATATATACATACATGCACCTATTTATACTAAGTAAATAAGGTAAAGTTAGGATAAATACACAACAATACATAAATAAATAAGAAAAATAATATAAAAATAATATTTAATTAAATTGAAAATAAATAAAAATATTAAATTTTAAAATTAAAAAAAGAATTAAAATTAAGAAAGTAAGCAGATGGTCGTGGTTATATTGCGAGGTCAGGAAACTGTATCGCAAAGTTTCCATATATATAGTGGGTGGACCCTAAAACTGGTGAATTCGGCATATACATACACACATGCACACATACACACACATATATATATACATATACATATACAATATACCTACATACATATATATATACCAAGCAAAAAAGGCAAAGCTAGCATAAGAAGGTAATTAATAACAGATAATAATAGATAAATAAATAAATAAAAATGTACGGTTGCAGTTAACGAGAAGAGGCGGGGTAGATGCATCGGAAATTCACACACATATGGGCTGGGCCACCAACCTGGCGCTTTGGGCAGTGGCTTCGTTTGATTTCACTTTCAGAGCTAAATGCATCGCTAATATAGGCACCCACATAATATATAAACACAAATTTGCACATATTTATGTGCATATCTCTCTACACACATTTGTGAGTGTACATATATGTATAAGAATTGTGCATACGTGTGTATGTCTACTTATGAACACATATATGTCTGCATTTACTTTTTTATATATGTGCCTGAGGAATTCTAGAGTGGATGAAACGCCGAATATTCAGTGTAGCTTAATCGCCATATATATTTTATAAATTACTAACTAGCTCTACCTACGTATTGAGCACTTTTGAAGTAAATACTTAAAGTTTACGCATAAATCTATTAAATATTAATATTATGTGAGTAAATGAATTAGTTATATATATATATATACATATATATATATATATATATATATATATATTAAATACTTATGCATGAAAGAGAGACTATAATTCTATTCAAACTGAGAGTATAATGACACACATATTCTTTATAAATTGTGAGTCCACTGTGGACATTATAGAGATAATCCTTAATTCAAACAACACCAGCGAATAATAATTATTATTTTAATACTAATTCCAAACCAAAAATTCAATCCGTTGTTATTTTTGGTGGGATATGTTAGATTATTCTATTGCTTGAGAAAGTATCTGGCTGCGGGAACAATCTTTTACCTATATGGGATTCAGCTTCTCCCAAAACAAAATACTGCTGCCACGGCAATGCAGTGGAAAATTGCAGAACTAAAACAAAATATATTGAACATGATATTTTCTCATTTCTGCACAGAAAGTACGTTACATCTCACTCTCTTTTTCTCTATTTCTCTCTCTCTTTCTTCATTTAGTTTTCTTGTATTTCCATGGCATATGCGCCATTGTACTCAGATTGTTTTTTTCATCTAGTCAAATATGCATTGCAAGAACGTGTATTTTTATATGAGGAACACATTTCTTTTGGAATCTATGTGTCTAGAATTGGAAGGAATTTATATGGAGAGAACTTCTGGTGATGGCAGTTAACCTGAGAAAAATATTATTACGGTAATGTCCTATTTTAATATTAGGAATTTGTCATCTTTAAATGCAATACCCAATAAGGTTTGGCATATATCGCCACATGAAAAAAAAAACACATTAAACGCAGTTCATACAATTTAACAATGTGTGTACTACGTAAATGCGTTTAATTTATTGGTTGGTAGAAGTGTACATATGTCTGTATGCGAATGTGCCCTTGTGTTTACCTATGTAATATAAAAAACCATTATAAACGACTAGGAACTAGCCGACGTGCAACGACAAACTTTAAAACGAACTTTAAACTATTTAATGAAATTTTAATTCAATTGCAAATGATAATAATATAAAAGTAAATCTATATATCCAGCACGAGAGCGATTGAAAGGCGTACTCCCTAAAGCTTCACAAATCCGACATAAACATTTTCAAATCTGTAAGGAGTAAAAATCTGGGGATTGCAACTCCCAGGATAATTAGATTGTCGTTTTTTAACTCTGATAACCGGAGAGACACACAACCAAGTGACTTCCTTTTCTTCATATTTCTCTCTCTTTCAAACAGTCAAGATGAAACAGATACCGTTCCAATGGAATTAACCACACGACAGCGCGCTTAACTAAACCAACAGTCTCTCATGAACCGCAAGTAACGTTACTCCTTCTCAACGAACTCTTCTTCTTTCGATCTAAATCCTTAATATTTCTCATGTAAATTTATGTAAATAAATCTGCATTCTTTCGCTGATATACACCGGTATGTTTTAATCGTCATTATGCGACCTTTTTCTTTTCAATCCTTCTACCATTCAATTCATACAACCAACAATGGGCCTGAGATCGTCTATAACACAAGTAGACCATCCTGTCCTCCCTACAGCACAAATACGGCCTTAGTCACGTATGAAGAAAATGTACAAATAACGAGCGGAGAATAATAGTCCGGTAAATTCCAATAAAATATATATGTAATAATGGAGATTACGTGTAGATTTGTAAAACTAAACTCATCAGATCTCTCATGATATTTAAGAATATCTTTTAAAGATTGGAAAATATGATTTTGGGTACTCCTGCAGTATTTTACCCACCAATTTCACGATCTTAGCCGAGCGTTGATCGACATCCGTCGGAAAACGCCGGAACATGGCGAGCGGTACCATACTCTATCAGCCAATCAGGGCGCTTCAAACGAACGCGCAGCAGACGAATAATTTTCATTGAAATTACACACATAGCGTTTCATTTCAGTTATTTTATTGTTCAAAGTAGAAATACACAGCCTTTCATTTCAGCTATTTAATTTAGCGATAAAAAAAAACAAAAAACCGGGAGCTGTTGCAAACATATTTATGCGAATTTATGTGGAGACAAAAATTTGGACACAACCCTTTTGTCTCCATAATAAATCAAATCGCGGAAGGCTACCCGGTTTGGGAAGGAGCTTCTTTCCACATCCTCTGAAAACCCTTTGTTCCCTACTTTGCCTCTCTACAGTCAGTAGAAAATCTTCCAGTCGGAACTAAAGATAAACAGTAATTGTTGTCCCCCCCCAAACATTACTGAAAAAAAAACAAACAAAAAAAAACATTGTTGTTACTGTTTAATAACGTTTTGTTAAAAACACAAAAAAAAACATTGAAGTGTTTATCACTGTTGCTTACCCCCCCCCCCCAAAAAAAAAAGCTATCGGAAAACAAAATGAACCAAAAAAAAAAAATATTCAACAAAATAAATTTATTTTACTTTAAAAAAACTTACGGTAAGTGTTTGTGATTTATTTTATCCAAATTTTTTGTATTAATTTTATCCATTTTGTTGTGTGTGTGTGTAATATCTTTTCCTTGTATTGTTGTTGCTATTCACATACTTTTAGCGTTCTTGCACCGTAGTTCCGAATTCTCGGCTTTCGTCGGCGTTAACGCCGAAAGCGTTCGTCAACGCTCGGCTAAGATCGTGAAATCGGTGGGTAAAATACTGCAGGAGTACCTGATTTTGTTTTAATATGAGTTTATTTGCCCTGATCCATGCGTCTTCTCATCCACACCGGACGGAGGCTTTTCCTTTGTTACTTTGTGTGAAATCTGGTAGTTAGAATTTCATAAACGGGACTACTTCAGACAGGTTAGCGCTCGCAAAAGACATGCATGCAGTCCTGTTTTTCATGTAAATTACAATGTAGCCGTTTTCTAGGTTAATGTAAACAAATGTTCGACGCATGAAATTAAATTTAGTACGTTTAAAGTAACCATTTTTGATATTTTCTTTGAAATTTCTAATGTAAAAGTGCCACATTCTTTATTTCAGTACCTTATTCCTCGAGTGTATTTTTGCCTTGAATATTGAGGACTATTTAGTACTAATATAAACGACAAACTATATATATATATGTGTGTGTGTGTGTGTGTGTGTGTGTGTGCAAGGTGGAACGATAAATTAGTCGCCCTAAAGAAAACAACACTACAGTTTTGATTGAGATTGTCGGACTGACTTCCTCATCTTGGTTGTTATTGTCACAACATTTCGGCCGTTTTGCCCTCCGGCCGTCGTCAGGTGTTTTGTATCGAACTGGGGAACCGTTTGTTAGGAGTCTCGAACCCAACCCTTTATTATTATTATGGGGGTACCGCGTTCGGACTCCAGCTAGGCCTTGGGACATAGTTGCCGATTCTCTGTTTTGAATGTTACTTTTTCACTGCATTCGTTCAGGATTGAACTCAGCACCTTTAGGTAACTGTAAATTTTGATACGTCTAGGACCACTCGGCCATATGTCACTAGGACAATTCTTAGTTGGTTTTTGTTAATTTTAAACCTATGTTGTTATTCAAGGTTTTCTCTCTCTATCAGAGGTATCCAAATTACATTCAGCTCTATGCTTGGTTCGGACACTTCTGATAGAGAGAGAACATCTTGAATAACAACATAACTGACTCGGATGTAAGCGTTACACATAAAATATATAAATAACATAAACGCTATCGTATTAATATATAGATAAAATATAATTAAAATGTTAAAGCTTCTATTCGAAACAAAGTAAGATATCTAGTTTATTTAATATAATTAAAGAGAAAAAGAAAAAAAGTATGGAAACAGCCATATGTTCAATATGCCATACATTATGAATATACACTGGGATATAAAAAAAAAATTAAAGTAAATTTGATAGGAATATTCTTCAAATTATTGATTTGATAAACACTTTAATGAGCATACTAAACTCATAGCTATATCTATAATAAATATAATAGCAAAAAAAAACAAACACAACATGTATGTCCTACAAACGATGAGTAAATAAAATATTACTTTGATTACATAAATAAAGAATGATTTCACAATAATAACAAACGTTTTAATTTCAAGTGTAGTGTAAAATTTAGCTTAATTAATGGAACTGTTACTTAAATAGTGTTGTATATTGGTTTATATTCGAGGAGATGATATATTAAAACGTGTCATGTCTTATCTAGTGGATGTAAGATATTGTTCTTTTAAATGAAAGATAATAAACGTATAAATCGTATGTATGTTGTTAGCCAGGGGACATGATATTGACGTGTAAACTTAGCCATGTTGTATCAGACTGATCATACGGGATATTTTTACAGTTGATATATAAGAAGAATCATACATGCTTCATACCTTTTGTTCTTGAAGAGTTCTTCTGTATTTTCCCGCTGGTCCGTGATGAACCATGAAGCGATCACCATCCAATTGAGACATCTGTTCTTATTTGTGAAACCATTTAAAACAACTCTTTATATTTTTATATTATAAATTTATTACAGTTGTCTCAAATGGTTTTCACACGATCTGCAGTTAGTCTAAATTTTCTGTTCATACAGCCCGCTCCTAGCTATCTGTCCACCCCTGTCTAGACGTCTGTTCGCTCTCGTGGTCAATCCTCAACTCTCTGAATCTCTCCAAAACTAACTACATCACGTGTTCTCTTACGTCACCTAATTACGTGTCTCAGACCATCCTAATGTTTCCATCTAGTAATTTTTTATCTAAATCCAAAAGAATGTTTACATCTATTTTCTATTTTCGCATTCTTTTTGCGATTTACACGTCAATCAATTCTTCCGCAATTTAATTGTTTATTTTTCTAATCATACTAACTGATCCAGTAGCAGTGTCAGAAATTTCGTGAAAATAGTGAATAATTCCACCCCATCTTTCCAAGCTTATAACTCCTCGAAAAATGTAATTCAAGCCCTAATTTTTTTTTTCAATTAAAGGAGTAAGGACCAAGGTTTTAAAAAAAAAAAATAAAAAAATAAATAATGTGTGTTTTTTTTTTTAAAAGGTTTTAAACTTCGGACTTTACAGGTAAATTTCTAAAAAAGCGATTTTTTTTTTGTTTTTAATTTGAATATATAATTTATTGACCTTTTCTCTTCAATTTGTGATATATAAAACTATTAACCATAAATTAATTATTTACTTTTTAATAGACATTTCAAAATGAGAGGCGTAAATTATTCGACCCCCTATCTTTCAAAGCTTATAACTCCTCGAAAAATGTAATTCAAGCCCTAATTTTTTTTTCAATTAAACCAGCAAGGACCAAGGTTTCATTAAAAAAAAAAGACAAAAAGAAACAATGTGTTCTTATAAAATAAGGTTTTAAACTTCGGACTTTACAGGTAAATTTCTAAAAAAGCGATTTTTTTTTTGTTTTAAATTTGAATATATTATTTATTGACCTTTTCTCTTCAATTTGTGATATATAAAACTATTAACCATAAATTATTTACTTTTTAAGAGAAAGTTGAAAATGGGTGACACTTGGGGGGGCGTGAATTTAAAAAAAAACGTTTGTCTAAAATATTATATTCGGTTTATTGGAAAGAACATAAAATTTCACATTGACCCTGAAAATATCGTAAAAATAGAATCAATAGAAAAATTTTGATAGATTTTTAAAATTTAAAAATTTAAAAATATTGAGTTTAAAAATTGCAAAATATTGAGTTCGGAAAATTCATTACTGTTTAAAAAAAAAAATATTTTTATTACTTTTAAAACAACTGTAATAGTTTATTTTGGAAGTATAATCCATAAAGAAAATAAATAACCCACTTTTAACAGAGAAATTACGAGATTTTTATATTGTATTCGCAGTTTTGTGTTAGGGGTGTCAAAAATTCCTACAAAAATTCTGATACTGCTACTGATCCAGTGAGCATCCGTCGCTCAAATCAATTAATAAGAATACAATAATAATAATAATAATAATAATAATAATAATAATAATAATAATAATAATGTTTTGACCATTGCTCCATGGTGGTGATGGTATGGAGCCCCGCGCGCTTCAAGACTTCTGTGTCAGGAATTGTCTTGTCAGCGGATGTTGAGAAGATTACGGAGGCATCTGAGGTGGAAGCAATTCAGCTGTTTTTCATGTCTTTTATATGGCGTCCAAGTTTCACAGCCGTAGAATAGGGTTGTCAGGACGACTGCTCGGTATACTTTCAGTTTGGTTGCGAGTGTAATTCCTTTCCTCTTCCACACATTGTCTCTAAGTCTTCCAAATGCACTGCTCGCTGTGGAGGTCCTATGGTTAACCTCAATGTCAATGTTGGCGATGAGGGTGAGGGTTCTGCCAACGTAGGTGAATTGCTCCACAGATTGAATCTTCTGCCCTTTGACAGTGATGCCAAGTTCGTGGTATGTATCTTCTGGGGCGGGTTGGTACATAACTTATGCCTTCTTTGTACTGATGGTGAGACCAAAGTTGTCACAACTGGTGGCGAATCCGTCCATTTGACGTTGCATCTCTATCTCATTTGGAGCGTTAAGGGCGCAGTCATTGACAAAGAGAAGGTATCTGATGGCGGTTTCCCTCATTCTCGTGACTCCCTGCATTCGTCTGATGTTGAACAATTTCCTGTCACATCTGTACTTGATGTCAATGCCAGAGTGACTGCCTTTGAAAGCGTCCTGGAACATGGCAGAGAAAACCATGCTGAAGAGCGTCGGGGCTACGACACTCCGTTGGTCACAGGGAAGGGCTCTGAGGGGTCGCCGTCATCCAGGACACAGGCGGTCATTCCCTCGTGGAACTGCCTGACAATGGCGATGAACCTGTCTGGACAACCAAATTTTTCCATGATCCGCCAGAGGCCATTTCGGCTAACAGTGTCGAACGTCTTGGTCAGGTCAACGAACGTGGTGTAGAGGCTACGGTGCTGCTCGAAACACTTCTCCAGCAGTTGGCGTGCAGCAAAGATCATATCAATCGTCCCGCGGCCCGCTCGAAAGCCACACTGGCTCTCGGGAAGACGACCATCTTCAAGGTGCACCAGCAGGCGGTTGAGAAGGACGCGGGCAAGATCTTCCTGGCGATGGAGAGAAGGGATATCGCGCAGTGGTTGTCAGATGACTGACGATTTCCCTTGCATTTGTAAATGTGAACCATAGTAGTATCAGGAAAATCTTGGGGTAGTTCTGCACTCTCCCACATGGATTGAAAGAGTTCTGTCAGTCTTACAAGCAGTGGAGGTCCACCAGAATTGTATACTTCTGCTGGAATTGAGTCGGGGCCAGGGGCCTTCCCAGAGGAAAGTTGCTTGATTGCTTTGCTTACTTCCTCTGACAAGTGTGGGATGTCGAGCTCCTCGTTGATAGGCTCCTGGCGTAGTCGGTCGATGGCTTCATCGTTGATGGAAGATGGCCGGTTTAGCACGCTGTTAAAGTGCTCTGCCTATCTATCAAGGATCTGCTTTTTGTCATTCAAGAGATTTGTTCCATCGGAGCTAAGCAGAGGGGAAGAGCTTGAGGACTGGGGGCCATAGACAGCCCTCAGCGCATCGTAAAACTTCCTCATATCATGGCTATCGGCATGCTCCTGGATCCCATCTGCTTTTGCGCTGAGCCAGGCATCCTGCATGGAGGGTTGTCTGGCTGCATCTTGTTGATGAAGGCAGCTTTCTTTGCGAAGCACTTGGGGTCACTCTGATGTGCACGGAGAAGTTGGCCTTTCTCCTTCAGGAGGGTCTGAATCTCAAAGTCATTTTCATCAAACCAGTCCTGGTACTTCTTTTTCTTGGGTCCAATGATTTCGAGAGCGATGGAGTAGGTGGAGTCTCTGAGGTATGCCCACTGATTTTCAATAGTGTCCGAGATTGTAAGGGGGACAGATAGCTTGTCGTTGATTGCTTCCTGTAGCTCATGGATGGCATCTGGAATTTTCAGTTTCTCCACGTCAAGGCGCTTTGTGACTTTCTGGCCCTGATGCAGCCTCTTGGGTTGGATGTAGAGACGCATTTTTGATATGATCAGGCGGTGGTCTGTCCAACAGTCGGCACCACACACAACCTTGTTCAACCTTACATCTCTCCTGTCCTTTGCCCTGATGATAATGTAGTCGATCAAATGCCAGTGCTGGAAGTGTGGGTGCATCCACGACGTCTTGCTACGGGTGGGTAGGCGAAACATGGTATTGGTGATGGAAAGGTCGTGCGCAGCGCAGAGGCTGAGTAGCCGTAGGCCGTTGCTATTGCACTTGCCCACTCCATGGTGGCCAAGGACCCGGTTCCAAGTGAAATGATTAGTGCCAACGCGGGCAATGAAGTCGCCGAGGACGATGAGCTTCTCTCTCTGCGGAGCAGTGGAGATGAGGCTTTCCAGACCTTCATAGAACTGGTCCTTGGTATCTTTGCGATTAGTCATGGCTGGTGCGTAGGCGCTGATCAGTGGGGCGGTTCTTTCCTTGTTGAGCGGGAGTTGCATCTTCATCAGCCGGTAATTAATGCCGTTCGGGATGCTGACAAGCTTCCTCACGTGCTCAGTCTTGATGGCGAAACCAACGCCAGCCTCTCTGCGCTACTCGCTTCTGCGTCCACTCCAGAGAAAGGTGTAGCCGCCCCCTTTATCTGTCAGTTGACCCTTGTCTGAGAGGCGAGTCTCACTGAGGGCTGCGATGTCTACCTTACAGCGGGCAACTCCCTTGCTACAAGAGGAGTTCTTCTTTCTGGTTGGTCAGCTCCGGTGTTGTCGAGAAAAGTACGAATATTCCATGATGCTTAGGTAGCACCAACCCTTTCTTTTTCATGTCTCGACCGCTGTGAGGGAAACCCCGCCAGCCAGGGTATGCTAGCCAGAGGTGTTGGTGAAGCAGCTATGTTTAGGACTCCTTATATCGCCCCGTCCTCATGCCATGGATGCGAGCAGAGTGATCCTCAAAAGGACTGCTCGGTCGGTCAGCCAGTTGCCTGCCCCCTCCCCCGTCGATGCTTCGGTCGAGTGGAGTGCGACCAGTTTCTGGGCCGGCTGTGTGCAGGTTTGCAGCTATAGCTCCGAGTGATTTCCGCACCTGTTGCTTTGCCGCTCGCCCATCGCCACAGGGCTTGGTGTTGACGCAATGTTTGACACCCTGACTTGCGCTGGATTTGGATTATAGTGAGGGGGACTTGCGCTGCATCAGCCTCACTGTCACGTCCTGGCCCGCCCAATTCCAACGGCAAGACATAGTCGAGACGGCGGGGGACGAAAAAGGATGCAGGAGCTGCCGGAGGGAGGCAAGTATGCCGTCCAACCGTCTACGGGGCTCAACTCCGTCGTTTCTGTCGGGGTTGCTCCCCTAGCCTTATCCATTTCCATGGCTCTCACAAGGCAGTGAGGCCATTTGACCCATGGCTGGGATAGGGATTGGTAATGTGTCAGGGCATGTTCACACGTCGGTGGGCCGTAGCACAGTCCCTCTGGGACTCCCTACTGTTCCGAGATCCTCTACTGATTCAGCCTGGAGTCGCATGACAGCCAGTTACCGTGTGTGACCACGAGGAGGAATAGCAGAAAACTTGATGATGTAGAGCCTCTGTACTGGCAGGAGAAGACTTACGCACTAGGCTTCTCGTTTCGCGCAAGGCTAACCAGTGGTGGTTGCTGAGAGCGAGATGGTGAGTAGGCCAAGACGCTACCTTATAGCTAACACACTTGCCCGTCACATCACCCTGTGTGCATTGCACACACACACACACACACACACACATATATATATATATATATAAATATATATATTTATATATATATATATATATATATATATATATATGACCGTGTCAATCGCTTTATTGCAGATTAATAAAATATTAATATTCACTAAAATCACTACAAAATGAAATATGGATCATCAAATGACTGCTTCAAAAATTTTTATTAAAATCCATGCAATATTCACGAAGTTAAGAAATTTTAATTATTATGAAGTAATATATACTGTCCATCGCTTTATTGCACGTATTTTAAAATGCCCCAAAAAAGGGGGGATTAACAGTTATCGAAAAGGAAATGATTGTTGCTGGACTCACATAAGGATTGTTCCTCAAAGATTCGGAGCTGGAAGGGAATCCAAGAATTTGGCTTCATTTATGAACACCTATAACACCAAATCCAGAAAAGCTAAGGGCACCAGGAGAAATATTTCACATCGTGATATTCGGAAAATTCGTAAGGAAGTCAACCGATACCCAAACAGCACTAGTGCTTTCGTTTTTGCAAGAGCTGGAATCGCCCCAAGATCCAAACAGGCCAGATGTAATGTGTTGAATAAGATGGCAAGAAATATCAAAATTATTCCAAAGCCTCCATTAAGCAAACAACATGGGAGGAAACGAAAGGCTTAGGCAGAGAATTACATGAAAATGCCTTTCCAACGTGGCCAATTTACAAATGGGATCCGTGCTACTCTTGACGGTTCGGATAGATGAGTGTAAGTTTGGAACTAGAACTGAACTCCAACCCCTTACAGAGTTTATCGCCAACGAGGGGGTTGAGTCATCATATTTTCGTCAATAATCGTTGGGGAGAAGTTGGGTGGACCATTCCAAGATCCAGAGGGTGTAAAACATACCAGGAATGCGTACACGGCCTTTTCGGATAAACATTTGTCACCATGGCTTGAATATCTACCATTGTCACGTCGCTAGCAGATGATTTTTATGTATGACAATGCACCATCTCATTCTGCTAGGGAGACTGCAGCCTTCCCAGAATCCATGGGCTTCTTTGGAGAAACTATCATGACCTGACCACCGTGTTATTCAGATTTTAACCGCATTGAATATCTATGGTCAATATTAAAAGGGGTTTTTACGAGGAAAGAAAGCAATTTACTTCAAAAGATGCCTTGTGAAGAACATAATTGATATTGCTAAAGCCATAACTCCTTTTTGAGATAAAACCATTGACCTCCCCGGGGAACAAAAGGTTGTTTTAAGTTATTTAAAAAAAATGGTGGATACGTAAATAAATAATTCATTTATTTGAGGCTAAGCATCTAGGGTTTGCATTTCCTTATTTTTCTTTGAAAGGAAAATATAATAAAAAGAAGTTATCATAAGACATTGTATTTTGGGTCTAAAACAACATTTTATGAGATCTGCAATAAAGCGATGGGCAGTGAAAATCCCACGATAAAGAATAAAATGTCATAACTTTGTGAGTATTGCATGAATTTGATCAATTAAAAAAAAAACTAACTAACCTTAAAGCAGTCGTTTGATGATATAAATTTTCGCTTTGTTTGACGTATATTTAGTGAAATATTGATATGTTACTAATCTGAAATAAAGCGACTGACGCAGTTTAGTTATATCATATGCGTTATATCGTATCATATATATGATATTTATATCATATATAGACAGTTATATCATATATAGATAGTTAAATATCACACACCCAGACATATATATATATATATATGTATATGTATATAAACGAAAGTGGTATAATTAATTATTAATACTTATAATTCATGAGGCATAAAGAACGATACGTATACTAAGTGGGTTTGTATAATGCATGCTTTTATACTATTTTCTATATACAGACGTACACCGAGTTTCCATTATAATATAATATGTGTACATTATTAGACCGATGCGCATAAGCATTAACATAAGAAATACTTCCTGGCACAATTTGTTCCTCATAAAACAAGATAAAAGAATGTGCTCACCGACTTATATAATGATCTAGTTCACCAAGAAATTAAAGCTCCTGAGGTATTTTGAGATATATTATCTGCTTCGTTTTCACCTATGCACTATTTCTAATGTATCCGGTAACCGGATCTAAGTAAATATGAACATATATAAATATATGCGTGAACCAACTTTGTTAACAAATCCGTATTTCCAACTTTGCTTAGAATATCAATAACGGTCGTTGTCGTTAGAGATGTATTAGTCGCGGCACACGACGAAATTAAGAAGCATGTTGCTAAGCTTCTGAGTAATGCGAGTAAATAAAATCTCATTTCAGGTCGACTAGAAAAGCATTAACAACACTTGATATTTATATTTTCTAGTGATTCATGATATAATTAATGTGTACCGTTGTTTTAGTCGCGTAAGCTGATTTAAAATCACCTATATACGCTATATTCATTTAATCGTCCAACCGCCATGGATATTAGCATGTCGTCAAAATTACAACAGAAACATTATTTAAGAGATATTTTATTCAATAAATTCATAATAAAGAAGTTATGTAGAACTTAATTGTCACTAGTAAATTCTATGTGACTTCCACTATAGTAAGCATTGTTAGAATCGAAATTTTAATAATATATATTTATAATTAATATTTCATATTCTATAACTAATATTATAAACACACGCGCATACGCTACACGGGCACACACACGTACACACACAAACACACACACACATACACACACACACACACATATATATATATATATATATATACTCATGAGCCAATATATATATATATATACTATATATATATATATATATATATATATATATATATATATATATATATATATATATATATATATACACACACACACTCATGAGCCAAAAAAAAAATGGGCCAAGCGGGAAAGAAGGAAGAAATCAATTTTTCAATATTATCCTATGAATTTTTGTCAATTTTATTGAAAATTTCTATTTTGCAGATTATTATTATTATAGCATATAATAATAAGTGTAAAAATTAATCCTAAAATTGGTAAGACCGCATCTTGGGAAGGATATAAAGAAAAAACGAAATTCAGGATTAAGGCAGTCGAAAATGATTTACAAGTAGATTTTGATATTTTAAGAAAAAAAATGTGAAAACACCTCTTTCTGTAGTGAAGCAAATTGGTCAAAGATTCGGAGTTGAACGTTTGGTAAAAGGGAAATCTGGATCTGGTCCCCCTAGAACATCCACTTTAAAGGACGACCATAGGCTTGAATTAACTGTTTTGAAGGATTAAAAGAAAACTTACGTTAACTATAGCAAAGAATTCAGAACAGGGGATGGAAATTCTCTTTCTAGATATACAATATCACGACGAATGAAAGAAATGGAATTTTCTTCTTTAAGGTGTGACAAGAAGCCATTTTTATCTAAGAAGAACATAATGACAGAAAGAGAGTTTCTTGTGTTATGGCAAGAAAGATAACACTAGTTCAGGAACGTTTTCTGGTTAGATGAATCAATATTTTGTCTTGTTCTCGAGTCTCCCGATGCTCCCGAACGGTGCAATCGAAGAACTGGAGAAAGATTTTCGCAAAGTCGCATAAAAACGACAGTTAAATACGGTAATGGAGGGATAATGGTATGGGGAACTTTTAGTGTAGCAGGAGTTGAGGAACTTATTAGATGTGAGAAGTCAATCAATTAAAAGGAATACATTCGAATATTAGAAATAGGACTGTGACTAAGTATCCAGAAGCTGGAAATATCCCAGAACATTTTTTCAACATGATGTTGCCCCTGCACACACTACTAACGTCACAAGAAAATAGTTTTCTGATAATTCAATTTATGTGATATTTCGGCTAGCTCAAACCCCATATTTAACCCTAATCGAGAATATTAAGTCCATAATATCTCGCGCATTGGCGGAAGAACTTTATCGAATAATGACAAACTGAGGAATCTTTGCAAAGCCAATTGAATAGAATCTTCTCTTCGCAATGTTCCACCTTGGTTAAGAACATATCTAAAAGTATTGATCTTTTAAAGAAATCCAAAGGGAATGTGGTTCCATACTAAGCATTTATTAATGTAAATGTCTTGTTCTGTGTTATTAGTCTCGTTTTAGTTTCCTTATTCATTTGTTCATTGTTCAATATAGCTTTTAGTGCCATAAAAAAGCATAATATTTTTGGGCCCATTTTTCTCATGAGTTTATATATATATATATATATATATATATATATATATATATATATATATATATATATATATATATATATACAGGGTGCGGAACAAGTAACACTTTTTTCCTAGAGTGTTACAATATTAGACGTTTATATGTATATATATATATATATATATATATATATATTTAATAAGAGTGTATTTCAAGGGTAAATAAAGTAAAGGGCGAATACAAGATTTATAAAAAATATCCCCACAAAAAATGGTTTTTTTAAATCACAACTTGTCAATATAATGAAATCAAATAAAGTGTAAAGACAACAATTCCCTAGTTCTTAAATCATTATAGGGTGGAGCTCAGCCTGTGGAAAAAGATGTGAGTCTGATTTTTAAATTTTGGTTACAACTCCGTTCGTAGGAATATAATGCTCCTGATTCACAGTAATGTCAAAGAATACTGGCCCTATTAACTCTATACAAGAAACTGTTACTCCTGGCAAATTGATACTTTTCAAGATGACATGACGATGCACATTGCTCTAATACACACAATTATGGCGAACTATATGCCCCTTTAATATAAAAGTCGCTTCATCTAACCACCATATCTTATCAAAACACATGTATATCTTCATTGACTTTATTCATGAAGATTTGAGAAAATTACAATCATCTATCTTGATCTACATCATTAAAATTTTGAAGCAAACGTAGAATGTAAGTTTTAATCTTTCGCTTCTTAAACATTCTAGGAACACCCCTATCACTGATTGCTAACTCTGCAGAAAGACGCCTATGTGATTTTTTAGGATAACGCAGCAACGCTTATTGTAGTTTATTGGACTTTTCTACGCTTGTTGCCACAATTGGCCTATCTGCTCTTTTAGAATCACTTACACTTCATGTGGATATAAATTTTCTAATTAAGCGTTCGGCTTTATCCAGTAGGATAATAAAATTGAGCTGAAAACGATCTCATAGTTTTAGCACCATTTTTATTGTTTTGACAGTGAAATTGAATTGCCTTTACACCTGTTTCTTTGTAAAACACATCATCTACAATATAAATCAAATATGTCATATTAAATCTATGTATGTATGTATTATGTATGTATGTATGTCTGTGTATGCATATATATTTATATGTCTCGCAAACAATTTCGACTAACGCGGCAGATCTTGCCTAGATCAGTATCAGTTTAAAATCGAACGACAAATATCGGCCAAAAACATAATTTTCTTTAAAATTAATTTCGTTATTTCGTACAAAGAGGGGACGATTTTTTATACCGACATTTTAGCAAATCATCGTTACAGTTCGATTGGCTTCGGTTAATTTCAACGCTCTTGACTTCCGGTCGCATTATGGAGACATCGACTAAGGCGTCGATTTTCTTTAACACGTTTCCGCCTTCGCAGTAAGAGTTCGAGCCTGCCTGCTTTTTTTTCTATTTCTGATTCAACACACACCTCCAAACACCTGGCCAACGCCGGGAACCCAGAGCAGGGTTTTTATAAAATATCTGAAAGAAAAATATTTAGAAATTAGTTAAATAAAATATACATATATACATTATACGATACAAAAAGTGGCGTTACTTATGCCGAACCCTATATATATATATATATATATATATATATATATATATATATATATATATATATATATATATATATATATCATCCTTTATGTAAATAAAGTCATAACTTGTTAGGATGTCAAGAGCGTTTCGATCAAAATTGATCTCATCGGGCAAGAAATTTAAAAAAAAATAAAAATGGTGCCAGATTATTTTCAATTTGAGAGGATAAAATATATACTTTTCCATGGCTGGCGTGATGCAAGATGTAACACACACACACACACACACACACACACACACACACACAAACACACACACATATATATATATATATTGCTTTTAATTTCTTTATTCTGGTAGATCCTTTACTTTATTATTTAGTTCCTTACACGTGTAATGGATCATAATGAAAATCGTTGTAGCTACTTCCTTTTATTGCATGACGGGTAGGATCTAATGTTATCAAAATAGCTGTGTTCAAGAATTTTTAAAAGGAAATCTAGAGAGTAATAAAGCATATCTGACATTTACAGAACAATCTAATAAGTGATCAAAAGGACACAGTTCTAGAACTACACAGAAGTTAATGGTAATTTTGTGAAAGCTTGTAAGGGTAGTTTTCACTTAAAGTTACAAAACACCGAATCAGGCGATGGCTGCTATCATAGTCAACTACATTTATCCTACCTTGTATTATTTTCATACTAGATTAAGTGGCCCTGTCGGTGGGGCATTAGAATACGCCGACTGCCCCCCCCGAAGAGGGTAAAAGCCCCTCAATGGGGGTCCTGGATATGACCTTAAACTATATCCAGTGGTGAGGCCCCCGCTTCCGGGCTTTGGGGAGTGTGGAACCACCCTTTAATTACCATTGCTCCCAGGTCCACTCTGGCCCGGAGTGGTTGTACCTGTTAAGCCCTCAACTATGAGTTAAATAGAAACTGACGTGAAAACAACAAATATATTCTATTAAAACAAATGTTTCTTCAAAATCTTTGGATTCGGCATTAAATAGCCCGAAAAGGGTTGATATGCCGTAAAACAAAAACCAACCAAACCAACCAACCATACTTGATTAAGATATAAACTTACTTGACATTTGGAACATATATTAGTATTATTAAAAATATAAATAAAATTTACCAGACGTCTATTTGTTACGTAAGAAATGCAGACATGGCCTTTGACCTAGACTGTGTTCTATCTACGGTAAAATATAAGTTTATGAGTTTATTGTAAAATTACTCGATTTTATAAAAAAAATGCATTAATCCTTCAGGAAAAATAAACTGCAACGATGATTTAAATATATATATGATAAAAACAGAGGGTGATGTATCATAGCTTTCCTCTGATGGTCAAATAGGGTAATCTTTCAAAAGAACATATTACTCAAAGCATGGCGGAATTATTTGTAATACAAATGCATGCGTATAATAGTCAAGAACATTGTTTATTCATGACAGAGTTTTGAAGAAAATTAATAAAAATTTGTAATGAGCCATTAATGGAATATGTTTTATCGTTATTAATACGAGTAAACAGTTCTAACAACAGATCGAAAGAGCTAAACTACAAATTAAAATAAAAACAAAATTGCGCGACATAACATTAAAAGAGTGATAGATGCAGGGTAAAACAAAAAATGTCTCCTTTAAAAACAACAGTACAACTCTACTTTAAAGCGTCTATTGAAAACATAAATTCCGATAACTTGATTATGCAGTAGAGCTACTACATGTAGCAGCTTACAGCCTCAATCACCGCCCCGATACGGTTCGGAACTGGGAGCCTGACTTGTCCTCAACGCCGACGGAAGTTGGGCGCATATTCAGGCTGGGTTTGGTGTCGTGGGAGCTTATGTTGGTGATAGACTCGACGTATTACTAAACGAAGTAGTTCAGCGGGTTCCGCAGGGCTACCCGGCGTTGTTCGGGACCGTATAAACATTGAAAAAACAAAAGCAGATATTGAACATATGTTTTATTCTTAGGGGAGAGGAATCTTTCATCTCTATGTATTATTTGTTTTATCTACGCTAGGACTGGTATTGTTCATGTTTTATCCCTAGCATAGGTAATTTACAGCATGTATATGAAATTGTTTTACCTTAGGGAGTAGAGAACAGGTAATATACAACATTATGTGTCTATATTACAACTCTGGCAACGCCTAGAAACCAGCTAGAACATGTATTTCAGTCAATTTATATTACCTCCTGGGCTATGCCGGGAAATCAGCTAATCTCTATTTAGTGACTTGACCACCAAAATACCTCCCGAAGTGTGTCCTTTCTTTTGAACTTATTAGATATAGGTATCTAGAAATGTGTGTGAAAGTTTGTGGAATGCATTGTTCACTATGATTTTCTTATTGTTCTACACAATATCAACTGTAGCGAAATAAAACAGTAAACTTAGTGTAGTGTTAGAATAAAGAGCAAAGGAAAAAATAGAATCATATTCTGTAATTGCAAATCTAAATCTAACCCATAACTACATTTTTCTTTTATTTTGCAAAGTTGATGTACTCGTCTGAAGCTGAGCATGGGAATCTTTGGATTTGTGTGCCGTCGCTAAATTCTGCTGCGACTCCCCAGGGTTTGCGGCGGCGGCCTGATTGCATAAGGGGATCATCACATTCTTCAGCACATCCACGTATACTTTCGTGCTGACTTTCAAGCTGACTTCGAAGGTGTGAGGTGGCATGATGTGGCCCTCACTAGAAACCACAATAAATATTATAACAGTGGCCGGAAAGTTCGTTACACTGTGCCATCAAGCGTTGCCCCGTCTGGACTTGCATTTTGAAGGTGCTGGCAATAATCCTTTTGTCATAACTGAAATCAATACAGAGCATAATTTGTACAGCGGCGAATATCGGATCTCGCTCATTTAATATTGTGCCACTTTCAGACATAATAGAAGGCTACTATCGTTCTAGACATTTGTACACAACGAGACAACTAATAGATTGTGTGCATTAAAAAAATACCGGTATTTATCATACGGAAATCGTAGCATGACGTCCTGTCAAGGGCAACAATTTTATGTTACACTCTGTGTCTCTTCACGCAGGATTGAATTATGCGTCACATCAATGCATTCATATAGTGGACAAATATATTTCGCATTGAAATTAAAAGAAAAAATAAAACTATGTAATGAGCACTAAATGACGTATGTGCTATCGTTATTGATAGATATAAACAATTTTAACTACGTCTGATAGAAAGAACTAAGCTACAAATAAATAAAAAACATCACGCCTAATGGTATTGAAAAAGAGGTAGATGAATTATATTGAACTCACAGCTATTACTGTCACGACAAAAAAGCTGTCTATATTGCTACTGTTTTTCTTACTAGTCGAAAAATTGGTGCTCTCAGATATAAAACTTATAACTAGTTCATCATCATCGAATACATATAATATCGACTATTACTAATAAAGGGGGGTATCTGTTTAAATAAAGCCGTAAAACATAATGCCAATTTTTCTTTTTTAAGTAAAATGTGCATTAGTATAGTATACTTATATATATCATATTGAAATGTATACACTTCTGTATTTCCATTGTTGTTCTAGTTGTAATAAAGATAAAGTTGATCCTTATTTCTATAATATTTATACAAAAGAAAACATAACAGTGTTCAATTTTCTTGGAAGCAAAACGTTACTTATCGGCGTATAGTCATCTAATTTGAATGAATGCCATTGTTACTACTCACAATAGGTCATGAACAAAGTAAACCGGAATCAGGTCGCAGCAGGTGAAAAGGTCAGAACTAATATTGCTGGCTTAACCTTTTTCAACGTGATACGGCATAAGACGAAATAGTTCAGGACGTTCATCTTATCGGTAAAAGGCATTTCAACATCTTGCTCTCCCTTTCTGTCTCTTTTAATTTCCCCCTCCTACGTTGATATGCATATCGTTAATGTATGCTTCTCTGTCCTTATCTGACCCTTTTTTATTTTTCTCTTTGAAAACACGTTATATATATATATATATATATATATATATATATATATAAATACATTTATATATATATATATATATATATATAAATATATACATGTATATATATATATGTGTGTGTGTCTGTGTGTGTATGCTTGTGTGGGTATTCATATGTATATATATTCATATATATATATAGATAGATATAGTAACATATATATAATTATATATATATATCCACATATATATTTATATGCATACTGTACCTCTCTCTCTCTATATATATATATATACTCATATATATATACATATTAATATGTGTATATGTATTCATATGCATATATATTATTATATATATATATAAATATATATATATATATATTCATATATTAATATTCACATATATATATATATCCATGTATAAATACCTACACACACACACACATATATAATCATTCACACACCCGTGCGCATGTACAGATATATATATATATATATATATATATATATATATATATATATATATATATATACTAGCAAAATACCCGTATGTGTACTGAGTTCAAAAACAGCCTACAGAAAATGAGCGCTGATTTATTAAAGTATGATAGGTTATGAAAAGGAAGGGTTGTAAAGAGATAGCTTCGGATTTGGGGGTATCAAAACTAAAGCAAAATATGATGAAAGTAAAAATAAAATAGATAAACCCAATAATTTATCATACCGTACCTGTTTACACTGAAACACTTATCACAATATTCTGTGGATCTATATTAAACAACTTTATTAAACTTTGTGACATATTTCCATTCTATGGAGGTCAAGCGCGAATGGACACCCCATAATTTTTTATACCATATTTCTTTAAACTGAATTATAAGTATCAAAGTATACTTACGCAGATAGGTATGAAAAGTCTTTATTAAAGTGTGTGCCTATTTCCATTCTATGGAGGCCAGGCGCGAACGCAGACCCCACAATTTTATTATACCATCCCTATTTAAGTTGAAACATAGTTATCAAAGTATTCTTGTGTACATCTATATCAAACACCCTTGTAAACGTTTTTTTTTAAATTTTTATTTTTTTTTATTTGCATACTCTGTGCACCAGGCGCGAACGCAGACGCCACACTTTTAATGAACCACCGTTCTGCCAGATCAAACATACCCATTTACATCTTCTATAATAATATGCGATCAGTTGTCTATAATAGTCAACCATATAGGAGCCTATTCGTGACCACACACACACACACACACACACACACACACACACACACACACATACACACCCATACATACGTTTAGCTGTATATTATAGATATATACAATTATTTCCACAGCCGACCGTCGCAACCCACAAGAGCCCCCCCCCCAAAAAAAAAAACAATAAAGCGGAAGTATTTGGGCTCATCAGTAAGACACATCCGGACTCGGACGTTGCTTCGGTTGTGAAAACAATTATATATTCTCTCACACTTTCTGAACATTCTATTACTGTTTGCTCTCTAGGTTAGCTTGTCGGTCGACATGTACCTTTCTAGTATATTCCTACTGGTGAACCGTCGGCTTGGGTTAATGCTAGTTTTATACCGTGTCCCTTGTTCGATATGAGTTAGGTTCTACCCACTATCGGATCTGTGACGCGGGTTTCTTGATCTGTGTAAGTTAATAGAAATTCTTGTGTGCGTGGCATGTTTGCTCGGTTGAGAGAGTGCACGCCTAGTATGCAAGAGGCACTTTCTGAACATTAATATATATATATATATATATATATATATATATATATATATATATACATATATATATATGTGTGTGTGTGTGTATATATAGATATGTATATACATATATTCATTCATATATATATATATATATACATGTATATATATTCATTCATATGTATATACATATATTCATTCATATATTTATATATATTCTTATATATATATATATATATATTCATTCATATATATATATACATATTCAAATATATATATATATTTACTTATTAATATATATATATACATATATATGCTCGTTCATACATATATTCATATATATATTAGTTCAAATATCCATATATAGATATATATATATATTCGATCATATATATACTTATATCTATATCTATATCTATATCTATATATATATATATATATATATATATATATATATATATATATATATATATATATCCAGGGAAAGTGTCGTAAGAAAGAGGAAACCTTGGGTTGTTTACTTTTTTATCTCTTGATCTCGTAACAATACTATTTTCATCATTCTTATCATACATATGATTATTACTGTCTTTGCGTACGCGCACGCGCGTGTGTGTCTGTGTGTGTGTGTGTGTGTGTGTGTGTTTGTCTCTGTGTGTGTGTGTGTGTGTGTTTGTCTGTGTGTGCAGCTCAAAATCGGTATCCGTGCAGTGTAACCTTTATTGGATTAAAAAAGAAAGTCACAAAACAGACATTTCCGTAAAACCATTTCGCAGAGATAAGAGTCCTTACAACGCGACAAAGGGGCATTCAGCATTTCATAAGTAACTTCATAGAAAAATCAAATAGAAAATTTGCCCGTCCATTAGAAATGCATCAACAACCTCACGTAAATCTAGACATGAGGGGTTCGACATGACTTATTTTTATAGTTCTTAAAAATATTTTTAAATTATGTCTTTTTTCTATATTTGGGACACATAAATACAGATTTTACAATGGAAGAAAATCTGAACTATTGGTGAAATTTGAGAATAGCCGCTTTCGTAAATTATTTGTTACTATTTTTAGTTTGCAAAACATTGTGCGAATCAACGTCAATTGAGATATTTCTAGAAATCCAAAAGAATGACATTCTGGGAGTAGCAAAAATATTAGTCACAAGGACATATCAGCATTAGAAGGATTTTAATGCTCGAAAAAACATGTTCCTATTTACCTAAACAATATTATTCTTGGAAATAATACATACACTAGCATGCCGCCGGGCATTGCCTGGTTATACAATACGCTTAAATATGATATGAATGCATATTTCGTATTTATTTTCATAGTATATTCGTCCCAATATATAGTCATGATTTAAAAAAAGTTTTAAGAATATGATTCGTGCGCCACCATCTAGAATCAAAACCAAAACGTTTAGCTTACAATTAGCTTTTCCTTTGAGCTATGAGTACATGTTTATTGCAAGGCTAAAAACTCAAATACTACCCAATAGTTATTACGGTACGCATGCGTAATCGTAATGCCCTCGTCGTACTTTACCTGGAAAATTCAATTTGTTTTAATTTTCACACTTTTTAACCGATTTTCCCCGGCTGCACTACCAACACTTTTTTTGGCTCATGAGTTTGAATACTCTATATTTAGAGTTTGGTGTATATTAGCCAAAAACTGAGAAGAGGGTTTGATAGGCAATATTTTTTAAAGATATATATATATATATATATATATATATATATATATATATATATATATATACATATATATATATACGCATACAAAAATATATAGAAAGAGTTTTGTGTTTACTATGAATATTATGCAAGTATAAATCACGTAGAATATCTGCATGAATATAATTACATCTAATAGTTTACTAAAGATGATGCTCCCATGAGTAAACCGAAAAAAGGTAGTAGGTAATTAATTAAAAGGAATGTTTAAAAGAACATGTAAATGAGCTGAAAATTTTTGCAGATGCATGCAATTTTACGACCTATATTTTACAAAGTTGTATTTTCTTTGAAATAAATAGCAAAAAAGTGCTTTTAATATTAATATCAATACACATACAAAAACAAATTTATATGAGTATATACATATCTATCTATCTATCTATCTCTCTCTCTCTCTATATATATATATATATATATTTTTTTTTTACAAAGGCATCACCACATTATCAAGGCCCAGAGGCCACTCAAGGATAAGGGTTAAAGAGTGTACAGTGGAAATTGGTCAATATAGTAATCATTAGTAATGAAAATTTGGTAAATTTAATAACGTATATGGAACGGCTCATCAAGAACTTATTTACTTTAGACTTGAACACAACCATATTGTCGTCAGCCGGAAAGCAGGAAAACGGAAGACAATTCCACAGGCGTGCAGTTCTAAGAAAGAAGCTTTGTTCATGGAATCTACGTTTAGGTTTAGGCACAGATAAATAGTGGGGGAAATTATTGATAGTGTTTACAGCATGACGAGTGTTTCTTGTGAAAGTTTGGCGAGGGGGGACCATAGATTGAAGCTCAGTTGAACACTTTCCATGAAAATAACGATTGCATATATATATATATATATATATATATATATATATATATACATATATATGTGTGTGTGTGTGTGAGAGAGAGAGTGAACACGAAGTTTTAATTAAAGAGTTTATCTAAAGCTTGCGATTTGTTTCTAACTAGAAAGAATTCCTGTATTAAAAACCATAGAAAACAATGCAACTCATCAATAAAGAGAGCTAATGGATTATCCATGAGATAAGAGTTCTTTATAATTAATCATTAGATTACAGGTTATAAAAACAATGTCACTCTAGAAATAACGACACGCATTCATTTCCGTTTGATTCAAACCGTTTTTCTTTTTTATTACAGACCATCTAGTAGTTAGCTAGTTTTATATAAATCCCAAGAGTAATACGTGCATTACATCATGTCTAAAAGTGATGCAATGTTCAACAATCCAGATCGGTTATGCGGCGCTGTTCAACTCATGCTCTCGTCTGATAAAAGTTGTCTGCACCATCAAAATGCAAATCTAGGCGGTTGAACAAAGTTTCTGGACACGGTTATTCTCTTTGGTGCGGTTTCAAGTGAGTGCCACATCATGTCATTCACATCTTCAAAGTCAGCTTGAAAGTTAACACGAAAGTGTACTTGGATGTGCTGAAGAGTACAGTGGTCCGCTGGTGCAATCAGGTGGCCGCTGACCAACCTTGGGTATTGCAGCAGGACTCGGAGCCGGCCCACAAGTCAAGATAGATCAAGACTTGACTTTAGAAGAGGTGATACGACTTTGTGCCCTCTTCGAAGTAGCATACTTCCTTCCTCGACCTTACTGCTCTGGGCAACGTCGTTCGGTCATACATCGGGAGCATCATCAAATTACATCCTGTAACACAAAAGCCAGCCTGATCGTCGTCATCTGCCGAATATGTTAAATAGGTGTCGGACCCGTATCGAGGCGGTGATGCAGACTGAAGATGGTTAAATTAAATAGATGTCATCTCTACTAGATACTCAATTTACATGAATTGATTTTTCAATAAAAGTTTTAAAATATAGCTGTAGTGTTTGCTTGTTTTTTTTTTTGCTTTGTGGCGATACTTTAATCGTTCTAATTGATAGTTTCAATTTTGGGGGGGGAATTTTACATTCATTATTTTTGCTTTGAATTTGAGTTTAGTGGCATTTTGAAAAGAATGAATTTCGTAGTAGCTTTTGCATTGATGCAAATGCAATTTTTTCCCAATCATAGTAGACCCCATCAAAAAGTTGATCACGAACCACAGTGAATTAGATATTATAAAGGACAATGAAGGGGGGCCGTCTCAAAGGGCATTTTTACACTACAACAATCCCGAGCTACTACAGATGCATTCGTTAGAGAATAGCTGAAGAGCTCAGGTTGACCATTATTAGGATCAGTGCTAGCGTAGGAAATAGATCAATGGTCGACAGCTTAAACTTACTAAATCAGCAGCGTATTCTGGTACCTCACATCAAAAGGAGTGTGTTATTATGTAGGATGGATATTTTAGAGCCACAATAGTTTATTACGTCCACAAAAAAGATAAACAAATCATGCACCTCTTACAATGTCTTATAGTTTACAACATTTTCGTTTGTGTTGCTTTATTCTAGTTCATTTTCTGCGTTTATAATATCGAACTCTTGACTGTTTCATATTCTATAAAATAAAAATCTTGAACAACTTTGTACAATGTATATTTGTATATAGGAGAGATGTATTCTTACTAATTCTATTTATTCTCGTTAACCTGGACCTTTAAACTGGCATTAAATATGGATAGTTTTTTTTCGGTATGTTATTATACTACACGCCAATCAAAGTATCTTACCTATTGAGACCTGCTCTTTAACTTTCTTAACAATACCGTGAATGTGCTAGCTCAGTAACCGGCCAATTAGTTAGTTTATATTTAGAAAGATATAAATTAGTACTGTGCAAAATATTTTTCATAACCTCATGATTTAAAAAAAAAATAAGATCAGGTTTTAAACAGAAAAAAAACACCGCCCAATAATGAAACTTGAACGCAATATAGAAGAAGGTATACTGACAGATAACCTGACCCATTGCTAATTTTCTGTACATCTACATAAGGGCGTGCGACCCTTTTACTATTGAACGATAAAGAAATATATAATAAAGTATTCGGTAATGTTAGAAAATATATTACTAATTTTCAGGTTATATTATATATACTTCCGTAAAGAGGTCTTCAGCTATACCGTCTTTCTCTCTAACGGCCACTTATTATTTGATTTAAGTTTTCTCAATGAACATCTCTTTGAAGCCTTAGAATCTGCGGAATTAATATTCTTATATCAGCAGACCGTTTTTATAGTCGGCGAAAATGTGGTTTTATGTATCAGGAAATCAAATACGAAACAGGAAGACACTGGTATTTGACTAATACAGAACTGCAAAGATGCGGCGTTTGAAGAAATATTAACGTGTTTTAGTTTATTCCAGCTGTTAGCAAATTTATAGATGGGCACGAAAAGTTGTTCGCAGACTTACTTTAGATGACATAACAGCTACGAGGATATAATGAAAAGGTTTTACCTATTCGAGGAAACCTATAGACATGTGATGGTTAATATAATTTTTCTACTGATTATATCTAGTAACCCCTGTAAAACATGGACAACATTTTCGTTAAGCTACAATCGCAACAAAATATTTCCATCAACACTTTGCACTATAACACAAACATAACTTACATGAACAAAATTCTATCTTATAACATCCAAATTGTAAAATAAGATAAAAAAGTGCTGCTTCCCAACCGACTGAAACAGGATCGTTTTGAATTATGCTTGTTTAGCGAACTCTTGGAAGATAAAGTTTTTCAAATAAATTTGCTGTCAATTTTATCCATTTCTTCTGATCATCTGGTGATGTCCTGTTGTCAGCTTGCGACCCTTCTGACTATGATCATAGCGTAGTATCTGCGTTAACTGTGGCAAGCAGGAGCAAGGGTCAAAACACTATTATTATTACTGGCTCACCTGGAGCTATCACACGAGTCAGCAAGCCATCTGATTGGAGACCTGTGGTGTTCTCTGGAAGCGGAGTGACAACAAGTCTCCCCATACGTCCAGCTCTCTCCTCCTCCTTCGATAGCATTTGCAAATAAATTTGCATCATCGCAATATCCTCTTACCATTGCTTTCTCGCTGGCAGTGGCCATTGGTTTATATTGGAATTTGAGTGGCACTAAGCCTCCCCAAGATCCCAGTTCTCTTCGCACTTGTCCAGCGGAGGTCTGGGCATTGCTCCTTCCTCGGACTTTCCATCCTCCTTGACCCTTCTAGGCTCTTTGTTTTCACTTTTGGGGGGAACGGTGGTGAAACAATGGAGAGATGCCTGATGGGGGGTGTAGAACATGTAGATCTGCAGGTTCCGTGTCCTTCATTCCCTGTAACGCTTCTTCGTTATATTGTCTTGTGTTATTCTCCGCATTCAAGGGTTTTCCTTAATAAGGGTTTTCATTATCGTTAGGCGTTGTATTTTTGCAGCTATTCCTCTGATTCCAATTTCTGTGATTCTTTTTTCCTGTTTGTTTGGGATTGTTCCTAGTTGTCCTACTATTATCGGTACTGTTTTGATTTTCTTCATCATCCAAATCCCTTTTAACTCTCTGGCTTGTTCTGTGTATTTGCTTCGTTTCTCTTTTTCTTTCATGCTCACCCTGTGGTCAGCTGGGACAGCAAAGTCTACGATTTGACAGGATTTCTCTTTCTTGTTAATTATTATGACATCTGGTCTTCTTACTTGGATGGGTTTGTCCGTCCGTATGTCCATGCCCCACAGGATTTGTAGTTCTCGTTTTCGAGTGCTGTTGCGGGTTTATGCCTGTACCATTTATCTGTACGCTTCAAATGCAGCCGATTGCACAATTCCCAGTGCACCGCCCTCCCCACTTGGTCATGCCTGTTTTTGTATTCCTTTTGGGCCAGTTTGCTGTATTCACTTACTATATGGTTTACCGTTTCGTCTCTTTGTCCACTGAGTCTGCATTTGCTGTTTGCTTGTGTTTTATCGATCCTTGCTTTGATATGGTTGGTTCTTATCGAGTTATCTTGTGCTGCGGTTATTAGGGATTAAGTTTCTCGGTTTATATGTCCTTTTCGCATCCATGCTTAGGATTTTTCGTTATTCTCATAGTTTGTCATTCTTACGAATCTTCCGTGGAGTTGTTTCTCTTCCCATTTCTCTTTTCTCGTTTTGTCATTTGTCTCTCTGTTTTCTGTTTTGTTGTTTTTTCCGTATCTCTCGCTGCCATTATTATCCTTTCAGTGTTTTGCATTATGTATTTTTCTAGTTCTTTTTTTGTGTCCTTCACACAATCTTCTATAGAGATCACTCCTCTCCAGCCGTTTTTTTTTTCACGTAGAGTCTGTCAATATCATCCTTTGGGTGTAGTTATTATTATCGTTATTCTTATTGTTATTTTTATTATTAATTGATTCAGGCGACGGCGGGTCGCTGAATTAATTATTATGATAAGGAAAATAAATAAGGAAAAAATGATTGACAAATATCGCAAAAGGCATGTGAAAATAGAAAATAGGTGTAAAAATGCTTTTTGGGTTGTATAAACAGATTACTATATTGGGGACATCAGCTCTTGGTTTGAGACACGTAATGATGAGACGTATTGAGGCACGTGGTGTATGTAGATTTAGAGAGATTTTAGGCAGTCTTTTGCTGGACATGAAAGAGAACGGACGACTTAAAATGACGCCGAAAACGGCGTCATTTCAGACAGCCAAGATATAAAAACGTGTAATCTCTTTAAATACTGGTCGGATCATGAAAATAAATGTTCGTAAATAATTCAGGTATGTGTTGTTATTTATATCTGTAAAAAAGAATTGTTTGTCTACACCTGTCTCAATACGTCCACGTCAATCGTGTTCTGTTAGAACCGCTGCATAAATGTTAAAATATACACATTAGACGATCAACTGAATTATACGACGTATATACATACGCGCATTTATACGTACATGAATATACAGATGGTATTTATTTGCTCCCCCACTGAGCAAATTAGGCACAAGGCCGTTTTTAATGTGAGGTAAAAACCAGCTCCCCTAAAAGGGGTCACTCTGGTTACCAAAAATAATAATTGTCCCAGTATAGAGGGTTTCCCCTCCATTGACTGGTACAAATTATCTTAAGTGTAGTATCTGCCGGAACGTACATGAATATACAGATGAAATATAAAACCCAACTATTCAACTTGTACATCGTTATAAACCTTATTCATACACCTGCCTATATAACTATATTACGCTCAATCATAATGTAGCTAACATTAATAATCGATTATTCACTTGGTTTTAAAAGTGTTGATCCAGTAGTAAACAAAACGGTAATTAGATTAAGTAAAACTAAACCATTTTAAATTTTATACTAGCAAATGCTTAGGTTCAACTCAAACTTTGTATAAATGGAATTTCACTGAAATTCATACCAGAAGTAACTTATTGTTTTTTTTTGTTTTTTTGAGAAAACATTGATATCATTGCAAATTGAAGGATGGAGAGTTTGGGCAAATAGTATATACAAGAATCCTTAATTTTAAGAACAGTCGGGTCTGCAAATAATTATGTTCCTACGATTTTTGTCTCTTTACGATATATTGGAAATCAAATCCCTTTTTGTTGTACAGCTTTATATTTATATACCCTTGTAATCAAGGTTTTATTTACTAAAACCTGTATACATACATACATACATACATACAAAAAACAAACATACAATTGTTTTATTTGTTCATCAGAAATGACAGTCGGAAAGTGATTGCTGATGAGTACTTGTTTAATGTATATATATATATATGTGTGTATATATATATATATATATATATATATATATATATATATATATATATATATATACATAGTGCCCCACACAGTTCAATTTAAAAAAAAAAACTCCAAGTTTCAGCAAATTGAATGCTACTGTTTAAACAAAACATACCTCATTGGATTCGCCCTTTAATTCTCTTTAACGTTAAGTGTTCATATATGACTTATAATTAAAATATCGTAGTGCTCTACATCAATCAAACAAATCAACTTAAAATCTGGCGTGCAAAACAAAATCCGCAATACAAAATGAGCTTAAAACCAGCTTGTTAGGCAACATAACCTCTCTAATTACCATTGGTGTAGTTCCAAGTAATACAACGTAACGTTTAGTCCATATGCCTCGATTTTATTTAAGTGATCGTCTGGAGCTCATTAATCTCTACTTTTGTGGTTTAGTCAATCGGAAAATCGACTGCAGATTGAAATGTGATGAAAAACTGTACGAATGACTGTGCAAAAGCACCAACACAGGAACAATGTTCGTGATGCCCATATATCTGGTCGTCGTAGAGTTACTTCTTACAGGGTAGATAGTGCTATAAAGCTCCGCAGCTGCAGACACAGATTTAAAACTGCTCCCCACATCCAACAACAGTTTAATCTTGTTTAACAGAACCCTCTCTCTACAGTTTAGCACAAATTCACGGAATTTAATTTACGATACTTTGTTGTAAGACGCAAGCTAATGATTGCTGTATATATATATATATATATATATATATATATATATATATATATATATAGTAAGTTATAAAATATATATGCCGATTAAGCTATACTGAATATGACGAGTTTAATCCACTCTAGGAATCTTCAAGCTAATGCGCGAATTTTGTGGTTGTTTGTCGTTTTTATATACGCATCTTCTTTTGAGATTTTAGTAAGCCATTCAGCTTTCTAGGATCCACCACACCCTTCCTATCAGCCAATGAGCATGCACTTATCGGAAAAGGCCTATTAGGTCTTTGGTTTACATGTTCCTTATGAACACCGTATGAAAACTATGCTTCCAAATAAATACTGGGAACTCAAGGAAAGCGGACATTCGCCGGTAGTCGAATGAAAAATAATAAGGCAAGCTACCACGTGTAGGAACCAGGACGACCCATGTTGATTAATCCTTCTGAAAAATTTGCAATCCTGTACTTTAAAGAACCACAACATCTATTAAACTGTAGAAGAGAAATATCAAACAACTGTGTTCACAAGATACCCTTTATTCTAGGATAGCGAAAATAGTTTTATAACTAACAAAAACAATAGAAAATAGACAAAGAAATACATTGAATAAACATGATTATACATAAACGATCACACATATATGTACGTACATATATATGTATATATATATATGCATGTATGTATGCACATATATATATATTTATATATAAACTAACATAAAAATTACTAACCTAGATTTAAAAAAGATCAAGAAACTAGATATCCAGGCTAAATGTAGCTCACACAAAGTAACAGGTCAACCAGAGGTCAAATAGGCCTTTGTCCGATAAGTGCATGCTCATTAGCTGATAGGAAAGGCGGGGTGGATACTAAAAAGCTGATTGGCTAACTAAAATCTCAATTGAAGATGCGTATATAAAAACGACGAACAACCACAAAATTCGCGCATAAGCCTGAAGAGTCCTAGAGTGGATAAAACGCGGAATATTCAAAGTAGCTTAATCGCCATATATATTTTATAACTTACTGACTAGCTCTACCTACGTATTGAGCACTTTTAAAGTAAATACTTAAAGTTTACGCATAAATTCCTACTTTCAAATATTAATTTATATGAGCAAATTAAGTAGTTTTATATATATATATATATATATATATATATATATATATATATATATATATATATATATATATCGGGAGAAATTGAAAGGGAAAGAGAGAAATGGATATAATGATTGAATTAGGTAGTAAAAACTTGTTTAAATGTTTTATTGTAATTTAACGTTTAAACCAATTTTACTAATATTCATTTTTATTCACTAATATTAATTTATTATCGATTAAATATGTGGTTTCCTGAATATTCCGATAGTGGTTATGAATTATCTGCTTACTATACTTTGAGAAACATCGTAACTGATAAGAAAGAATCCCCTGCATGCGTAGATTTCAATTTTTCTTTGCTTTTAAGATTTGAAACCAAAACTAATAATATAAACCTATATAGGCTTGTTGCAAAGCTGCGCATTTCTATAAAAATTTAAATGGATTACACGATAGCAAAATTGAAAGATGCGCCTGCACATTGAAAAAGAAAAAAAGATGTAAATGTTAAGATATTTTGCACATAAATATTATGTGTACGCATTCATAGTCTTATTTATGTCAATGCAGTGAAAAAAAAAAAACAACACAAAATAACACAGAGAAATACCTTAGAAGAAAACAGAAACAAACAGAAAAACAAAATATACTTGTATCTAGCAATCGATTAATATGAAGACCTTTTTTAACAAAGTAAATATCTGTATGCATAAGATATCTACGCCAGGAAACTAACAGAAATTTCCGGAAGAACAAAAATATTTTCCCTTGCGCATGCGTACATTAAACATATGCAACTAAATATCTTCTTGTAAAAAATAAATATATACTTACCTGCAGTTTATCTGCGTAATAACAATGCCATGTTATTCTCTTTTGTTATGGTATGACATATTTTTATTCAAGTTTATTCAATACGAAACATATTGTTTGAATTATGTTATCTACACGCATGAAACGCAATTACCTTAGATATTTTAATAAAAAATATAAACTTGTATATATATATATATATATATATATATATATATATATATATATATACATACATATAATAGGACGGAGGAGTGTAAAGGTTGATATTCGACAATATATATTTATATAGAATAGTTTGAGATAAGTCCTTGTTAAACGTTGGTTATATATATATATATATATATATATATATATATATATATATATATATATATATATATAGTAATTTATAAAATATACATGGCGATTAAGATACACTAAATATTTCGCGTTTCATCCACTCTAGGACTCTTCAGGCTTATGCGCGAATTCTGTGGTTGTTTATCGTTATATATATATATATATATATATATATATATATATATATATATATATATATATATATGTGTGTGTGTGTATGTGTGTGTCTGTGTTGTGTGTGTATGTATGTATTCAAGCAAACATAATTAAATGCAAAGGAGACACCTTGCTTTATGATAAAACATTTTTTTTTTGATTTTCCGTATAATCTTTTTTACATCACAATAGAAAATATTAATAAACGTGGCATAGTTTTACTGTCACGAGCGCTTTGTATCTGCCCATGACTCATATTCCGGTGTTGAGGAATTAAATGTGCGAAAGAACGAAAATACGAATAAAAAAGTAAAAAGTAAAATATACATTAAACCGCGTTAGGAGATGTTAAGTTAAAATATTTAAAGTCGATGAGAAGTGGATAAAAATATAGGACGATTAAAAATTCGAGTATTAAAATCAGCAAGTTCCTGGGCACTATTTGGAAGTCCGTCTATTACGCGCTACGCTAGACATTTTAACTCATAGCTGCTTTTCCGCATGGAGTATTATTTATAGTAGGATTATGCTTTCTAATATATGACGCTTCAAGAATGTTTAATCTTCTTTTTACTTTGTATAATTTTTGTGTTGTCAACAAGGGATTTTCTATAATTGGAGGAGGGTAGGTTTTTTTTAACAAATGTTGCTATACAGCGCTAGTATTGTTTGAATGTATTGTGCTTCGCCGAGACAACGTTGTCGTTGTATGCCGAATATACGTATTATTCATATATATTTTCACATTTAAATTATCTTAGAGCGCAATTTAATTATGCACTATATTTTTTGTTCCAACGTTTTTATAACCGGTCAAGTGTTGGTTCTTGCCATTGCTTTTATGTTCTAAAGTTCCTGTCGTAAATAATAAATTTAATTTTAGAGTTGCTATCAACAGCTGTTAAATATATACGAACGATATTTTTAATTGAATTTTCTTCGAACACTGAATTGAGGTGTCATTAGATTTTGGTAAAACATATTAATATATTAATGACGTTTGCGTAATGTAAACGCAATTAAAATATCATTAGGGTGTTCAAGAGATTGTAGCAATTGTTTTATTTGTTCATCAGCAATGACAGTCGGAAAGTGATTGTTGATGAGTACTTGTTTAATGTTTTCTTTTTCAATGAGTAGTGTTTTTTGTGTATTATGTCATTTTAGCGCGATTTAATATATCTTTAATCATGTATATTTTGTACATTTGTTGGCACTCACTTTAAAAATACAGGAGGTTAGATCTTATGTCTGTTGGTTTTATATAGATATATGTTGATATAATATTATACATAAATAAGGACGTACAGGAATTGAATTTTTTTATTGTTATCCAACTCTACTGTGAGCTTACGGACTGAGATTTTTTAAAAGGTCCTGTATTATGTATATCCATTCATTATTTTAGCTAAAATAAGAATGCCATCCACGTAGAGTATGTTAAAGAGGGCTTCATGTTACTTAATAATATTTTGTTCTCTGGATCTGACATGAAGAATTCACTAAGGGACGGCCGTAAGACTGATCCTATTGTCACCCACACTATTTGGGTATATATGTTATTGTTGAGATCATAGAAGGCGACTTATGGGAGTGCGGATTAATAGTAAGTGTTAAAATATATTTTAGTGAGTCGACGGGTAAAGGAATGACGGATAATTATAAATGTTGTTGATAACAAGTATTGTTTTATTGAAAGAGCTCGTGACAGTAACAACTATAGAATATATTAATATATTCGACGCTGATATTAATAGTATACAGAAAAACAAACATTTCAAATAAAGAATAATACAGCAAAGAGTCTCGGTTGCATTTAATAATGTGTACTTGAATGAAAAGAAATTCTACCTAAATATGTCAGTGTATGTATATATTTACATATATATATATATATATATATATATATATATATATAAATATATATCGATATATATATATATATATATACACTAAGCGTGAATTAGAGAGAATATTTCCTAGCAATTCTCTGAAAAAATTGTTATCTCATTTTTCTTGAAGCATAGACTTTTTTTTTACTTTTAAACAAGGTTAAATTCATTTTCAATAAATCTCGATGAAGGATATTTGAATCAGCGTTTATTGCAATTCATATTTAAAACCGCAACTCTAAATTGAAAGAAGATAACAAAAATATAGATATTGGCTTATTTATTTATGCCACGTAAAAATTCCTTGTAATATATATATATATATATATATACATATATATATATGTATATGCATATATATATATGTATATACACAGTACATATGTATATATACCCATATATATATATATACAATATAAAAATAATATATATATATATATATATATATATATATATATATATATATATATATATATATATATATATAAGAAAAACAAGTAATACTCGTTTAATTTCGATTACGCACACACCATTTAATGTATAACCGCTATATCAATTTAAAAAAAGAATGGAAGTTACATAATATCTACTCAAATGTTTAATGGCGATATTTCGTTAATATTAAACTTACTCCATGCAACAACGCTATATATATATATATATATATATATATATATATATATATATATATATATATATATATATATATATATATATAATTTATATGCTCTCGGCTGTTCACGTTCCGAAATAAAACACAAAAGATCGTTCCAATATTACAAAACACATCAGACATATTTCCTAATATTTTACTGGTATTTAATCTCTTTCAAATTATTGCTTCTGAACAATGTTTTCAAAATAAAACCAAATATTTCAACATATAGTTTTGTTCGTTCTGTCTCCTCTCTCTCTCTCTATCTCTCTCCCTCTTTTCTCTCTTCTTCTTGGTATCTTTCTATTACTTTATATATGCATAGTTTCATATTGTCAGTTTTCATTCCAAAACCAGAGTATGTATTTACTCATAATATTTAATTCCCATTCTATGTAGTCCGTCTTACACGTGTTTTGTTGAATCGTGGGTATTCACTAAACAAATCATTAGAAAGAGATTTGTGTCTTCCGGAGAAGAACACAACAGGTCGAGCGTGTTTTTATCCTACGAACAGAAAATGACATGAGGAAGGAAAATGTTCATAAAATACAAATATATTATTTTAAAGTTCGCAAAGTCATAAGCATACAAAAAGTTATTATAGAGTATATAAGCAACGTTTTAAAACAAAACCTAATTGAATTTAAACTTTAGGATGAGACGTTGTTTTGTAACGCAATATTAAACTTATTAGTATCTAATAAGTTTAAAACTTCGTAGCAAGAAGTTATTCACACACTTTTGCTTATGCTATACGAAACATATCTTAAACTATTAAAACTATGATATGTTCCAATGCTATACTGAACATATCTTAATCTAGTAAGACTATGACATGTTCCGATGCTATTCGGAACAGATCTTTAACTAGTACGACAATGATCCGCGAATGAGTTATATTGCGATATTTTATTCCCATTAAAATTGGGTAAATTGCCTATCTTTCAATTAAATCGATTGATTGCCTGCTTTAGTTGGCGACCCATCGCTGTGGGCCGAGAGGAATCATCACAGACCTCCCAGGAGTGTCTTAGTCTCCGATTTATTCAAGTTTACCTTGAAATGTAGAGAATTTATTTTTGATTTTATAAGATTATTTTATATATAACGAGTGAATTATAGTTTCAAATGTAACATCCAAGCATCAAAAACAGATACGTTTTCTTTAAACGAGCCCCATCATATAAAAAAAAAACTGTTGATTTTATGTCTATAATTTTTGCTTATGTGGTGAAAAATAGCTTGAATTATAGTTTAAAATTAAGAAGCCAAGTGTCATCTTTCATTGATTTCGAACGTGACCATGTGATATCGAAGTACCTACTCTTGATTTTTTATGCGAGAACATTCTGTATATGCGTTAATAAAACTTCTCAAATGCTATTGTGACGTAAGATTGCATGAAGTATTTACTTTAGTCGAATCGCATGTCTCTTCTTTCATAGAATTATTTCGATTATCGGTCATCGGTATTGTCGAAGATATTACGATACAAAACCCATATAAGAAAAATGTCGGATACATGAAGTGCGTGTATGTAAAATTTCATAAAAATCCGTCCAGCTGTTGTTTAGTCTAGAAAGAACGAGCACGCAGACACGGAAACACATATCTTTTCTTTTTATATGAAAATAAAATTTAAACACATCATAAATTTAACTAGATTCATTAGTCCATCAAGGGGTCTGAACTGAACTTACGAAAATAAAGCCGATCACAAAGCAAAAAAAGCCGTATATATTCCTATCATAAAACGTTTGCACTATATTGATGTAGCCCTATCAATTTTCATACTAATACTATTAAACGTTAATTTAATAGCATTAAACCACCCATTATTAACTTAACGTTCATAATTTACCTGTCTTATAAAAGCAACGTTACATTAAGACAACGAAACAAATCAGATAACTACATTTTCCCAGTAATTATCGCCTTACTTAAAAATTTATAACTCAATATATATATTTAACCACAAAATAATCGGTTGTTAAATTTTGAATTATTTTTTTCCTCTGATTAAATCGAAATTGCATCACAAATTAAATAAGGAAATCTAATTAATATTCGTAAATTATAATTATTACTGGCAAAAATTCCACTCTCCTAATCCACTATTCGAAAACATTGTGATTTTTTGGGTTAAATTGTTATTTCGAACATATAATTATATAATCTTTATATCTAAAGTTATTTTTATTTATTTATTTTTATTTAATTACATAGTTATTTCAATAGATCTACCTATATATTATTTTCCCTCTCTCGTTTTCCACCTCTCTCTCTCTCTTTATATATATATATATATATATATAATTACATATATATATATATATATATATATATATATATATATTGTTAAGTGTTGAGACATTATGTTGAACAAAGATGGCGGCGTAGTTCAGATCAGATCCTGAGTGGAATTGGCAGTAATCAAGATAGCGGACAAGCATCAAATGCGGTCTGTGACGCAGTTAACGGCGAACTGATTGAATCTAAAATTCGACAATACTTATAGTAACTTTGGAAGGTTTTAATTGCTTGGTTACCACAGCCGGCGGTTATAAAAACCATTAGCGAATTCACTGGTCTAATACACTCCCCCCTTTTGTTTAGCCTTTCGGACCCGGCCTTGGCATTATCTACTGCCAAGGCCTCATTTGGGGTCCGAAAGAGCTTAGGCACTAAGGCCAGTAAGGGGATTGGGGAAAAACCGGGTCTTTACTAAAGCTGCTAGACTTGTACGAAAGACAAGTACTTTATTAGTTTTTCTACACTAGAGATCTATCACGTTCAATACGCCTTCATTCTTACCAGGACCTACTTTAAAAACATCTCCCCAGCTTACGGGATGGCAGACGACTTCATGCATTCTGTTGGAAAGAATAATTGTATTTACAAAACAAAAAATAAAATATATATATTTACAAACAAAAGTATTTTTTTTTCAATAGAAGATGGGGGTGAGATGATGGGGTCGGGGAAAACTATGAAACACCCAAAAAGAAAGAAAACGAAAACAAATAAACAAAATTCCTATGGGGACGGGTTAGTAAGGGGACCCTCCCATCCTACTTGCTATTTGTCCATTAGAACGCCCACTGTCTTCCGGTCTCCATCCCCATGGAGAGAGGTGAAAGCAAGCAGGTCGTTTCCTAGTGGGGAGTGGAGGATCTAAAGGACTGCTCTTCTGCGAAAATAACTTGGGGTTGGGATCAATAGAAATGGACGGCGTCTTGCAAGATAAAGGACGTAATGGGCGAAAAAACAGGCCGGGGACAAAACAAACAAGGGGACTGGGCATCTTTGGAAGCTCTCCTAGTGCCGATGAAAAATAAAGACTCGGGGACAGGATCGACACAATTACTTCGCTAGTCTAGGCCCTAATGAAGAACTTATCTTCCACTCTTGGTGGTTACTCAGCCTAACTAACCCTACTCCTACCCATATTACAAGGTAAACCTTGTATTAACCAAAGAGCGTGGTTCCGAGAAAAAATATAGACCCCAGCACCTTAGGAACAATACCACTAAGGTGGAAACGCGAACTCGAACCTAGCTCCTCGTCGGATGCACAAACTAGTGTTGTGCACCCATCTCCTATCAAAGTCTATGCGGGACAATCTCTTCCAATCACATCTGATTTTTATTTTAAGTTGATGCTTAAAATAAACAACCAGATCCTGATCGGAAAAAGATCGCCCCTCATAGACAATGCCCAGACGTGTAAACCACGTCAATAACCGAGCTACCGCTGGGATCGCTAGAAACACCGACCGTTTCTCCCTGTCAAACGGCGGGTCCACATTGTCGACTACGTACGCTAAATAAAGTGGCACCGACCGCTCGGGGTCGATGGGAGCCGTAACCCCTCCAACATACTCCCAGAGACTCCGCACCCCGCTGCAAAGAAAAAATGCGTGTTCTCTCGCGCAGTTAACGCCGAACTGATTGAATCTAAAATTCGACAAAACTTATAGTTACATTGGAAGGTTTTAATCGGTTGGTTACCACAGCCGGTGGTTATAAAAACCGTTAAATTCATTGGTCTCATACCCTCCCCCCAGTTAATCTGATGGTGGGGATGTGTCTCCTAGTGGCTTCGGCTGCAGGGAGACAGGATAGAGTACTCGTCAAGAACTCGTTCTTGACACTCAGCTCGACAGGTGAGGGGCCGAGATCCGACCCAGCACCTGTCCACGCTCCCGAGCCTTGCCACCAGATTTTCCGGTGGGGCAAGTTCTCGTCTGAGGTGCACCTACCGCGGAATGCCGACGGGAACCTAGGTAGTTTTTATTGAGGCCAGAGTGCCTCTTGTTTAGGGGATCTCGCCTGTCCTGCACCTTCTGGCCTTGTGTCACATTTTTCTGCAGTTCACAGCAAATATATATCTACTCCTACTTGTTCGTCTTGTGCCGGTATAGTTCTTAATGTGCTTTTCACTGTTATTATCCTTATCATTAGTGTTATTGTTATCCTTTATTGTTAAAATTTGTTTTCCTTTACCTCTTCTTCCCCAGTCGCTAACTATTTAGTGCAGGATTGTCCCGTTTTTTTGTTGTTTTTTTTTCATATTACACGTCGGTCATGGCATCTGCCAGCTGTGTGCCGTCGGATTCCACCAAAGAGAAGACTGATATCTTGAATAAAGTCTGGGAGAAGCCCCCCTGCAGTCAAGATAGACTTGGAAACCTTCTTCACCTAAGCCAAAACTGCGTCGAGCACATTACGGAAATCGGGATAACATTGGAGCAACCAAGGTTGCAAGAATACGCCAAAATTTTGTATCTCCTTCGACAACCAATTATACTTATACTTATATATATATATATATATATATATATATATATATATATATATATATATATATATGTATATTTAAATAAGGGAGTAGTCACCAACAATGTGTATTTTTTAACATCATTTTATTATTCCGTGTCGCATGTGGAGTATGTGACATAATAATAGAAGGTAACACATACACATTCAAAAACCCAACACAAACATTCAAAATAAAAAGGATCTAAATTGCACCTCCAGAAATGTAGTATATGCACTAAGATGCACAATATGCAACAAATCCTACATAGGCGCCACCAAAAATTTCAGAAATAGAGTGGCCTTACATAAGAGCAACATCAAAATTACAGATAACAGACACCTCTATGTTTCAAAACACGTACACACATGCACTGGAAACAGCTTCAAAATATGGCCAATCTTCAAAAAGGACAATTATTTTTATTTACTTACACAGGAAAAAAACTTCATCACCAGATTCACTCCTTGACTGAACAGAGCCTAATATCATCACACAAAAACATGAAATGCAAGGTACACTCGCATGCACATCCATACACATACATATATACACACCCACACATAAATCAGAACCAACACATTAAAATACACACACGTGCACGCATACAACCACACACATAACACCCCTATCTCTAATACAACACACTGAACAATACCAACCCTACTTTACCTCGAAACCAACAACACTAGGGAACACCTAGAACCATGGTATAATATCTGTTCCAACACCTCGCTCCCTCCTCAGTCAGTGGAGGAGAACCCCCTCATGACTTAAACAACTATCCCCCCTTCTATCATCCCCCTCCCATACCTATACCCCCTCCAATTGCCCCCCCCTCTGGGGAACACAATCTCATCCACACTAGGAACCGATCCTGGGTCTGGCCATACGCACACGGGGAGAAAAATAAATAGAAACATTAAAAATCCCCTATACATATTTTAAATACACCCTTTCTTCTAAACAAACATATCATCCCCTCCCATACCTATACCCCCTCCAATTGCCCCCCCCCCTCTGGGGAACAAAATCTCCCCCACACTAGTAACCAATCCTGGGTCTGGCCATACCCACATGGGGAGACAAATAAATAGAAACATTAAAGCATTCCCTATACATATTTTAAATACACCCCACTTTCTAAACAAACATAATATAAGGAATACCCGAAAAGACTAAAACGAAAAATCATAATACTAAAGTCCAAGAATTCAAAAAATAAATATAAAAATAGAAGGAAAGCACCCCTACCCTTATTTCAGAAGAGCTGCCCCCCTCCTCACACATACACATTAGTAACGACCTCGAATCACAGTCACCTTCCTAAGGAAGAAAATAACCTCATAATACTATAAAACAGTATATACATTCTCAAACCAAGAAAAGCAAACACACTCACACGCACACACACGCACACACACGCGCCCACACACACACAAACACACACACATCCCTACCCCACCCTACAGGAAAAGAAAAACCAATAGCAGAAAGAGAGAGTGACTACAACCAGGTCAGTGGCCTGGACAAGCCTAATAAAAGAGCAATAAAAATTGAACATGCCAATGAATAATAAACACTTACAAGCCTCCACCCCTTGGAAACACTTCAAATGAACTACGTAAATTGTCATTTTTACATCTCCAACACATATGAAAATAATTTCTAACGAGGACGCTTCACAGAAACGCGCGTAAAAACGATTTCAATGACTTAAAACATTATTACAATGATCCAAACATAATTCTCAATGAAAAACCAAGACACGGAATAATAAAATAATGTTAAAAAATACACATTGTTGGTGACTACTTCCTTATTTAAATATACATCTTTCTTTCGTTGGAATTTCTTAACCCTTTTAGTTATATGTATATATATATATATATATATATATATATATATATATATATATATATATATATATATACATACATACATACAGTCCTGGTCAAAATGATTAGACCACTTAAGAAAGTAAGCGGTTACGTATATTTTCGAATTTGTAATCTTTTTGTGTATTTTTGGCAAGTATTTATGTAAACAACAAACAAAACTAGCATATATATATATATATATATATATATATATATATATATATATATATATATATATATTAGCTGTACCCGGCCACGCGTTTCTGTGACTCAGTTTGTTAAAATGGAACAGAAAGATTGCATTTAGTTTTGTTTATTTACTTTTAATATTTTCTGCAATGTTAGTTCCTAAAAAAACAGATTCCTTTTTTACCATAAATTGTTAGAGGAAAGGTTTTTTTTCAGGAAAACTTGCATTTTTTTAAAGAAAATTGTCAGTAAACGTTTCTTTTTTCAAACGTAATATTTATTATAAAAAGAAAAGATGAATGCTTTATATGAACACTGTAAATAGTTAGATGAAAGTAGAGAAACGTTTTTTTAAGAGAATGTACAAATTAATTTTTTTGTCAACAGATGTTAAGAAAATAAAAATAAAAATACTCCCATAATTAATTAATTAATTGATTAATTATGCCAACAAAATAAATAAAATATTGATTAAGTGTTTCAACAGACTCGTTATGCATAAGCATATCCGTTACCGATTGTACATTAGTATGAGTATTATCGCCTATAAGTTGTTTGTAGTTACTTGTAACTGGCTGAACAAAAAAGGTCATGAATGTGGAGCGACATATAGCCGCTGATGTAAAAGTTATAAAATGTATTGTGTGATTTCAATATTTTGTAGTATTTTGTTGCTTACCTTAGAAAAAATTAACCTGTGACATATATACATATATATATATATGTATATATATATATATATATATATATATATATATATATATATATATATATATATATATACAAAACATTTGATTAAATACGAGAGTATTTTCATTCTTCATTTTTCTGTTGACTTTGTCGATCTGCCGAACATTTTTAGTTTCAGTTGGTATTATCAAAAACACTTGTAAACGATTTTTTTTGTTTTTAATTATTTTTTATTTCGATACTTTGTGGACCAGGAGCGAACCCCACAATTTTAATGGACCACCGTTCTGCCAGATCAAACATACCCATTCCTGTGTCTCGATATATCTATCATTATATGTAATCATTTTTCTTAAATAGTCAACCATATAGGAACCTATTTGTGACCAGACACACACACGCACACAGACACTCCGCTTTATATATATATATATATATATATATATATATATATATTTATATATATATATATATAGATATAAACATTTGATTAAATACGAGAGGGTTTTCATTCTTCTTCATATTTCTGTTGATTTCTTTCGATCTGCCGAACATTTTTTGTTTCAGTTGGTATGTTTAAGTTGCCAGGCTATTTTTGTCAGCCACATTTCTCTAACGCTTTCGACCATTGATCGTCCTCAGGATCAAATTTTTTGTTGTTTTTAAAGAGGCGTCTGATATAAATTTTATATTGGTTTATATTTCTTATTTTTGTTTTATTTGTCATGTAGATACTAGTGGTCTCTTTAGGAGAAAAGTATGAAAAATGTGTGGTAAGGTTTTTTATTGTAACTATAAGTAAATGTATAACTATTTAGTTTATCATATTAGTTGGAAAATATATCTAATGTTCTACTTTATACACTCCTAATATTAACTTAATAGCAGAAACGGCAGATTGAGGAAATCAACAGGAAAATAAGGACGAAAGTAAACTCTTTGGCATTTAACTAAACGCGCCTTTTTTACGACTTGCTAACAATATATATATATATATATATATATATATATATATGTATGTATATATATATCTGTATATATATATATATATATATATATATATATATATATATATATATATATATATATATAGCAAAAAAGAAGGTTTGGAAGCAAATAGCATCGAAAATATGATTACAACCGGATACGATATACAGGAAATACTATGTTATTCAATGGTACGATTATATTCTGGATATAATTGACACTAACTTATATAATCCACCTGTGGAAGTTATAAAATGAAACCTAGAAACGGTCGTGTAGTTTTGTGAAAGTAGAAAGCTGTTGATGATATAAATTTGTCTTAATTATCAAATAAACAAAAACGCATACAACTACTACCAAATCAGCTACAGACAAAGGGTCAATAACCATGAGTTACATATAAACTAGGACCAACCATACGTAATAAAGTTTTCGATTATAAAAACGGTAGAACATATAAATATAATTAATAATATTATAAATATTCCAAAATGTGAATTTAATTATTATCCTTTCTGTAATAATGAGAAAACATGTAATTACAGGAAATTTAAAGATAATAAATAATTCTAAATTGTGAAAACTACTTAGTAAATGTCTCAATGATACGGAGTCTTAATGCTTAAATTATACTACATGCGTTAAAGAAGTACCTAAATCCCTTAAAGGTTTTATTGTGCCTATGGAAAATAAATCAAATTAGCAAAGTCTACGTTTGATGCATGGAAAAATAATATACTTGAACGCGTAAATGAAAAGTTTAAATGTATAAAACAATTTAAACACCCTAAAATCCTCTTCTTAAAAATTCAGATATACTGGAGGAACTTAAAATACTTCAAGATAAGTTTGTAATATTGATAAAGCGGCAAACAGTATAGCTTTTATATGTAAAAAATATTATATACAACATATATTGATAGAAGTAGGAATCATAGGAAACTTTACAGATACCTATAAAGCAAGTAATATTAATTTAGATAGCCTATTATAGTATAATTAGCCTATTGATATTATAATTAGTGCTAATGTACGAGTAAATTTAGAAGAAAAAAAACAAAAAAATCCATGTGTGTATTGGATACCTAAAATACAAAAAAATTCCAGTTAGCGCTAGGTTTATTGAAATTTCAAAGACGTGCATTTCTAAACCTTTAATAAAGTTATATATAAAATATTTAAAATAATTTTAAATCAAATAAATAATTTCCACCAGAAAAAAATTCTGTAGTAATATTACTCTATTTTGGGTGGTAAATAATTCACAACTGATAAAGGAAAAATTAGATAAAATAATCTCCAGAATAAAAGCAAAATCTCTAGCGACTTATGATTTTAGTATGCTATATAGTAAAATTTCACATATAAAACTTATAAAAGAATTAAATGATACTGTCAATTTTGCTTTTGAATGTGAGAAAGGTAAATATATACACTTTTCAAACACTAAACCATTCTGGTGAAAAAATCAAAATAGAAAAACTAGTGTTTCTAAAGGTAATTTTAAAATACTTATAAGACATCTTATTAAAACATGTTCTTTTGAAATAGGAAATAAAATATTACTCTAAACGAAAGGTATCCCGATAGGTTTAGATCATGCACTACTTTGGGCAAACCTGTATTTACATATACATAGACTCGAGTATATATATATATATATATATATATATATATATATATATATATATATATATATATATATGTGTGTGTGTGTGTGTGTGTGTGCGTGTGCATGTATATATATATACATATATATATATATATATATATATGTATATATGTCATCACATCAATATCTAAAACATAATTTTCATGGGTGTAAGAGATATACAGATGACGTTATATGTATATATTAGAACTAAACAGGAGTTAGAATTAAATTGTGGACATAGAGGACAACAGGCTACATTTTTGGATTTAGATATAATAATTGAGCGTGGGATTTTTCGTTATAAAATATTTGAAAAAAGAAACTCTTTCCTCTTTCAAATAGTTCGTATGCTGCATAAAGATAGTACCTGCCTTTTTTATTGTTTTATAGAGCCATTATGTCAGAGATTTTTAGAAAAGCTCACGTGACTTTAAAATTGATAGATCTTACACCAACAGTTTCTAGCTTAGTACTAAGGATGAAAAAACAAGGTGGGGATAAAACTAAAATATTTAAACCGTAAGATAAAGCATTTATTCGTTATTGTGATGCTTTTGAATCGTATAAAATAAACCAGAATATATTAATAAAGGAAATCCAAAAGTATAATTAGTAATGTATAAAATGTATTAAAAAAAGAAAAAAATGCATATATTTATACATATTTTTAACCTTTATATATATTAAATTTTCAATAAATAAGAATGCAAATATACAAACTACTAATCATAGTGGGGGTGATAAGTAGTCAAATGGATTAATCCTAATCTTATAAATACAATACTGGTAGCATTAAAAATATATCCATTTTGAATTTGGGGACAGATGAATCTCGCGGGTAAAACTAATTTTTATGACATGAATAGGTTAAATTAATTAAGAATAGGAAACTAGATCTAATATATGTAACATGTCTCCTTCTTAAGATTAAGGGAGGTGGTGTTTAATCAACACTGGTGGGTAGCCATGATGTAATATACGGTTTTGTTTTAAAATCCCCCAAACAGTGTTTCATGGTAAACAACTTATGATCCCTTCAATCATATTGGTGTCATAGTGAATTCGAGGAGCAAGTTGATGCAGTGATGCTGACTTACTGACTAAATAGTTTTCTAACGAATGATAATTTTTTTGTATAGTTTTAAAGGTTAAAATCTTAAAAGACTATATATATATATATATATATATATATATATATAAAGACAGAGAGATACAGACAGACAAACAGACAGGTCGAAACGGAGAAAGAAACGGACTCACATAGCTAGGACGCGTCTTTATCCGTAGGATTATAAAAGTCACGTTGTTTACTTAGCTACTATCTCAGCATCTGTATCGCGCTCGGTGTAATGAACAATGATTGCTTCGAATACAATGATATTAACGCAACGGCTACCGATGGAAAATAACTAGATTTAAGCATATGTTTATTTTTGTCGAGATAATCAAAAAAAGGCATTTAAGGGCATCATCGCTACAATATAGATTATGCGAGGTAAGCATTCGATTAAAAAATGTAATCCCATCTTACATGTCAGGTGGAGTCAAAGTCAATTCAATGCCCGTTGAATGTTATTTTACAAACTTAGCATAACTTTTCTTTAATATTTTTCATTTGTAATATTTTTTACCAAAAACTAATTAAGAGAAGTGCTTCTTGCATTTTGAATTTGAGTACATTAAGATAGGTTTCGTATTTTAAATGAAGTTATGTTAAGTATTTAATCAACTCGCAAGAATCTGTAAGATGATTATTGCGCGTTTTCGTCACTTCCTGAATCGTTTAATTTTCATTGTTTTGTTTGACTGTTTTTCACAATCATTGTTAAATATCAAATTGTAAGACGAACCATAATTTAGTTCCTTATAGTTTTTCCGCATCGATGTTACAAATTTTCGTCTGTGACTACACTCTCTTTCCAGATTTTAATTAGTGATATTAATTTTTATAGCTTGATTATTTGTTCACAATACAGACGTTTTGAAACATTTGTAAATCTGAATTAAATTAAAAGTATATTTTATTATAAAATTCCAGATAAAAGTTTGTATGTTCTAGACAAATAAAAAAGAAGCGAAAAGTTATGTGATTATTTGTTTCTGTAAACGATAAGAATACTATTTGAAAGCGATAAAATTGTATATAATTTCCTTGTCAAAGCTGTGTATCGGCATTAAAGTTGAACAGAGATTTAAATATATATAAAAGTGTTCTATCTATAACAGTGGAATTGTCTGACTGTGTGTTTGCATTTCCTTACCAAACTACTCTGTCCATTGAAAATGTACAGACTCGAGATTTGGCATAATCGGTATTGAGATTTTGGAAAATCTATTTAATTGGTATTCTGCAAGATATTTAGATGTAAAGAGGTCAATGTTAAACAGTTTGACAAGTAAATATTATCCAAATTCCATCGCCAATTTTGGGTTTAATTGGTAAAATTTAGATGTGCGTTACTTACAGGGATCTAACTTGTTAATTGAATTTGAGCTCAAAACAATAAATGTTAAGAGGTGAAAATTGAAGTCAAAGTTAAAAATGTTACAAAACTACTCAGCCAATATTTGATCTAAACATTTGCAATTTTACATAAAGTGTATTCAAATATAAGGCAAGCTTTCCAATCAGTTTGTGGTCGAAGATTCGCTGCCACCGTGTCAAATTTCAACGGATTTGACGTTTGCAGTCTTTAAGAAAATATACAGCCAATTTTTAGTCCAAATATTTTAACCTTTACATAAAGAATATTCAGAGATGAAGGAAGATTGTAAATCAATTTTGGGGCCAAAATTTGGCTGGCAAGAGGTCAAAGTATAAACGGGTGACCTTTGCAGAGTCTACTAAATTCCTCCGCTAATTTGGATCAAAATACTTGAAATATATATATATATATATATATATATATATATATATATACATATATAAAGTCTGTTTGTTTGTTTGTTCACAAGTTGATTAATATATACAAATATCCATTACTTTATCATATTATTCATTCCTGTATACACACACACACATACACACCCACATATATATATATATCATTATAATATCTATATATATATATTATTATTGCCAAATATAAAATTAAAAAGTTGGCGTCATTTGCATATTACGTAATGGAAAATCGACTTTTATTAAATAGCGGTCTATTAGTTATTGTTTATAACGAGATAATTTATTTAAATCTTCTATTAAAGATTATTATTAAAATGTAATTTATAATTATAACATATTTAATTTAATTTATTTTTACCAACATCGATGTTTTTTATGAATCGCTTTGAGTTATTTCCCTTGGGCACGAAGTCTGTTTTTTTTGTTTTTGTTTTCTTTTTCGTTGGATATTAAAACTAAAAATGTCAAGCATTATTTTTTGATTTAGTTTAAATAAAATAATTTCCGTGATTCCGCAATTAACGTTGTGGTACAGTGAATTTTTTTTAAAAATAAGCGAACAATTCAATTCAACTACGATTCTTTATTTTTAAAAAAAAAACTTCCATTTACGTTTTTTACCATTTTTTCTTCACATTTTTTTTGACATCGTAACTAATTTTTTTTATTTCAATAACAGAATAAGTTATAACTCATCATTTTTATAACATAAAAATGTGTATTTCGGCTAACAAAAATTCTACTTCGATATTTTTGAAACTGAATTATTTAAAGTTTTTTTTTCTTTGCAACAGATCGTAAAGAAAATCTTTCTAGACTGAGGGAGAATAAAAGAAATTCGCTGAAACTGTAATATAGTCTTAATAAAGTGCTCAATATCCGGAGAATAGCTTCTCTTCGTACCCCTTCTGCCGAAATATCTGGTGGAGAGTTTATCATGTACGTTTTTCGGAGGGGATTACATTTTCGTGTTTTCATTCGTTCTTTTATTTTTGATATTTTTGTTGGGGTGACGATAATGTTGACATATAATAATAACGGTGTGTCCAAACCGAACTTCATGTCCATCCTGGCAACGCATATATATATATATATATATATATATATATATATATATATATATATATATATACTAGCATTTCCGCCCAGCATTGCTCGGGTGTTTGAGATGTATGTTGAGAAAAAAAAAGCGGTCAATTTTTTTAAAGGTTGACCCTAATTATGACCCCTTCGCATTTACTGGTTTGGGCTCAACTCAGATTATTAACTTAGATCCATGTCCAAAGAACGTATATCTTAAATTTCACGTGTTTAGACCAACAATTGGTGGAGGAGTTTGGTAGGGTTATCAAAGCCAGAATTGTTTAACTTTGACCCCTTAACAGTTAAATTTCTGGTCAACACCCGATAACAAATATTTCTCAAATCTCAGTACCCTGTATGTCAAATTTCGAGTCTGTCGACCAAAAATTGACAGAGTTATTGCGTAGAGAAATGTACACAGATATATCGTGCATAAGACATATAGTGTTGCGCAATATATATATATATATTTTTTTTTTTTCATATATATTTCAAACATGTTATTATATATCTGTTTTTTTTTTTTGTTGAGGGTATTTTTTTTATTTATACCCTATTTATTATTTCAAACAAAATGATTGATATAGTGTTCGTTATTTTTTTGTATAATTTATTTCTATAATATAGATTTATTGTCATGGGTCTGACACTGATATTAACAAGAACACTACATTCTGGCTTACAAGTCGTTCATTAATCGCCCATATGACGAAATAACTTGTCTCTCCTTTCTCTTATTGAATAAAATAGTCACGTGTGTTTCTAATCTGCCCGCGTTGGTAGCCGTATTTATTAGGGGGTTAGGATTTCAATCGAAAGTATGGTGTGTCTTTCCAACAAACCAGGAAAAAATGATTAAGTAATGTTTTCTCTCTAATATCTTTTCTGTTATGGATTAATTTTAAGTGCTCAGAGATTTTCCCTTTCTTCCCAGCATTCACTGTTCCGGCGTATGGTGAGAAAGATCGAGACCAAACCTCTCGTATATGAAGTTCATCGGTTCTTCTACTTCACCCTGTGTGTGTTGAAGAGACCCATTTCCTGCCGTTTTTTTTTAATTCGGATCTTACACGCACACACACACACACACACACACACACACACACACACACACACACACACACACACACATATATATATATATATTTAAAATGGCGTAATGGAAAAATAAAAAAGGGTATATGCAGCTTCTCTTCTAATTTTCGAGTTTTAATCATATCAAATCACACTTCATTTCCTTTTGACGGATTGATTGTTGCTATTTCTTTTGAAGAGTTAAGGGCATAATAGATTCATTGATCGATATAATAATTAACTGATTGCTTTTGCACTACGGAGCAGATACTGTTAAGAATTGTATAAGTTGACTAAATTAAAGGAATAAATTATAAGGTGGTCAACATAATGATTTTTTTATATAACTTGGTATATATTATAAGAAACTATATTTCTACAGAAAGACATATATATATGTATATATATATATATGTATATATATATATATATATATATATATAGTATGCACATGTCTTTCTCCTTAGATTATTTGCAGCATCCGATCTTCCTATTATAAACTTCCTTAAGACAATTCCACGTGCAGTTCGAGGAAAGAGCTGAACGTAATATCCGTGCAGTTCGAAGAAAGAGCTGAACGTAATATCCTAGAATGATGGTGACTACAGGTAAATAATTTCACAATATGTACAAACTCTTAGTTGCTGCTGGTACATGTTGTGGATTTATTTTATTGTCCGTGCTTCGCGAAATCATGCTCGTAACCCAATGGCTATTTATATCGGTGACAAAACCTGTAACTGTAAAAAGGTGCCCAGTTGAGGGTGAAGAAATTAATGTTTTTCTTTTTTTTCCAATGTTTCGATAGTTGTCGTCTAAATAGCGAGCTTTAAAATGATACAGATCTCGTGAATATCCGTCGCCTCTGTCGAAAGTTTTAGACAAGCATACAAACACACATACATTTAAACAGACGGGGGAGATTTATATTATAGACTAGTCTGGGTTCCCGGCGTTGTTCGAGTGTTTATCGGTGTTGAGCAAAATAAAAAGTGGTATTAAGCAGGTAGCAACAAACCCTAACCGCGAAGAAGGAAAAGAACGTAAAAAATGAAATTTCGAAAACATCGACCAAAAAAGCGCTCCATCCCTTTAGAGAAGTGCCTAGATGAGGGTGAAGAAATTAATGTTTTTAGCCAATTTTTCGATATATGTTGTCCGAACAGTCGTGCTTTAAACCGCTCCTGATCTCGAAAAACTCCGTCGCCTCTGTCGGAAGTTTCAGGCAGATATGCAAACATACATACATACATACAGTTAAACAGACGGGTGAGATTTATATTATAAATAAAAGTAGAGAAATGTTTTGTGTGTAGATGCGAGAAGCTCAATAAATTGCTATGGTTTAGAACATCTGTAACAAAGTCTTGCTATTTTCAAAGTATTTTCTAATTACTGCTTTATAAATATCTTTTTTTTCTTACAAAGTCCGACGTCAGTATCTGTATGTTTTTGTTTTAAATTCTTTTCACTATTATGTGTAGAATGCTGTGTAGTTTCCGTTGTGTTCATCAGTTCTTATTAGCACACTGATGTATTTGAAATTTGACTTTTCACAGTATCATACTTTATAACCTTGGTTTAAATTCAAACAATGATAAAATGGGGATTACTTTCTCGTGCATCTCTAGCTTAGTAAGACAGTAACTTGTAGCTCGCTGTATATAATTTTAGGCAACTGCAGAAAGATGTGATACAAGGTCACAAGTTGCGATAAATGAGTGGGGGCGCTTACACGGGGAACACCAATGCCCTAAAATAGCCTATATATCCCCATCAGGATTACCCAATTAGGGCGGCTCAGATAACTAGCGATAAATTTGTTCATCCTGAAAGGTAGGGTGACAGAGTTTGGGAGGCTTCATCTTGTAGGGCTACCCAAAACTATTACCACAGCCCAACAACTACAAGGCTACGGAAATGATATCCTTTCTGTATGATTTATTGTCTTGATGTGAACCTCGACTGGCGTGCTGTTCATTGTGGCGCTCTCTACTGTAGTCAACTTAAAAGCCGTAGTTTTCTTTTATAGTGGACGATTTCCTTCTTAGGAGAGTATTTCTATTCAACAGAGGATTACTGGAATTGGCGTAGACTTCGGTGAGAGAAAATAGAAGAAAAACATAATTAATTTGAGGGAAACACTAAATATGCTATTTTGGAATATTCGAGAAGAATATGAAGTGTATTATCAAAATGAATTACTCGATTACTTAATAAAAAAATTTGCTTGATTAAACACATGCTGTTTTAATAAATTCATACAGTAACACACACATGCACTAACAAACGCACACGCACATGTACACAGGCACACACAGACACACACACATATAAGTAGAATTAAACTTGGATAAGCTGCTAAAACTAAACATACATATAGAACTGCAAAATATGAAAACAAAAATAACTAATAGAAAATACTTCCACTACATACACACATAAAAAATATATAAGTTTTCGGATTTTATATGAATTCCAATAAATGTTTGCTGCGCGTATTCCATCAACCAGGATCACTAGTTAAAATCAGACCGCATATGATTATATTAAGCGATCATATACACATATAAATCTGTATGAACAATGATATGAAATAGACATGAAAAGATTGCCATAATAACACGGACAGAGGCGAGGTAACATCACCTCCAAAAGGATATAATCAATAGATTATCCGACACAAATAAAAAAATATTTTATGGAAAGTTTTATTGTATCATCTGTTCAAATATATTTCTCGTTATGCGTAATTCACATTAATATAGTTGATGTCTACATTTGACTTCTTATGACACCTGAAATATTTTCTTGGTAATATTTTATGCATAAATGCCAATAAGGTTTAGTTATTGTTATCTATTATAAGATTGTCTATAAAGGTTTTTTAAATTGCTGTACATACATACATACATACATACACACATATATACATGCATGCATACATACTGATATCTCTCTCTATATATATATATACACACACATATGTATGTATTTATGTATGTATGTATTTATATATGCATGTATGTATACATGTATGTATTTAGCATAACTTTCGTATTGTCAAGGAATAGGTTTACTCCTACGCTTATTCTATTGTTCACGTATTCTCTGATTTCTTTAACTCGATGAATGTATCTATTTACGCATGAGTTATAACTTTTTATATGTATTTAAACTAGTTGTGTTCAATTATTGGGAATGTGATGACAATTGAATATCAAATTTTGTAAACCAAATACCAAGTTATGATTGTGCTGTTGTTTATTTTAATACATAAATGCACATATGTATACTTATATATATATATATATATATATATATATATATATATATATATATATATACACACATATATATATGCATATATATATATTAATATGCTGTTAATCTTTCATATATATATATGTGTGTGTGTGTGTGTGAAATTATTAAAAAATCACATATTCTACTCATATCCCTATGTTGCTGCCTATATATGTGTAGCTTTTCAAATAAATGCATCCTATTTTTATTCGGCTCGAATAGATAAGAGTGGCTTGCTAATTGCATTGTTATAATTGATCAAATTATGCGTACTGACTTTAAGGTCTCATCTATTGGTTTAGGATGTTGACATTATTAGATTTTAGTAAACGACCTTTGTCAGAGAAGTGCATCACAAGCACAAATTCATCTTTCAATTTCTGGCAAAATACATACAAAACGTTGTTGGCTTTGTACCAAAAATTATTGAGCAGAAATATGTCGCTCGTTTTAATAGTCCTAAATCTGTCTTCGTAGATCTACAATTTTATGCGAGAAAAATTATGAGTTTTTAATTTCAAACGACCCTGCAGTATATATATATATATATATATATATATATATATATATATATATATATATATATATATATATATATATATGAAAGTTTAACAACACATTAAGATACAAAGATCAAACTATTTATTTTTCATGCAAATTTTGGTCGTTTTGCAGAAACGCACATTATTATGTCAATGCCGACTATTTTCGCGCATATACTCCACAGAAATATATATATACTCTGTTTTTATATTGAACGTACATAAAGCTGTTCAGCAAATCGAGTAGGTATGAAAAAAAACCGTATTATAATTAAAAAAAGAATATTTTACTGCTGCGGGGGTATAACACACACGTATTTCAGCACTAAGTGGAATCAACTAGTCCTATGAATACCACTGGTTTCAGATACTAAATGGAGACATTCATACCATGATTAACCGCATACTAAGAACACGTACCTCTCAGTGGTTCTTGCATTCTTTATGATGAATACATATTATATTTTATACGCTTTACACTGCTTGTGGTTTCTTTCATTGGTAACCCCTACCACGAGTCTACAACATTTACAATATATATATATATATATATATATGAGTAAAATCATTACAATACAACTATAATGTTAAATACACGAAACTTTCAATGGATTGAAACAGTAAAAAAAAAACATGTTAAAAACGTATTTTAAAACAGCGGTTATACACCATTACATCTTTTTAAAATAATAGAATTGATCGAACACGGAGGAAATTATAAATTTAAAATGTTTAAAAAATGTTATCAACGATTACTGAAAAAATAAGTGTATATATATATATATATAGATATATAGATAGATAGATAGATAGATAGATAGACAGATATACAAGTTAGAAAAGCATTTTATCCAAGGCTTGTTGTTAAATAAAATGTTTTTACTACAGGCTTTAAAAATTACCTGGGATTCATTTTATGTAATGTACATTTTAGTACACTTTTTAAAAAAATCATTGAGGAGGTTATTGGAAATGATTTTAAAGTGCACCAAAATGTACATTACATAAAAGTAATCCAAGGTAATTTTTTGATTCAATTTAACATAAATGTTTATACCTTACTTTGTAAAATTTATAAAAGTGCACTTTGAAGATGAATAAATTTCAAATTGAATCTTGTGCATTTATTTTAAAAGCCTATAGTAAACATATTTTGTTTAACAATTTTTATGTCTTGGATAAAATGCTTTTCTAACTTGTATCCTATCTTTTAAAGATTATATTTTGAAATTCTACTCCTCTCTATTTAAGTTTGTATTTCTACTCACACCGCAACTCATTTCTGAACCCCCCTTTGTATTATTACAGGTCTGAATATTCGATTTGTTTCAGTTTGTATTTCTCCTCACACCACATCTCATTTTTGCAACCCCCTCTTTGTAATACAGGTCTGAATAATGAGAAAATCTGATTTTTTTTAACAAAAAATTAAAAAAATAACATTAAATCTGTTGAAACTTGTTTCAGAATAGAAAATCTTTAAAATTGAATAAAGAACATATTTCATATAGGTTTCATTAATAAATATTCAGTACTTAACGAGAAAAGTAGAGATGAATATTTCAAAAGGACTGTACAACTGGTTACGGTCAATAGTAGTCCTCGCCAGCGAAAGTATTTGTTATTGTTATTCTATTATTATTACTATGTAAATCATTTGGTGTCCTGCTCTTTCGAGCGAGGACTAATATATATATATATATATATATATATATATATATATATATATATATATATATATATATATATTCACTTACCTGCGTATATACATATACGTTTTTTTTTAAATTGAAATAACATTACATATCTGCAATAATATTTTAGGACCGTTTTATCGTTAAACAGTGATGGTTCCAGCTTTCATTAAATCGGAGCCTTGTATTTAGTACACTATTATTATCTAGTGGTTTTATTTCAGTAAATGCTTTTGGACTTTTCATAAGAATTACTTTCTTGATTTCATCTTATACTTTATTTTAAAAATTATCACGATGTTCCGCGTGATTTCTTCATTAAGGTCAATTTATTTCTCCTTTTTGTAATATATATTTAAACTACGCACATAAATTTGTGGCATGTTAACATTATCCTACTTGTGTTATAGAAGCTTTATTAATTAATTTATTTATTTTGATTTCTTTTAAAAATGTTATAGAAAATATTAATTCATATACACTTAGTATATATGTAAATATATGTGCAGGGATATCTTGATTAACTTGTGATTCTGTAACTAGACATATGATTTTATATATACTTCAATTAATAAAATGATATAAATAATGAGAAAAATGAATATATATATATATATATATATATATATATATATATATATATATATATATATATATATGTAAAAACTCGTCCATGTTTCTATCGCGACTACAAATGATATAGCGGGTTACAATGAAAGAAGGATTGGACAAAAACTGTGGATGAACATACATGAGTCATAATCTGAAAGATGTTAATTAAATTCTCTTACAGTTCAATAAAATTCATCTTCGCTTCAATTACAAACATAGAACATTGACCGATATTTAAGCGTATTTTCTTTTGTGTGAGTATGAGTTCATTTATCATGTTCTAGGAAAGTTTGTCTGAGTTATCTACACT